>NC_138747.1:18493895-18531834 GCF_965113295.1 Leuciscus leuciscus | reverse complement strand
CTTCTGCAAGGATCAACTGACACAAAACACATGCTTACTGTAAAATCTTACAAATGTCACCCCCTTAACATCAAGTGCATGTTTAAAAAAGCTGCTAAATTACAAATCTTAAAACAAGCACACGATGTAATTTTGCACACAAATCTCTCTCATGACCTGTTGACAATGAAAACACTCCATTCATTTACCGGTGCTTGCTTAGACAAAACTAGCAATAAACAAAAATAAAATAAAAACAATTGGAAAACCCTGGCAACTGGATAGCAACACCCTGTCAACCAACACAACATCATAGAACTTTGTCACAAAAGAACACTGTCATGTCAAATAGCTTGAGCTTGTCCTTGCTCAAATAAACAGCCGTTTTTTCCAAAAATTTTATGAACTTCATACAAACATCAAAGGATGTATTTTTTATTTTTTTATTCCAGTGGTCTTTTTTCAATAGTCCACTTTAGACCTTCTACTAACTATAAGTAACTTTGCAACTACATGTCAAGTAACTCTCATTTAGAGTATTAGTTTATTAAAGTACATTTTGATATTTAGATTTTTTTATATACATTAGAATGAAAAAAAAAAAAATGCATTTAAATTAACATTTTATTGTAACTCAAAAAAATCGAACTGTTATACAGCTTAATAATACCTGAAAAACATCAAAGTCATCCAGTACAAGAGACTATGTAATGTGGTGCGACAAACATGCAGAATTTTTTTTATGAAACCAACATGAATAAAAAGAGTACATTTAACTTGGCACATGTGTGTAAAGCATTATTTATTTTTTATCATGGACACTCTTATTTGCCCATGAGTCTTTATGAGCAAACAGGACCCAGCACAAGTGTCCTCTTGGTTTCAAATTATGACTTTCCTTCTCACAGCTGCAGCCTGAGAACAAACATTTGAACTCTGAAACTCTGATGTTTGATTGCTTCCAGGGGTATATTTACTGCTTGATAAAAAATAAATACTGAATTTAAAACTATTTGGTATCCTCACATTACTGGTTAAGTGTCTTTGTTCTATTTCAAGCGGACAGAGAAAGGAAATCACTTGCCCAAATCACTTGCACAGACACACTTGCACAGACACACACGTGTGTTCGTGTGTGTGTGTGTGTGTGTGTGTGTGTGTGTGTGTCAAAGTGCTCATAACCTCACTGCACTCCCTTCATTGAAATCTCAAGGGTGAGAACATTGCAGTAGTTCATACAGACACAGAGACATTCCTTTGCAGTTTCCTCACTAGGGTGGAAACCAAACTCTGGTCCTCAAGTCTCAACATAGCTGGAGGTTGTAGAGGGGTCTGGCACACACCCTCCTCCCCCCCTCCCGTCCCCAAAGAGCAGGACCCGCCCTCAAGCTCCATCTCTATAAGAGGACCGAGCTCAGCTCGAAGGCACCAATCCTCTTCAGGATAACTTTAGCAGTTTCCTGCAGTGTCCTCTCTGCATTCTTCTCATCTCTGCATCCATTCACCATGTCGATCTCTTACCACACGACATCCTCCAAAGGTCCCAAGACTGTGACCTCAAAGTCCATAATCACCAAGACTCGGAGCAGTTCGTCAGCCTTTCCACATAAAGCCTTCAGCGTTCATGGAGGTGGTTATGGTGGAAGCACCCGCATCTCTTCCTCCAGAATTGGAGGTGGTGGAGGATACGGTTTTGGTGGAGGATACGGCGGAGGATACAGTGGAGGATATGGTGGAGGATATGGTGGAGGATATGGTGGAGGATTCAGCTCTGGACTCACGGTTGCAGGGGACTGTGACTACATGCAGGTGAATGAGAAGGCCACCATGCAGAACCTGAACGACCGTCTGGCGTCCTACCTGGAGAAGGTGCGCTCCCTGGAGACTGCAAATGCCACTCTGGAGAGGCAGATCCGCGAGTACTATGAGAAGAAGGGTCCGATCGCACAGAGGGACTACAGCGCCTACTGGAACACCATCAAGGACCTGAAGGACAAGGTACAGTGATCTCTAAATGAATGACTCATATAGCAAATTCTAGTGTACTGACATTTCTTTGCATACAGCAGCTGAAAAACAGACTGCAGATAATCACTTCAGGTTCTGATGATCTACAGCAATGCTCCAGATTTATACATTCTAATGTAATAAAATTGTACATCAATATTCTACCTTTCAGATTAAAAACGCTACCATCAACAACGCCAACATCCTCCTGCAGATCGACAACTCTAAACTGGCTGCTGATGACTTCAGGATAAAGTAAATTCTCTCAAATAATAGTTTCTCTGTTACTATAGTTTGGTAGCTTTAGCTTCTTAAAAGATCATACTGGTCATGTTTAAAACATGATGGGTGAGTTTATTCCCATTTCTGCCTCTCCACCAATCAGATTTGAGCACGAGTTAGTAATGCGGCAGTCTGTGGAGGCTGACATCGCCAACCTGCGTCGCTTGCTGGACCAGACGACCCTGACAAAGGCCGACCTGGAGATGCAGATCGAGACTCTGCAGGATGAGCTGGCGTTTATGAAGAAGAACCACCAGGAGGTTTGTAGTAGCTTGCATGTAGTTGTTATCAGAACTTGTGAATCCATTCAGTGAACTGATGCTTGAGCCTTGTGGGTTTACAGGACTTGGCAGCACTGAGGTCTCAGCTGACAGGCACAGTGAATGTAGAGGTTGATGCTGCTCCTCAGCAAGACCTGAACAGGGTTCTGGACGAGATTCGTTCTCATTACGAGACCATCATAACGAAACACCGCAGAGAACAGGAAGACTGGTTTAAAAACCAGGTAAGACCTCGTCTGTCTCTTTAAATCATTTGGTTGTGAATTCTACCATTATACATACTGAAAAACTGACTTTACTGAAGAATAAACCACAGATTCCAGCTGGTGTCTTATAGTACTGTGGTAAAACAATATATCTTAGATTACGATATTCAGTACTTGAATTCATATTGTGTGTTTCTGTCTTTCTTTTAGACGGCAGGATTGACCAAAGAGGTGACCCAGAGCACAGAAATCATACAAACAACCAAGACACAGATCACAGATCTGCGACGCACTCTGCAGGGTCTGGAGATCGAGCTACAGTCTCAACTCAGCATGGTGAGAAACAAGTGGAATGTAGGAACTGTAGGGTGGAGAGAGAGAGAGAGAGATTTCATTATCTGAACCAAAGGCAGGAACATATTACGTAAGAGGTTAGGGAAGCAGGCCAAGAAGAGGACACAGAAAGGGAGGCAAAGATGGACAAAAAACAGGGAAAGGAGGATGAGTGTGAGATATGTCAAGAATGTTTTATTTGAAGTCCTCCAAATCCCAGATAGTAAGTGAGGTACAATGAAAGGAATGAGGAGAAGCCATTTATAACGTCTGGAAATCTGAAGGGTCCATTTGTGGACTTGCACATTGGTGTTTTTCGGATACCAAGCATGTGTAAAAAGGTCATAATTTACTCCCCCTCATTTTGCTCCAACCCTTTTGACTTTCTTTCACAGAACACAAATATACACAGTGACTTATTTCTGCTTGTTCTCATTACTCAAACAGAAAGCGGCACTGGAGAACTCACTGGCAGACACAGAGAACAGGTACAGCTCTATGCTAGCAGGCTACCAGAACCAAATCAACATGTTGGAGGCTGAGCTGAGTCAAATGCGGGCTAGCATTGAGCAACAGGGACGAGATTACGTCATGTTGCTGGACATCAAGAGCCGTCTGGAGCAGGAGATCGCCACCTACAGAAGCCTCCTGGAAAATCAGGACATTAAGTAAGTTCATATCCTTTATATATATGTGTGTCAAAATCTGTGGATCATGTTACATAATCTTGTTCTGGAATTGCTTCACTAATGCATCTTTTCTTTTTAATTCTCAGGACTCAAATACCTGGTAAGTGAAATATCTCTTTGCATATTGTGGTGGGATGGTCAGTTTCAAATATACTGCAGTGAATGCCGTACATCATGCATTACTGACTTTCTTTCTCTCTGCCTTCAGGTGGGACTATCACCGTCACCACAGGTGGAACAACTATCAAGCAGACACAGCATACCTTCAGCTAAATGCAGAGCACACTGCATTATGAGACACCATCTGGACACACACAAACATTTGGTTTTGAATGTGTATTGAAAGTATCACTGAGAACAAGGAAACATGTGCTACTGAAAGAAAAATGGATGATACTCATATTTGTATTTTTGTGTGTGATGAAACCCGTCTCTGAAAATAAAGCTGCATGTTGTCATGGATAACTTTTTACATCATTGTTATTCTTTATCTAAACACACAGTCTATTTTAAATATAAGATGAGTCAAATACTCACCTACAAAGAGTCTGATTCCATCGTATTTATGTACCACATTTCATAATAATATGTTTACTGACAATCACTAGAAAAGAGTCTCTGAGGGAAATGAACTGGGTTACTCTTCCCGGTTGTTACTCATGGGTTCCTTCCATAACAGGCTTAAAACAATATTGTTTAAGTTGCCTGGCAACAGATCCATCACAAAAGTGGTGAAGTGAAGGTCAAAAAAAGCTGGCAGGCCATTGACTTCCTCTTTATCTGCAATAACCTTCGACCCTCATAAACAATTGCAATTGTGTAAACTGGATAAAAGAAAACGAGGAATATGCACAAAACATATGCGCAGAAAAAGATTAAACCCAGAGACCTTTATGTAGCCTATATGTAACCATTTTCCTTCCTTTATTTGGCAATGATTAACCACAAATTTGTTCTACACTTACATTTATGTAATATGCAGGATGTAACAAATCATGGCATGTAATCTTTATAAAGAGAGAGACAAGAACAAAAGTGTTAGTGAAATGTAGAGATACTACAAAATGAACTTGAAAAGCAGACGCATTAGCAGACATAGGAGTGACATTATTATTGCTCAGATGCTGATTGACAGGGCATGCTGAGATTTTACTGTTTAATTTGCTCCAGTGCTGTTGAATTTAAATTGTTTCATCGTCTGTCTTAAAAGAAAGCATAAAACAAGCTGCTGCAATCATGCTTAGAGGTTGTCGGCTGGGTACGCTACTGCACTTTCACCAAAAAAATATGAACTTTTAGTGTTGTGTTGCTCAGTGTGTTCACTGTGATTTTGGTAAATCACTACCTGATTTCTTACAGTAAACTTCACTATATACATAATTGACATAAATATATTGAAATCTTACATCTGAAAACTTCAAAAGTCCTGTCCAGCGATGGTTTTCACTGTTTCTGTTTTCTTTCAGTTTTCACTGTTTCAGTTCTTTGCTTGTTGCAAAAAGTTTATATTAAACTGGAAAGAGCTGTTACCTTTATCTCTGTAGAAACTGTTTGTTTACACTTGTTAATGTGGCATAATGCATTTATTCTGGAATCACAATCACAGGAAACAATGTAACACACTTGAATGTTGAATGTTGATTCTCGTGCCCAGATGGCAAGGAAACGAGAGATCTGCTATCGACATATGAAAATGTTGTGGACTGCATGATTTGAACTTTTTGAAAGACATTCAAAAAGATGAAAAACAAGTGACACTTCAAAGTGCTAAAATGCAATCTTAAGATAAAACTATAAAATGTCCACATATATCAATAGTGTCAGCACTGCTATTGCCCTCACAGTGCCTTCTAGTATAGATCTATAGACGGCCTTTCAAAAGTAGTGCAACACTCTGACAAAAATTTTTTTTTCAAAATCACAATATATATTTTAACATATGAACATAACAGTCATGAAACTTTAAATAAAAAACAGAAGACTGTAATTTGTGTATGTGTGTTTGTGCAGGGAGAATAATTGATATCCAAATGACCCTCATCTTATGTGATCTGTGTCTGCATCAAGCACTCACATTTTTTATTCAGGCATTATATTTACATTTACATTTACATTTAGTCATTTAGCAGACGCCTTTCTCCAAAGCGACTTACAGATTAGGACAAAATTCAGCGAGTCATCATAAAGAGGCAAAAGCAACAACAACGCAAGAAGTGCTCAAAGTACGAAGTTCAGGTATTATTCAGAGTAGCATAAGCCTGATAAGTGATGTTACAAAGGGAAAGGAAAACTTAATTTTTTTTTTTTTTTTTTTTTTTTTTTTTTTTTTTTCTATAAGGTTAAGTGCTCACGGAAGAGATTGGTTTTCAGCTGTCTTTTGAATGTTGTCAGGGATTCTGCATTCCGGATGAGGGTGGGGAGAGCGTTCCACCAGCATGGAACTGTGAATGAGAATGTTCTGGAAAGTGATTTTGTGGCTTTCTGTGATGGAACCACGAGACGTCGCTCGTTGACCGATCGTAGGTGTCTGGTAGGGATGTAGACTCGTAGGAGTGAGTGAAAGTAGGAGGGAGCTGAGCCTGTGATAGTTCTGTAAGCAAGCGTCAGTGCCTTGAACTTGATGCGAGCAGCGAGAGGTAGCCAGTGCAGAGAGATGAACAGAGGAGTGACGTGGGCCCTCTTGGGCTCGTTGAAGATAAGACGAGCTGCAGCATTCTGAATCATCTGTAGGGTTTTGGTTGCACATGCTGGAAGTCCAGCCAGAAGAGCATTGCAGTAGTCAAGCCTAGAGATGACCAGGGCCTGGACGATGAGTTGTGTTGCATGCTCAACACAGGTTTATACACAGGTATATAAGCTACATATATGTAAAAATAGTGCAAAAGAGCAGAGATACATCACAAATCTTTATTTTTCTTTATTCTTTAAATGTATTTATTTATTGGTCAGAGGTTAGCCTACGTTTTATGCTCCTAACACCAGGTTGTAGCAACTAAAAGTCTCTCTTTTTTGCCTGATCTGTTTGTTGCCAGTGACATCAAAGTTGTAATTTAGTCCTCTTGTCAAGTGTGGGCGTGGTGAAAGGAGCGAGGACTCAGGTGCAGAGTTGATGGGGTTTTATTTAATAAAAAAAACAAGAGAAAAACACAAACAAAAACTACCCCGCGTGGGTAACACAAAAGACTAGACGCTCGAGACACAGACAAGATAAAACAGGAGTGTCAGGGCTCTGTCACAAAACCAATAAATAAACTAGACAGAAGTGACAGAACCCTGACACCTCTTTCATAACTGAAACGTTCTGCAAACCTGACATCACCTTTCTAAATTGCGACTTTAAACTTTCATCATGCCCTCTAACATAGAAGTAATTTTAGCCTACCTTGGAATGTAAACTAAAGCAGAAAGAATGATACGTTTACATTAAAGCAAAAAGGAAATATGCACACAAAAGACTGAGTCTTGCTGTATCGCTCAGGCTGCACTGCAGTGTCTATTCACAGGCGCGATCCCACTACTGATCGGCACGGGGTCTTTGACCTGCTCCGTCTCCGACCTGGGCCGGTTCACCCCTCCTTAGACGACCTGGTGGTCCCAGGCTCCCCCAGGAGCACCATATCGATACCGAACTTAGTGCGGACACCCGATCGACATAGCCCACTGCAGCCCAGAACCCCTGAGCTCAAGCGATCCTCCAGCCTCAGCCTCCTGGATTACAGGCGCGCGCCACTGCACCCGGCAAGAGCTGCGAGAATCAGCGCTGATACTGAATCTAGTGGCTCACAGCGACATCTAGTGTATGAAACCGGATAACAACCGGTTTCATGCAAAAAAATAAAATAAAAAAATGTATTTTAAAAATTTAATTTTTTTTTACAAAAATTAAAATTTGAGTAAAAATATGTTAAATGTAATAATAATAAATAAATTAATATGAATAAAAACATGATGAAATGTAATTAACCACTACTTTGTAATTCTCCCATGTAAGACAATATTTCTCATTATTACCCACCGTTTTTACCTAAAGCATTGTGTTTAATTAAATAACCAAATGCTCACGATGGACAAACATGCACACATGGGTTATTTATAAAGAAAAAAAAAGTTTACTCTTTAGTTTTAACTACTTGACGTAAAAGTATAAACTTTTGTACTTTTTACTCATGTTTTTGTGTCAATACTTTGATAAAAATATTGGCAATGTACCCATAGGTAAATACCCCATGTTCAGTACAATTTCTAAGTACTTTTTACACCCCAGCTCACATGCACCATAAAACAGCCTTAAATATAATAATAAAATAAAATAGCCTAAAATAGAATTAAATACAATAAGATAAACAAACTGGGCTGAAGTACTCAGGCTGATCCGTATGACCTGTAAAAGGGTGGTGAAACTGTCTCAGATGATCTCACATCGCCTCAGGGAGTTACCTGTCAGCTAAATCCCTCATTATAATTATTAAAATGGTGAATTTATAAAATCTCTATCCTCGCTTGCCCAGCTCAGCCTCTGTCAAAGAGATTTCCTCCACTGGCACAAAACACTTACAAACACGCTCATTAACACACACACATGTATACAAATTGTGTGTCGAAAGCCTAGTTGTCTTATTGCACTCCCTCCATTGTAGTCTGGAGGGTGAGTACATCTAAGGAGTATACAATTCTTTTGCAGTTTCCTCACCAGGGTGGAGCCTGAACACTAAGTTTCAACTCTGCTGGTGGTGACAGCTGGGTCTGGCACAAACACACTCTCTCACACACACCTTACCTCCCTCACCCACCCACAAAGTGCTGGAGCCACCCTGGATTTCCATCTCTATAAGAGGTCAGAGCTGGGCTCAAACATGCCATCCTAGCCAGGACAACTCTAACGGTTTCCTTCAGTGTCCTCTCTGGGTTCATCTCATCTCCGTATCCATCCAACTATGTCGGTCTCTGTTCGCACGACATCCTACAAAGGTCCCAAGACTGTGACCTCAAAGTCCATAGTCACCAAGAGTCGGAGCTGTTCGCCAGCCTTCTCACATAAAGCCTTCAGCGTGCATGGAAGTGGTTATGGCGGAAGCACCCGCATCTCTTCCCCCATGCTGCATTGCAGAATTGGAGGCGGTGGAGGATACGGCGGAGGATACGGCGGAGGATACGGCGGAGGATACGGTTTTGGCGGAGGATATGGTGGAGGAAATGGTGGAGGATATGGTGGAGGATTTGGTGGAGGATTTGCACCAGGAGGCTGTGTTGTAAACGACTACCAGCTGAATGAAAAGGCCACCATGCAGAACCTGAACGACCGTCTGGCGTCCTACCTGGAGAAGGTGCGCTCCCTGGAGGCTGCCAATGCCATTCTGGAGAGGCAGATCCGTGAGTACTATGAGAAGAAGGGGCCGATCGCGCAGAGGGACTACAGCGCCTACTGGAACACCATCAAGGACCTGAAGGACAAGGTACAGTGATCTTTAAATGAATGACACTTATAGCAAATTCTAGTGTACTGACATTTCTTTGCATACAGCAGCTGAAAAGCAGACTGCAGATAATCACTTCAGGTTCTGATGATCTACAGCAATGCTCCAGATTTAAATACGTTCTAATGTAATACAATTTATATATTAATATTCTACCTTTCAGATTAAAAATGCTACCATCCACAACGCCAACATCCTCCTGCAGATCGACAACTCTAAACTGGCTGCTGATGACTTCAGGGTGAAGTAAGTTAAACAGTGTTAACCACTAACTTAGATATAACTATGTTGATGCCTAAAATGCAACAGCTTCACAGTGTTTATCTATGCCATTCAAAAGTTTGGGATCATAAAGATTTTTGTTTTTGTTGTAATGTATTACAGTTTCAACAAAAACATAAAGCAGCACAACTGTTTTCAACATTGATAATAATAATAATCATTAGAAGAAGAAGAATATGTCTTGAGCACCAAATCAGTGTATTATAATGATTTCTGAAGGATCATGTGACACTGAAGACTGTTATGATGCTGAAAATTCAGCTTTGACATCACAGGAAAAAATTGCATTTGAAATAATATTTTACATTATTACTGTTTTACTGTATTTTTATCCAATAAATGCAGCACTGGTGAGCATGAGACTTTCAAAAATATTTTAATACTTTCATACTGAGACCAAAATTTTGAACGGTAGTGTGTGTATATATATGATACTCAAAATGTTGATTGGTGAGTTTAATTCCCTGTGTGACCTTTCCACCAATCAGATATGAGCATGAGGTGGTGATGCGCCAATGCGTGGAGTCCGACATCGCTAACCTGAATCGCTTGCTGGACCAGACACACCGGGCAAAGGCCGACCTAGAGATGCAGATCAAGAATTTGCAGGAAGAGCTGGAGTTTATGAAGAAGAATCACCAGGAGGTATGTAGTAACTTTCTGACATAATCATCTATATATGACTGATAATGAAAGTTTGGACCATTATATTATATTATATTATATTATATTATATTATATTATATTATATTATATTATATTATATTATATATGACGTTTTAGGAGCTGGCAGCACTGAGGTGTCAGCTGACAGGCACAGTGAATGTAGAGGTTGATGCCGCTCCTCAGCAAGACCTGAACAAGGTTCTGGACGAGATTCGTTGTCATTACGAGACCATCATACAGAAACACCGCAGGGAACAGGAAGACTGGTTTAAAAACCAGGTAAGACCTTGTCTGTCTCTTTAAATTATTTTGTTGTGAATTCTAATTTACCATTATACATCATTAAAAACTGACTTTACTGAAGAATAAACCACAGATTCCAGCTGGTGTCTTATAGTACTGTGGTAAAACAATATATCTTAGATTACGATATTCAGTACTTGAATTCATATTGTGTGTTTCTGTCTTTCTTTTAGACGGCAGGATTGACCAAAGAGGTGACCCAGAGCACAGAAATCATACAAACAACCAAGACACAGATTACAGATCTGCGACGCACTCTGCAGGGTCTGGAGATCGAGCTACAGTCTCAACTCAGCATGGTGAGAAACAAGTGGAATGTAGAGTGAAAGACATTAGATACATTATCTGAACCAAAGGCAGTTTTATGGCCAAGTATGCTTTATTAAGATCTTTGTGCTTGTTCTCATTACTCAAACAGAAA
Organism: Leuciscus leuciscus; assembly: GCF_965113295.1. NCBI lineage: Eukaryota > Metazoa > Chordata > Actinopteri > Cypriniformes > Leuciscidae > Leuciscus > Leuciscus leuciscus. The sequence goes on along the minus strand of NC_138747.1, from coordinate 18,520,911 downwards.
GCGGCACTGGAGAACTCACTGGCAGACACAGAGAACAGGTACAGCTGTATGCTAGCAGGCTACCAGAACCAAATCAACATGTTGGAGGCCGAGCTGTGTCAAATGCGGGCTAGCATTGAGCAACAGGGACGAGATTACGCCATGTTGCTGGACATCAAGAGCCGTCTGGAGCAGGAGATCGCCACCTACAGAAGCCTCCTGGAAAATCAGGACATTAAGTAAGGTCATTTATTTATAAAAATTAATGTGAGTTAAAGTCAGTGAAGCATAGATCATGTTTCATTATCTTGTCCTGGAATGGCTTCACTAATTCTTTTTTTTTCCTTTTCTTCCTCCTACTCTTCCAGGACTCAAATACCAGGTAATTGAAATCTATCTTTGTTTATAGTATGGTCAGTTTTAGGCATGTTTCACATTAAGCATTAATGACTCTTTTGCTTTTCAGCTGGAAGTGTCTCTTTCTCTGGTGGATCTCACTCTGGCTCATCCGGTGGTTCCCACACCATCTCAACTGCTGGACCAACAATCCAAATAAAGCAAACCACCACCACTTCACACCGTACTTACTAAACACAGAGCATGCTGCTCTGTGAGACAGTATTCAAACACATGCACACATTTAATTCAAAACGAGTGTTCATACACATCATTTGTGATATGACAAAGAACAAGGAAACAAGTGTTTAAAAGCATTGAAAGACACTCACTGTTGTGTTTTTGTGTGAAAGAAAAAACTGTCTCTGAAAATAAAAGTGCTGTCAGCAATAATTTCTTATGTGTGTTTTTTCGCATAACACTATATGACTAAAATTTTAAATGATTCAAAACACATGGGAGTTATATTCTCGATGCTGTAGTTTATTTGATCAGTCACAGTATATCATTAATCAAGCTTAATTTGACTTTTCAACTTACGCTTTTACAATCTTTTAGCTACATCATTGACAAAAGCATGTGGTGCATTTTCTTTCTCAAATTCATGCTTCAAGTTGACAAAAAAGCACAATAAACGAAATCACACAATAACTGTTTAACCAGACATAGCCTTAATGTGCATCTAAATAACTTTCATTGATTGTCTTTCATAATGCACTTACCATAAGTGCTGTGTCTGTCAGTCTTGGCCAGGACACTCTTGGAAAAGAGATTCTTAATCTCAATGTGTTTCTTTCCTGGTAAAATAAAGGTTATAAAAATTATATTTATTAGGGGGGCAACGGATCACAAAAATCATGGTTCAGACCATAATATTTATTAGTGGGGCAACGGATCATAAAACTCGAGGTTCAGACAATATTATGTTTTTTGAGTTACAGATAGGATAGTTTTTCAGATAAAAAAAAACAAACAAAAAAAAACTTTAAGTAGCCATCGATACCACAGCCAGGTCAGTCTCTTTAGGGGACGAAAGGTGGTGACGATTCTGGGGGCCACTGGTTTTCAGGTGACCCCCATGATTAGAACCTCTCCACACCCAAGACAGGAAAGCGATGTAAACCAAGGGGTGTACATTTTTTGTAAATCTCTTTTGTAGCTATTATTGTCAAAGGTATAGTACATACATTGTCTTAATTTTTTTTTAAACTAATGCACAATAAACAAAATTACACAATAACCGATTAACCACATAGCCAAGTTTACAGGCATAACTTTCATCTATTGCCTTTCATTGCCACGCATCACAATAATATTTATCTTTCTCTGTTCTCATTTATTTGAACACATATCTAATTATTTTTTATAGAACTGTTTTTTAGTTTAATCAATGAATAATTTGCAATGAATAATAGTTGTAAAACATTGACATCTAATTTACAATCTTGAAAGCCTATAATTAAAAATAATGAACTGTGGTAATCAGTGGTGGACAGTAACGAAGTAAATGTAATTCATTACTGTACTTAAGTAGCTTTTTTACGTATCTGTACTTTACTGAAGTATTTAAATTTGGGAAGACTTTTACTTTAACTCCACTACATTTCAAAGTCAAATATCTTACTTTTTACTCTACTACATTTTCAAAATCAGTCGTTCCTTTTTATTTATGAGTGGATAAAAACTTAACTGGTCAAACGAGCCACCTATCACAGTAGCCTACAACGTGTGCGCTTTGTTTTGAACTTGCCTTGGTGGTATCTACTAACCGCGAACCAGAGCCGTTAAATATGAGAGTTGCGACCATAGACAGTATGAGGTTGCGACACACACGGCTTGTTCGACTTGAATCGGCGCTGCACAGACCGATCAGTTTATGACATCAAAGTATAGAGCGAAATCGCGAGAGCGATTGAAAAGCATACAGAGCCGTCTACTCTCTAATCGCTCTTGCAGTATTTTAATGTCATTCACCGATTGGTCTGTGCAGTGTGCCGTTTCAAGTCGAACAAGCCTACTCTGATCTCGCCGCCGCGCGGTCACGTGATTCGTGTAGCTCTCAATAGTTCCAAACAATTTGTGTTGCCAATAATTTTAAGCGGGGCAGAGAGCAGCAGCTATTATTGCAGCAATTATCGGTAAATACTGACGCATAATGAACATTGCTTATTACCTTGACACTAAAATTACTTGCATATAATAGCATTTTTTTTTCTGAGGAGTAGCAGAAACACTGCATTAATACGTTTTGGTGTTTAATTTTGTAGGGAAATTGGCTGCTCCCATAATGTAGTGTGTATATATATATTCAATGGCATTGTGCAGGTTTATGTGAATGTATCATAACATTAGGATGTTTATAATTATGACCATAGACGCTTGTGAAAAATATGTACAGTAAATACTGTAAATGTATTATACCTTATGGGATCAGTCCCCTTCCGTCCAAAATTAAACACACAAAAAATTTATTCAATTCAAATATATATATATTAATTTGAAAAAACTAATTAATGTCATTTTATTAATAGATTGATGTGCCAAGAGTGACAGTCTTCACGTAGACTGAGTTAAGCAAGAGTCTTGTGACAAAAATTATAATAGGACATTATAGCAATAAAAAAATCATAGTACTTGGATACTTAAGTACATTTGAAGGCAAATACTTTTGTACTTTTACTCAAGTGAATGTTTAAAGGCAGCACTTCTACTTTTACTTGAGTAATATTTTACCTTGAGTATCTTTACTTTAACTCAAGTACATGGTATGTGTACTTCGTCCACCACTGGTGGTAATTAAACTTATTTGACACTGGGTATAACTGTGCACACAAAAGACTGAGTCTCACTGTATTGCTCAGGCTGCACTGCAGTGTCTATTCACAGGCGCGATCCCACTACTGATCGGCACGGGGACTTTGACCTGCTCCGTCTCCGACCTGGGCCGGTTCACCCTGGTGGTCCCAGGCTCCCCTAGGAGCACCATATCGATACCAAACTTAGTGCGGACACCCGATCGACATAGTCCACTGCTGCCCAAAACCCCTGAGCTCAAGTGATCCTCCAGCCTCAGCCTCCCGGTATCTTGGATTACAGGCGCGCACCACTGCACCCGGCGAGAGCTGCGAGAATCAGCGCTGATACTGAATCTAGTGGCTCACAGCGCCATCTAGTGTATGAAAACAAATGATTAGGTTACAATAAGACAGGATGAATTAAAGCTTTTTGAAATCTCCTTGGTTACTTTTTTATTTTAAATGGAAGTGGTATATTTTCTTCATAATGATGTTTTCAAATGTATGCTTCAAATTGATTCAACACACCAAAAAAAAAACAAAAAAAAACAAAAAAAAAACACAACAGCTGTTTAACCAATTAAGTTTTCCATAACTTTCATAATTGCCTTTAATAATGCAATTACTATAAGAGTATTTATTCATAGTGCCCTATGAAAGCAGACTGTTAGACTACCGTAAGCATGGTGAGCCGAAGCTTTTTACAATATATTTTGCAGCTTTTCTTGTCAAAGTGTTATCAAAATTGTATTTTATTAAAAACTGATGTCTCAGGTTGTTTCAGCACAATACACAAAATCACACAATAACCGTTTAACCACATAGCTGAAGTTTTCCAGACATAACTTTCATCTAGCCATTCATAACGCATATAGGCTATTATAAGAGTATTTATCTTCATCTGTTCTCATTCATTTTAACATATCTGATTGTTTTTTAATCAAACTGATTCATAGTTTAATAAATTGATTATTTGCTAGGTTATATAGGCTATGTATAGATTTATAGAATTTGTTTTTCGATTGTTAAATATATTATAGGCTAAATGCAAAATATTGACATCTAATTTACAATCTTGAAAGCCTATAATTAAAAATAATAAGTTGATGTAATCACATTTATTTGACACTGGGTATAACTGTGCACACAAAAGACTGAGTCTCGCTGTATCGTTCAGGCTGCACTGCAGTGTCTATTCACAGGCGCGATCCCACTACTGATCGGCACGGGGACTTTGACCTGCTCCGTCTCCGACCTGGGCCGGTTCACCCCTCCTTAGATGACCTGGTGGTCCCGGGCTCCCCCAGGAGCACCATATCGATACCGAACTTAGTGCGGACACCCGATCGACATAGTCCACTGCAGCCCAGAACCCCTGAGCTCAAGCGATCCTCCAGCCTCAGCCTCCCAGTGTCTTGGATTACAGGCGCACGCCACTGCACCCGGCGAGAGCTGCGAGAGTCAGCGCTGATACTGAATCTAGTGGCTCACAGCGCCATCTAGTGTATGAAAATAGATGATTAGGTTACAATAAGACGGTGAATTAAAGCTTTTTATAATCTCCTTGGTATCTTTTTTTTTTTATAATTATGTTTTCAAATTCATGCTTCAAGTTGATTCAGCACAACGCACACGCACACACACACACACACACACACACACACACACACACACACACACACACACACACACACACACACACACACACACACACACACACACACACACACAACACACAAAAACTCAAAAGCTGTTTAACCACATTTAAGTTTTACATTACTTTCATCTAGACAAGAGTAATTGCCTTTCATAATGCAATTAATATAAGAGTACAGTATTTATTCATAGCGCCCTATATGAAAGCAGACTGTTAGACTACCGTAAGCACGGTGAACTGAAGCTTTTATCTCTTTTGTAGCTTTTTTTTTGTCAGAAATAAGTGTCTTCAAAATTGTATTAAAAAAACTGATGTCTCAGGTTGTTTTAACACAATACACAAAATCACACAGTAACCATTTAACCACATAGCCAAAGTTTTCCAGACATAACTTTCATCTAGCCTTTCATAGTGCATTATATTATTTATCTTCATCTGTTCTCATTCATTTGAACACAACTGATTATTTTTTTAATCAAAATGATTTTAGTTTAATTAATTAATAATTTGCTAGGCTATATTGGCTATGTATAGATTTACAGATGTTGTTTTTTTAATTGGTAAATTTACAGTATGTATAATTATAAATGCAAAATATTGACATCTAATTTAAAATCTTGAAAGCCTATAATTAAAAATAATGAGTTGTTGTAATCACATTTATTTGACACTGGGTATAACTGTGCACACAAAAGACTGAGTCTCACTGTATCACTCAGGCTGCACTGCAGTGTCTATTCACAGGCGCGATCCCACTACTGATCGTCACGGGGACTTTGACCTGCTCCGTCTCCGACCTGGGCCGGTTCACCCCTCCTTAGACGACCTGGTGGTCCCGGGCTCCCCCAGGAGCACAATATCGATACCGAACTTAGTGCGGACACCCGATCGACATAGTCCACTGCAGCCCAGAACCCCTGAGCTCAAGCGATCCTCCAGCCTCAGCCTCCCAGTATCTTGGATTACAGGCGCGCGCCACTGCACCCGGCGAGAGCTGCGAGAATCAGCGCTGATACTGAATCTAGTGGCTCACAGTGCCATCTAGTGTATGAAAATAGATGATTAGGTTACAATAAGGCAGCGTAAATTAAAGCTTTTTATAATCTCCTTGGTAGCTTTTTTTAAAAGAATATTTTCTTCTCAATTATTTGTTTTCAAATTCATGCTTCAATTTTATTCAGCACAACAGACACACACACACATACAAAATCTCAATAGCTGTTTTACCACATTTAAGTTTTACATTACTTTCATCAAGACAAGAGTAATTGCCTTTCATAATGCAATTAATATAAGAGTATTTATTCATAGCGCCCTATATGAAAAAAGACTGTTAGACTACCGTAAGCATGGTGAACTGAAGCTTTTATCTCTTTTGTAGCTTTTTTTTTGTCAGAAATAAGTGTCTTCAAAATTGTATTAAAAAAACTGATGTCTCAGGTTGTTTTAACACAATACACAAAATCACACAGTAACCATTTAACCACATAGCCAAAGTTTTCCAGACATAACTTTCATCTAGCCTTTCATAGTGCATTATATTATTTATCTTCATCTGTTCTCATTCATTTGAACAAAACTGAATTTTTTTTTAATAAAACTGATTTTAGTTTAATTAATTAATAATTTGCTAGGCTATATTGGCTATGTATAGATTTACAGATGTTGTTTTTTTAATTGGTAAATTTACAGTATGTATAATTATAAATGCAAAATATTGACATCTAATTTAAAATCTTGAAAGCCTATAATTAAAAACAATGAGTTGTTGTAATCACATTTATTTGACACTGGGTATAACTGTGCACACAAAAGACTGAGTCTCGCTGTATCGTTCAGGCTGCACTGCAGTGTCTATTCACAGGCGCGATCCCACTACTGATCGTCACGGGGACTTTGACCTGCTCCGTCTCCGACCTGGGCCGGTTCACCCCTCCTTAGACGACCTGGTGGTCCCTGGCTCCCCCAGGAGCACCATATCGATACCGAACTTAGTGCGGACACCCGATCGACATAGTCCACTGCAGCCCAGAACCCCTGAGCTCAAGCGATCCTCCAGCCTCAGCCTCCCAGTATCTTGGATTACAGGCGCGCGCCACTGCACCCGGCGAGAGCTGTGAGAATCAGCGCTGATACTGAATCTAGTGGCTCACAGTGCCATCTAGTGTATGAAAATAGATGATTAGGTTACAATAAGGCAGCGTAAATTAAAGCTTTTTATAATCTCCTTGGTAGCTTTTTTTAAAAGAATATTTTCTTCTCAATTATTTGTTTTCAAATTCATGCTTCAATTTTATTCAGCACAACAGACACACACACACATACAAAATCTCAATAGCTGTTTTACCACATTTAAGTTTTACATTACTTTCATCAAGACAAGAGTAATTGCCTTTCATAATGCAATTAATATAAGAGTATTTATTCATAGCGCCCTATATGAAAAAAGACTGTTAGACTACCGTAAGCATGGTGAACTGAAGCTTTTATCTCTTTTGTAGCTTTTTTTTTTGGTCAGAAATAAGTGTCTTCAAAATTGTATTAAAAAAACTGATGTCTCAGGTTGTTTTAAAACAATACACAAAATCACACAGTAACCATTTAACCACATAGCTGAAGGTTTCCAGACATAACTTTCATCTAGCCTTTCATAGTGCATTATATTATTTATCTTCATCTGTTCTCATTCATTTGAACACAACTGATTATTTTTTTAATCAAACTGATTTTAGTTTAATAAATTAATAATTTGCTAGGCTATATTGGCTATGTATAGATTTACAGATGTTGTTTTTTTAATTGGTAAATATACAGTATGTATAATTATAAATGCAAAATATTGACATCTAATTTAAAATCTTGAAAGCCTATAATTAAAAATAATGAATTGTTGTAATTAAATGTGTATATGTGCACACAAAAGACTGAGTCTCGCTGTATCGCTCAGGCTGCACTGCAGTGTCTATTCACAGGCGCGATCCCACTACTGATCGTCACGGGGACTTTGACCTGCTCCGTCTCCGACCTGGGCCGGTTCACCCCTCCTTAGACGACCTGGTGGTCCCCGGCTCCCCCAGGATCACCATATCGATACCGAACTTAGTGCGGACACCCGATCGACATAGTCCACTGCAGCCCAGAACCCCTGAGCTCAAGCGATCCTCCAGCCTCAGCCTCCCAGTATCTTGGATTACAGGCGCACGCCACTGCACCCGGCGAGAGCTGTGAGAATCAGCACTGATACTGAATCTAGTGGCTCACAGCGCCATCTAGTGCATGAAAATAGATGACTAGGTTACAATAAGACAGGATGAATTAAAGCTTTTTATAATCTCTTTGGTATCTTTTTTATTTTTTTATTTTTTTATTTTCTTCATAATTATGTTTTCAAATTCATGCTTCAAGTTGATTCAGCACAACACACACACACACACACACACACACACACACACACACACACACACACACACACACACACACACACACACACACACACACACACACACACACACACACACACACACAAACTCAATAGCTGTTTAACCACATTTAAGTTTTACATTACTTTCATCAAAACAAGAGTAATTGCCTTTCATAATGAAATTAATATGAGTATTTATTCATAACGCCCTATATGAATGCATACTGTTAGAGTACTGTAAGCACGGTGAACTGAAGATTGTCTCTTTTGTAGCTTTTATTGTCAGAAACAAGTGTCTTCAAAATTGTATAAAAAAACAAAAACTGATGTCTCAGGTTGTTTTAAAACAATACACAAAATCACACAGTATCCATTTAACCACATAGCCGAAGTTATCCAGACATAACTTTCATCTAGCCTTTCATAACGCATAATATTATTTATCTTCATCTGTTCTCATTCATTTGAACACAACGGATTATTTCTTAATCAAACTGATTTTAGTTTAATAAATTAATAATTTGCTAGATTATATAGGCTATGTATAGATTTACAGAATTTGTTTTTCGATTGTTAAATATATGTATTATTAGGCTAAATGCAAAATTTACAATCTTGAAAGCCTATAATTAAAAATAATGAATTGTTGTAATCACATTTATTTGAGACTGGGTATAACTGTGCACACAAAAGACTGATTCTCGCTGTATCGCTCAGGCTGCACTGCAGTGTCTATTCACAGGTGCGATCCCACTACTGATCAGCACGGGGACTTTGACCTGCTTCGTCTCTGACCCGGGCCGGTTCAACCCTCCTTAGGCGACCTGGTGGTCCCAGGCTCCCCCAAGAGCACCATATCGATACCGAACTTAGTTCGGACACCCGATCGACATAGTCCACTGCAGCCCAGAACCCCTGAGCTCAAGCGATCCTCCAGCCTCAGCCTCCCAGTGTCTTGGATTACAGGCGCACGCCACTGCACCCGGCGAGAGCTGCGAGAATCAGCGCTGATACTGAATCTAGTGGCTCACAGCGCCATCTAGTGTATGAAAATAGATGATTAGGTTACAATAAGACGGTGAATTAAAGCTTTTTATAATCTCCTTGGTATCTTTTTTTTTTTATAATTATGTTTTCAAATTCATGCTTCAAGTTGATTCAGCACAACACACACGCACACACACACACACACACACACACACACACACACACACACACACACACACACACACACAAACACACAAAAACTCAAAAGCTGTTTAACCACATTTAAGTTTTACATTACTTTCATCTAGACAAGAGTAATTGCCTTTCATAATGCAATTAATATAAGAGTACAGTATTTATTCATAGCGCCTTATATGAAAGCAGACTGTTAGACTACCGTAAGCACGGTGAACTGAAGCTTTTATCTCTTTTGTAGCTTTTTTTTTGTCAGAAATAAGTGTCTTCAAAATTGTATTAAAAAAACTGATGTCTCAGGTTGTTTTAACACAATACACAAAATCACACAGTAACCATTTAACCACATAGCCAAAGTTTTCCAGACATAACTTTCATCTAGCCTTTCATAGTGCATTATATTATTTATCTTCATCTGTTCTCATTCATTTGAACACAACTGATTATTTTTTTAATCAAAATGATTTTAGTTTAATTAATTAATAATTTGCTAGGCTATATTGGCTATGTATAGATTTACAGATGTTGTTTTTTTAATTGGTAAATTTACAGTATGTATAATTATAAATGCAAAATATTGACATCTAATTTAAAATCTTGAAAGCCTATAATTAAAAATAATGAGTTGTTGTAATCACATTTATTTGACACTGGGTATAACTGTGCACACAAAAGACTGAGTCTCACTGTATCGCTCAGGCTGCACTGCAGTGTCTATTCACAGGCGTGATCCCACTACTGATCGTCACGGGGACTTTGACCTGCCCCGTCTCCGACCTGGGCCGGTTCACCCCTCCTTAGACGACCTGGTGGTCCCGGGCTCCCCCAGGAGCACCATATCGATACCGAACTTAGTGCGGACACCCGACCGACATAGTCCACTGCAGCCCAGAACCCCTGAGCTCAAGCGATCCTCCAGCCTCAGCCTCCCAGTATCTTGGATTACAGGCGCGCGCCACTGCACCCGGCGAGAGCTGCGAGAATCAGCGCTGATACTGAATCTAGTGGCTCACAGCGCCATCTAGTGTATGAAAATAGATGATTAGGTTACAATAAGGCAGCGTAAATTAAAGCTTTTTATAATCTCCTTGGTAGCTTTTTTTAAAAGAATATTTTCTTCTCAATTATTTGTTTTCAAATTCATGCTTCAATTTTATTCAGCACAACAGACACACACACACACACAAAATCTCAATAGCTGTTTTACCACATTTAAGTTTTACATTACTTTCATCAAGACAAGAGTAATTGCCTTTCATAATGCAATTAATATAAGAGTATTTATTCATAGCGCCCTATATGAAAAAAGACTGTTAGACTACCGTAAGCATGGTGAACTGAAGCTTTTATCTCTTTTGTAGCTTTTTTTTTGTCAGAAATAAGTGTCTTCAAAATTGTATTAAAAAAACTGATGTCTCAGGTTGTTTTAACACAATACACAAAATCACACAGTAACCATTTAACCACATAGCCAAAGTTTTCCAGACATAACTTTCATCTAGCCTTTCATAGTGCATTATATTATTTATCTTCATCTGTTCTCATTCATTTGAACAAAACTGAATTTTTTTTTAATAAAACTGATTTTAGTTTAATTAATTAATAATTTGCTAGGCTATATTGGCTATGTATAGATTTACAGATGTTGTTTTTTTAATTGGTAAATTTACAGTATGTATAATTATAAATGCAAAATATTGACATCTAATTTAAAATCTTGAAAGCCTATAATTAAAAATAATGAGTTGTTGTAATCACATTTATTTGACACTGGGTATAACTGTGCACACAAAAGACTGAGTCTCGCTGTATCGTTCAGGCTGCACTGCAGTGTCTATTCACAGGCGCGATGCCACTACTGATCGTCACGGGGACTTTGACCTGCTCCGTCTCCGACCTGGGTCGGTTCACCCCTCCTTAGACGACCTGGTGGTCCCTGGCTCCCCCAGGAGCACCATATCGATATCGAACTTAGTGCGGACACCCGATCGACATAGTCCACTGCAGCCCAGAACCCCTGAGCTCAAGCGATCCTCCAGCCTCAGCCTCCCAGTATCTTGGATTACAGGCGCGCGCCACTGCACCCGGCGAGAGCTGTGAGAATCAGCGCTGATACTGAATCTAGTGGCTCACAGCGCCATCTAGTGTATGAAAATAGATGATTAGGTTACAATAAGGCAGCGTAAATTAAAGCTTTTTATAATCTCCTTGGTAGCTTTTTTTAAAAGAATATTTTCTTCTCAATTATTTGTTTTCAAATTCATGCTTCAATTTTATTCAGCACAACAGACACACACACACATACAAAATCTCAATAGCTGTTTTACCACATTTAAGTTTTACATTACTTTCATCAAGACAAGAGTAATTGCCTTTCATAATGCAATTAATATAAGAGTATTTATTCATAGCGCCCTATATGAAAAAAGACTGTTAGACTACCGTAAGCATGGTGAACTGAAGCTTTTATCTCTTTTGTAGCTTTTTTTTTTGGTCAGAAATAAGTGTCTTCAAAATTGTATTAAAAAAACTGATGTCTCAGGTTGTTTTAAAACAATACACAAAATCACACAGTAACCATTTAACCACATAGCTGAAGGTTTCCAGACATAACTTTCATCTAGCCTTTCATAGTGCATTATATTATTTATCTTCATCTGTTCTCATTCATTTGAACACAACTGATTATTTTTTTAATCAAACTGATTTTAGTTTAATAAATTAATAATTTGCTAGGCTATATTGGCTATGTATAGATTTACAGATGTTGTTTTTTTAATTGGTAAATATACAGTATGTATAATTATAAATGCAAAATATTGACATCTAATTTAAAATCTTGAAAGCCTATAATTAAAAATAATGAATTGTTGTAATTAAATGTGTATATGTGCACACAAAAGACTGAGTCTCGCTGTATCGCTCAGGCTGCACTGCAGTGTCTATTCACAGGCGCGATCCCACTACTGATCGGCACGGGGACTTTGACCTGCTCCGTCTCCGACCTGGGCCGGTTCACCCCTCCTTAGACGACCTGGTGGTCCCCGGCTCCCCCAGGATCACCATATCGATACCGAACTTAGTGCGGACACCCGATCGACATAGTCCACTGCAGCCCAGAACCCCTGAGCTCAAGCGATCCTCCAGCCTCAGCCTCCCAGTGTCTTGGATTACAGGCGCACGCCACTGCACCCGGCGAGAGCTGCGAGAATCAGCACTGATACTGAATCTAGTGGCTCACAGCGCCATCTAGTGCATGAAAATAGATGACTAGGTTACAATAAGACAGGATGAATTAAAGCTTTTTATAATCTCTTTGGTATCTTTTTTATTTTTTTATTTTTTTATTTTCTTCATAATTATGTTTTCAAATTCATGCTTCAAGTTGATTCAGCACAACACACACACACACACACACACACACACACACACACACACACACACACACACACGCACACACACACACAAACTCAATAGCTGTTTAACCACATTTAAGTTTTACATTACTTTCATCAAAACAAGAGTAATTGCCTTTCATAATGAAATTAATATGAGTATTTATTCATAACGCCCTATATGAATGCATACTGTTAGAGTACTGTAAGCACGGTGAACTGAAGATTGTCTCTTTTGTAGCTTTTATTGTCAGAAACAAGTGTCTTCAAAATTGTATAAAAAAACAAAAACTGATGTCTCAGGTTGTTTTAAAACAATACACAAAATCACACAGTATCCATTTAACCACATAGCCGAAGTTATCCAGACATAACTTTCATCTAGCCTTTCATAACGCATAATATTATTTATCTTCATCTGTTCTCATTCATTTGAACACAACGGATTATTTCTTAATCAAACTGATTTTAGTTTAATAAATTAATAATTTGCTAGATTATATAGGCTATGTATAGATTTACAGAATTTGTTTTTCGATTGTTAAATATATGTATTATTAGGCTAAATGCAAAATTTACAATCTTGAAAGCCTATAATTAAAAATAATGAATTGTTGTAATCACATTTATTTGAGACTGGGTATAACTGTGCACACAAAAGACTGATTCTCGCTGTATCGCTCAGGCTGCACTGCAGTGTCTATTCACAGGTGCGATCCCACTACTGATCAGCACGGGGACTTTGACCTGCTTCGTCTCTGACCCGGGCCGGTTCAACCCTCCTTAGGCGACCTGGTGGTCCCAGGCTCCCCCAAGAGCACCATATCGATACCGAACTTAGTTCGGACACCCGATCGACATAGTCCACTGCAGCCCAGAACCCCTGAGCTCAAGCGATCCTCCAGCCTCAGCCTCCCAGTGTCTTGGATTACAGGCGCACGCCACTGCACCCGGCGAGAGCTGCGAGAATCAGCGCTGATACTGAATCTAGTGGCTCACAGCGCCATCTAGTGTATGAAAATAGATGATTAGGTTACAATAAGACGGTGAATTAAAGCTTTTTATAATCTCCTTGGTATCTTTTTTTTTTTATAATTATGTTTTCAAATTCATGCTTCAAGTTGATTCAGCACAACACACACGCACACACACACACACACACACACACACACACACACACACACACACACACACACACACACACACACACAAACACACAAAAACTCAAAAGCTGTTTAACCACATTTAAGTTTTACATTACTTTCATCTAGACAAGAGTAATTGCCTTTCATAATGCAATTAATATAAGAGTACAGTATTTATTCATAGCGCCTTATATGAAAGCAGACTGTTAGACTACCGTAAGCATGGTGAACTGAAGCTTTTATCTCTTTTGTAGCTTTTTTTTTGTCAGAAATAAGTGTCTTCAAAATTGTATTAAAAAAACTGATGTCTCAGGTTGTTTTAACACAATACACAAAATCACACAGTAACCATTTAACCACATAGCCAAAGTTTTCCAGACATAACTTTCATCTAGCCTTTCATAGTGCATTATATTATTTATCTTCATCTGTTCTCATTCATTTGAACACAACTGATTATTTTTTTAATCAAAATGATTTTAGTTTAATTAATTAATAATTTGCTAGGCTATATTGGCTATGTATAGATTTACAGATGTTGTTTTTTTAATTGGTAAATTTACAGTATGTATAATTATAAATGCAAAATATTGACATCTAATTTAAAATCTTGAAAGCCTATAATTAAAAATAATGAGTTGTTGTAATCACATTTATTTGACACTGGGTATAACTGTGCACACAAAAGACTGAGTCTCACTGTATCGCTCAGGCTGCACTGCAGTGTCTATTCACAGGCGCGATCCCACTACTGATCGTCACGGGGACTTTGACCTGCCCCGTCTCCGACCTGGGCCGGTTCACCCCTCCTTAGACGACCTGGTGGTCCCGGGCTCCCCCAGGAGCACCATATCGATACCGAACTTAGTGCGGACACCCGACCGACATAGTCCACTGCAGCCCAGAACCCCTGAGCTCAAGCGATCCTCCAGCCTCAGCCTCCCAGTATCTTGGATTACAGGCGCACGCCACTGCACCCGGCGAGAGCTGCGAGAATCAGCGCTGATACTGAATCTAGTGGCTCACAGCGCCATCTAGTGTATGAAAATAGATGATTAGGTTACAATAAGGCAGCGTAAATTAAAGCTTTTTATAATCTCCTTGGTAGCTTTTTTTAAAAGAATATTTTCTTCTCAATTATTTGTTTTCAAATTCATGCTTCAATTTTATTCAGCACAACAGACACACACACACACACAAAATCTCAATAGCTGTTTTACCACATTTAAGTTTTACATTACTTTCATCAAGACAAGAGTAATTGCCTTTCATAATGCAATTAATATAAGAGTATTTATTCATAGCGCCCTATATGAAAAAAGACTGTTAGACTACCGTAAGCATGGTGAACTGAAGCTTTTATCTCTTTTGTAGCTTTTTTTTTGTCAGAAATAAGTGTCTTCAAAATTGTATTAAAAAAACTGATGTCTCAGGTTGTTTTAACACAATACACAAAATCACACAGTAACCATTTAACCACATAGCCAAAGTTTTCCAGACATAACTTTCATCTAGCCTTTCATAGTGCATTATATTATTTATCTTCATCTGTTCTCATTCATTTGAACAAAACTGAATTTTTTTTTAATAAAACTGATTTTAGTTTAATTAATTAATAATTTGCTAGGCTATATTGGCTATGTATAGATTTACAGATGTTGTTTTTTTAATTGGTAAATTTACAGTATGTATAATTATAAATGCAAAATATTGACATCTAATTTAAAATCTTGAAAGCCTATAATTAAAAATAATGAGTTGTTGTAATCACATTTATTTGACACTGGGTATAACTGTGCACACAAAAGACTGAGTCTCGCTGTATCGTTCAGGCTGCACTGCAGTGTCTATTCACAGGCGCGATGCCACTACTGATCGTCACGGGGACTTTGACCTGCTCCGTCTCCGACCTGGGTCGGTTCACCCCTCCTTAGACGACCTGGTGGTCCCTGGCTCCCCCAGGAGCACCATATCGATATCGAACTTAGTGCGGACACCCGATCGACATAGTCCACTGCAGCCCAGAACCCCTGAGCTCAAGCGATCCTCCAGCCTAAGCCTCCCAGTATCTTGGATTACAGGCGCGCGCCACTGCACCCGGCGAGAGCTGTGAGAATCAGCGCTGATACTGAATCTAGTGGCTCACAGCGCCATCTAGTGTATGAAAATAGATGATTAGGTTACAATAAGGCAGCGTAAATTAAAGCTTTTTATAATCTCCTTGGTAGCTTTTTTTAAAAGAATATTTTCTTCTCAATTATTTGTTTTCAAATTCATGCTTCAATTTTATTCAGCACAACAGACACACACACACATACAAAATCTCAATAGCTGTTTTACCACATTTAAGTTTTACATTACTTTCATCAAGACAAGAGTAATTGCCTTTCATAATGCAATTAATATAAGAGTATTTATTCATAGCGCCCTATATGAAAAAAGACTGTTAGACTACCGTAAGCATGGTGAACTGAAGCTTTTATCTCTTTTGTAGCTTTTTTTTTTGGTCAGAAATAAGTGTCTTCAAAATTGTATTAAAAAAACTGATGTCTCAGGTTGTTTTAAAACAATACACAAAATCACACAGTAACCATTTAACCACATAGCTGAAGGTTTCCAGACATAACTTTCATCTAGCCTTTCATAGTGCATTATATTATTTATCTTCATCTGTTCTCATTCATTTGAACACAACTGATTATTTTTTTAATCAAACTGATTTTAGTTTAATAAATTAATAATTTGCTAGGCTATATTGGCTATGTATAGATTTACAGATGTTGTTTTTTTAATTGGTAAATATACAGTATGTATAATTATAAATGCAAAATATTGACATCTAATTTAAAATCTTGAAAGCCTATAATTAAAAATAATGAATTGTTGTAATTAAATGTGTATATGTGCACACAAAAGACTGAGTCTCGCTGTATCGCTCAGGCTGCACTGCAGTGTCTATTCACAGGCGCGATCCCACTACTGATCGGCACGGGGACTTTGACCTGCTCCGTCTCCGACCTGGGCCGGTTCACCCCTCCTTAGACGACCTGGTGGTCCCCGGCTCCCCCAGGATCACCATATCGTTACCGAACTTAGTGCGGACACCCGATCGACATAGTCCACTGCAGCCCAGAACCCCTGAGCTCAAGCGATCCTCCAGCCTCAGCCTCCCAGTATCTTGGATTACAGGCGCACGCCACTGCACCCGGCGAGAGCTGCGAGAATCAGCACTGATACTGAATCTAGTGGCTCACAGCGCCATCTAGTGCATGAAAATAGATGACTAGGTTACAATAAGACAGGATGAATTAAAGCTTTTTATAATCTCTTTGGTATCTTTTTTATTTTTTTATTTTTTTATTTTCTTCATAATTATGTTTTCAAATTCATGCTTCAAGTTGATTCAGCACAACACACACACACACACACACACACACACACACACACACACACACACACACACACACACACACACACACACACACAAACTCAATAGCTGTTTAACCACATTTAAGTTTTACATTACTTTCATCAAAACAAGAGTAATTGCCTTTCATAATGAAATTAATATGAGTATTTATTCATAACGCCCTATATGAATGCATACTGTTAGAGTACTGTAAGCACGGTGAACTGAAGATTGTCTCTTTTGTAGCTTTTATTGTCAGAAACAAGTGTCTTCAAAATTGTATAAAAAAACAAAAACTGATGTCTCAGGTTGTTTTAAAAAAATACACAAAATCACACAGTAACCATTTAACCACATAGCCGAAGTTATCCAGACATAACTTTCATCTAGCCTTTCATAACGCATAATATTATTTATCTTCATCTGTTCTCATTCATTTGAACACAACGGATTATTTCTTAATCAAACTGATTTTAGTTTAATAAATTAATAATTTGCTAGATTATATAGGCTATGTATAGATTTACAGAATTTGTTTTTCGATTGTTAAATATATGTATTATTAGGCTAAATGCAAAATTTACAATCTTGAAAGCCTATAATTAAAAATAATGAATTGTTGTAATCACATTTATTTGAGACTGGGTATAACTGTGCACACAAAAGACTGATTCTCGCTGTATCGTTCAGGCTGCACTGCAGTGTCTATTCACAGGTGCGATCCCACTACTGATCAGCACGGGGACTTTGACCTGCTTCGTCTCTGACCTGGGCCGGTTCAACCCTCCTTAGGCGACCTGGTGGTCCCAGGCTCCCCCAAGAGCACCATATCGATACCGAACTTAGTTCGGACACCCGATCGACATAGTCCACTGCAGCCCAGAACCCCTGAGCTCAAGCGATCCTCCAGCCTCAGCCTCCCAGTGTCTTGGATTACAGGCGCACGCCACTGCACCCGGCGAGAGCTGCGAGAATCAGCGCTGATACTGAATCTAGTGGCTCACAGCGCCATCTAGTGTATGAAAATAGATGATTAGGTTACAATAAGACGGTGAATTAAAGCTTTTTATAATCTCCTTGGTATCTTTTTTTTTTTATAATTATGTTTTCAAATTCATGCTTCAAGTTGATTCAGCACAACACACACGCACACACACACACACACACACACACACACACACACACACACACACACACACACACACACACACACACACACACACACACACACACACACACACACACACACACACACACACACACACACAACACACAAAAACTCAAAAGCTGTTTAACCACATTTAAGTTTTACATTACTTTCATCTAGACAAGAGTAATTGCCTTTCATAATGCAATTAATATAAGAGTACAGTATTTATTCATAGCGCCCTATATGAAAGCAGACTGTTAGACTACCGTAAGCACGGTGAACTGAAGCTTTTATCTCTTTTGTAGCTTTTTTTTTGTCAGAAATAAGTGTCTTCAAAATTGTATTAAAAAAACTGATGTCTCAGGTTGTTTTAACACAATACACAAAATCACACAGTAACCATTTAACCACATAGCCAAAGTTTTCCAGACATAACTTTCATCTAGCCTTTCATAGTGCATTATATTATTTATCTTCATCTGTTCTCATTCATTTGAACACAACTGATTATTTTTTTAATCAAAATGATTTTAGTTTAATTAATTAATAATTTGCTAGGCTATATTGGCTATGTATAGATTTACAGATGTTGTTTTTTTAATTGGTAAATTTACAGTATGTATAATTATAAATGCAAAATATTGACATCTAATTTAAAATCTTGAAAGCCTATAATTAAAAATAATGAGTTGTTGTAATCACATTTATTTGACACTGGGTATAACTGTGCACACAAAAGACTGAGTCTCACTGTATCGCTCAGGCTGCACTGCAGTGTCTATTCACAGGCGCGATCCCACTACTGATCGTCACGGGGACTTTGACCTGCTCCGTCTCTGACCTGGGCCGGTTCACCCCTCCTTAGACGACCTGGTGGTCCCGGGCTCCCCCAGGAGCACCATATCGATACCGAACTTAGTGCGGACACCCGATCGACATAGTCCACTGCAGCCCAGAACCCCTGAGCTCAAGCGATCCTCCAGCCTCAGCCTCCCAGTATCTTGGATTACAGGCGCGCGCCACTGCACCCGGCGAGAGCTGTGAGAATCAGCGCTGATACTGAATCTAGTGGCTCACAGCGCCATCTAGTGTATGAAAATAGATGATTAGGTTACAATAAGGCAGCGTAAATTAAAGCTTTTTATAATCTCCTTGGTAGCTTTTTTTAAAAGAATATTTTCTTCTCAATTATTTGTTTTCAAATTCATGCTTCAATTTTATTCAGCACAACAGACACACACACACACACAAAATCTCAATAGCTGTTTTACCACATTTAAGTTTTACATTACTTTCATCAAGACAAGAGTAATTGCCTTTCATAATGCAATTAATATAAGAGTATTTATTCATAGCGCCCTGTATGAAAAAAGACTGTTAGACTACCGTAAGCATGGTGAACTGAAGCTTTTATCTCTTTTGTAGCTTTTTTTTTGTCAGAAATAAGTGTCTTCAAAATTGAATTAAAAAAACTGATGTCTCAGGTTGTTTTAACACAATACACAAAATCACACAGTAACCATTTAACCACATAGCCAAAGTTTTCCAGACATAACTTTCATCTAGCCTTTCATAGTGCATTATATTATTTATCTTCATCTGTTCTCATTCATTTGAACAAAACTGAATTTTTTTTTAATAAAACTGATTTTAGTTTAATTAATTAATAATTTGCTAGGCTATATTGGCTATGTATAGATTTACAGATGTTGTTTTTTTAATTGGTAAATTTACAGTATGTATAATTATAAATGCAAAATATTGACATCTAATTTAAAATCTTGAAAGCCTATAATTAAAAATAATGAGTTGTTGTAATCACATTTATTTGACACTGGGTATAACTGTGCACACAAAAGACTGAGTCTCGCTGTATCGCTCAGGCTGCACTGCAGTGTCTATTCACAGGCGCGATCCCACTACTGATCGTCACGGGGACTTTGACCTGCTCCGTCTCCGACCTGGGCCGGTTCACCCCTCCTTAGACGACCTGGTGGTCCCTGGCTCCCCCAGGAGCACCATATCGATACCGAACTTAGTGCAGACACCCGATCGACATAGTCCACTGCAGCCCAGAACCCCTGAGCTCAAGCGATCCTCCAGCCTCAGCCTCCCAGTATCTTGGATTACAGGCGCGCGCCACTGCACCCGGCGAGAGCTGTGAGAATCAGCGCTGATACTGAATCTAGTGGCTCACAGTGCCATCTAGTGTATGAAAATAGATGATTAGGTTACAATAAGGCAGCGTAAATTAAAGCTTTTTATAATCTCCTTGGTAGCTTTTTTTAAAAGAATATTTTCTTCTCAATTATTTGTTTTCAAATTCATGCTTCAATTTTATTCAGCACAACAGACACACACACACATACAAAATCTCAATAGCTGTTTTACCACATTTAAGTTTTACATTACTTTCATCAAGACAAGAGTAATTGCCTTTCATAATGCAATTAATATAAGAGTATTTATTCATAGCGCCCTATATGAAAAAAGACTGTTAGACTACCGTAAGCATGGTGAACTGAAGCTTTTATCTCTTTTGAAGCTTTTTTTTTTGGTCAGAAATAAGTGTCTTCAAAATTGTATTAAAAAAACTGATGTCTCAGGTTGTTTTAAAACAATACACAAAATCACACAGTAACCATTTAACCACATAGCTGAAGGTTTCCAGACATAACTTTCATCTAGCCTTTCATAGTGCATTATATTATTTATCTTCATCTGTTCTCATTCATTTGAACACAACTGATTATTTTTTTAATCAAACTGATTTTAGTTTAATAAATTAATAATTTGCTAGGCTATATTGGCTATGTATAGATTTACAGATGTTGTTTTTTTTATTGGTAAATATACAGTATGTATAATTATAAATGCAAAATATTGACATCTAATTTAAAATCTTGAAAGCCTATAATTAAAAATAATGAATTGTTGTAATTAAATGTGTATATGTGCACACAAAAGACTGAGTCTCGCTGTATCGCTCAGGCTGCACTGCAGTGTCTATTCACAGGCGCGATCCCACTACTGATCGGCACGGGGACTTTGACCTGCTCCGTCTCCGACCTGGGCCGGTTCACCCCTCCTTAGACGACCTGGTGGTCCCCGGCTCCCCCAGGATCACCATATCGATACCGAACTTAGTGCGGACACCCGATCGACATAGTCCACTGCAGCCCAGAACCCCTGAGCTCAAGCGATCCTCCAGCCTCAGCCTCCCAGTATCTTGGATTACAGGCGCACGCCACTGCACCCGGCGAGAGCTGCGAGAATCAGCACTGATACTGAATCTAGTGGCTCACAGCGCCATCTAGTGCATGAAAATAGATGACTAGGTTACAATAAGACAGGATGAATTAAAGCTTTTTATAATCTCTTTGGTATCTTTTTTATTTTTTTATTTTCTTCATAATTATGTTTTCAAATTCATGCTTCAAGTTGATTCAGCACAACACACACACACACACACACACACACACACACACACACACACACACACACACACAAACTCAATAGCTGTTTAACCACATTTAAGTTTTACATTACTTTCATCAAAACAAGAGTAATTGCCTTTCATAATGAAATTAATATGAGTATTTATTCATAACGCCCTATATGAATGCATACTGTTAGAGTACTGTAAGCACGGTGAACTGAAGATTGTCTCTTTTGTAGCTTTTATTGTCAGAAACAAGTGTCTTCAAAATTGTATAAAAAAACAAAAACTGATGTCTCAGGTTGTTTTAAAACAATACACAAAATCACACAGTAACCATTTAACCACATAGCCGAAGTTATCCAGACATAACTTTCATCTAGCCTTTCATAACGCATAATATTATTTATCTTCATCTGTTCTCATTCATTTGAACACAACGGATTATTTCTTAATCAAACTGATTTTAGTTTAATAAATTAATAATTTGCTAGATTATATAGGCTATGTATAGATTTACAGAATTTGTTTTTCGATTGTTAAATATATGTATTATTAGGCTAAATGCAAAATTTACAATCTTGAAAGCCTATAATTAAAAATAATGAATTGTTGTAATCACATTTATTTGAGACTGGGTATAACTGTGCACACAAAAGACTGATTCTCGCTGTATCGCTCAGGCTGCACTGCAGTGTCTATTCACAGGTGCGATCCCACTACTGATCAGCACGGGGACTTTGACCTGCTTCGTCTCTGACCCGGGCCGGTTCAACCCTCCTTAGGCGACCTGGTGGTCCCAGGCTCCCCCAAGAGCACCATATCGATACCGAACTTAGTTCGGACACCCGATCGACATAGTCCACTGCAGCCCAGAACCCCTGAGCTCAA
Source organism: Leuciscus leuciscus (assembly GCF_965113295.1). Lineage (NCBI taxonomy): Eukaryota > Metazoa > Chordata > Actinopteri > Cypriniformes > Leuciscidae > Leuciscus > Leuciscus leuciscus. Next base: position 18,498,052 of record NC_138747.1, on the reverse strand, counting down.
GCGATCCTCCAGCCTCAGCCTCCCAGTGTCTTGGATTACAGGCGCGCGCCACTGCACCCGGCGAGAGCTGCGAGAATCAGCGCTGATACTGAATCTAGTGGCTCACAGCGCCATCTAGTGTATGAAAATAGATGATTAGGTTACAATAAGGCAGCGTAAATTAAAGCTTTTTATAATCTCCTTGGTAGCTTTTTTTAAAAGAATATTTTCTTCTCAATTATTTGTTTTCAAATTCATGCTTCAATTTTATTCAGCACAACAGACACACACACACACACACACAAAAACTCAATAGCTGTTTTACCACATTTAAGTTTTACATTACTTTCATCAAGACAAGAGTAATTGCCTTTCATAATGCAATTAATATAAGAGTATTTATTCATAGCGCCCTATATGAAAAAAGACTGTTAGACTACCGTAAGCATGGTGAACTGAAGCTTTTATCTCTTTTGTAGCTTTTTTTTTTGGTCAGAAATAAGTGTCTTCAAAATTGTATTAAAAAAACTGATGTCTCAGGTTGTTTTAAAACAATACACAAAATCACACAGTAACCATTTAACCACATAGCTGAAGGTTTCCAGACATAACTTTCATCTAGCCTTTCATAGTGCATTATATTATTTATCTTCATCTGTTCTCATTCATTTGAACAAGACTGATTATTTTTTTAATCAAACTGATTTTAGTTTAATAAATTAATAATTTGCTAGGCTATATTGGCTATGTATAGATTTACAGATGTTGTTTTTTTAATTGGTAAATATACAGTATGTATAATTATAAATGCAAAATATTGACATCTAATTTAAAATCTTGAAAGCCTATAATTAAAAATAATGAATTGTTGTAATTAAAAGTGTATATGTGCACACAAAAGACTGAGTCTCGCTGTATCGCTCAGGCTGCACTGCAGTGTCTATTCACAGGCGCGATCCCACTACTGATCGTCACGGGGACTTTGACCTGCTCCGTCTCCGACCTGGGCCGGTTCACCCCTCCTTAGATGACCTGGTGGTCCCAGGCTCCCCCAGGAGCACCATATTGATACCGAACTTAGTGCGGACACCCGATCGACATAGTCCACTGCAGCCCAGAACCCCTGAGCTCAAGCGATCCTCCAGCCTCAGCCTCCCAGTATCTTGGATTACAGGCGCGCGCCACTGCACCCAGCGAGAGCTGTGAGAATCAGCGCTAATACTGAATCTAGTGGCTCACAGCGCCATCTAGTGCATGAAAATAGATGATTAGGTTACAATAAGACGGTGAATTAAAGCTTTTTATAATCTCCTTGGTATCTTTTTTTTTTTATAATTATGTTTTCAAATTCATGCTTCAAGTTGATTCAGCACAACACACACACACGCACACACACACACACACACGCACACACACGCACACACACACACACACACACACAAACACACAAAAACTCAAATGCTGTTTAACCACATTTAAGTTTTACATTACTTTCATCTAGACAAGAGTAATTGCCTTTCATAATGCAATTAATATAAGAGTACAGTATTTATTCATAGCGCCCTATATGAAAGCAGACTGTTAGACTACCGTAAGCATGGTGAACTGAAGCTTTTATCTCTTTTGTAGCTTTTTTTTTTTTTTGTCAGAAATAAGTGTCTTCAAAATTGTATTAAAAAAACTGATGTCTCAGGTTGTTTTAACACAATACACAAAATCACACAGTAACCATTTAACCACATAGCCAAAGTTTTCCAGACATAACTTTCATCTAGCCTTTCATAGTGCATTATATTATTTATCTTCATCTGTTCTCATTCATTTGAACACAACTGATTATTTTTTTAATCAAAATGATTTTAGTTTAATTAATTAATAATTTGCTAGGCTATATTGGCTATGTATAGATTTACAGATGTTGTTTTTTTAATTGGTAAATTTACAGTATGTATAATTATAAATGCAAAATATTGACATCTAATTTAAAATCTTGAAAGCCTATAATTAAAAATAATGAGTTGTTGTAATCACATTTATTTGACACTGGGTATAACTGTGCACACAAAAGACTGAGTCTCACTGTATCGCTCAGGCTGCACTGCAGTGTCTATTCACAGGCGCGATCCCACTACTAATCGTCACGGGGACTTTGACCTGCTCCGTCTCCGACCTGGGCCGGTTCACCCCTCCTTAGACGACCTGGTGGTCCCGGGCTCCCCCAGGAGCACCATATCGATACCGAACTTAGTGCGGACACCCGATCGACATAGTCCACTGCAGCCCAGAACCCCTGAGCTCAAGCGATCCTCCAGCCTCAGCCTCACAGTATCTTGGATTACAGGCGCGCGCCACTGCACCCGGCGAGAGCTGCGAGAATCAGCGCTGATACTGAATCTAGTGGCTCACAGCGCCATCTAGTGTATGAAAATAGATGATTAGGTTACAATAAGGCAGCGTAAATTAAAGCTTTTTATAATCTCCTTGGTAGCTTTTTTTAAAAGAATATTTTCTTCTCAATTATTTGTTTTCAAATTCATGCTTCAATTTTATTCAGCACAACAGACACACACACACACACAAAAACTCAATAGCTGTTTTACCACATTTAAGTTTTACATTACTTTCATCAAGACAAGAGTAATTGCCTTTCATAATGCAATTAATATAAGAGTATTTATTCATAGCGCCCTATATGAAAAAAGACTGTTAGACTACAGTAAGCATGGTGAACTGAAGCTTTTATCTCTTTTGTAGCTTTTTTTTTTGGTCAGAAATAAGTGTCTTCAAAATTGTATTAAAAAAACTGATGTCTCAGGTTGTTTTAAAACAATACACAAAATCACACAGTAACCATTTAACCACATAGCTGAAGGTTTCCAGACATAACTTTCATCTAGCCTTTCATAGTGCATTATATTATTTATCTTCATCTGTTCTCATTCATTTGAACACAACTGATTATTTTTTTAATCAAACTGATTTTAGTTTAATAAATTAATAATTTGCTAGGCTATATTGGCTATGTGTAGATTTACAGATGTTGTTTTTTTAATTGGTAAATATACAGTATGTATAATTATAAATGCAAAATATTGACACCTAATTTAAAATCTTGAAAGCCTATAATTAAAAATAATGAATTGATGTAATTAAATGTGTATATGTGCACACAAAAGACTGAGTCTCGCTGTATCGCTCAGGCTGCACTGCAGTGTCTATTCACAGGCGCGATCCCACTACTGATCGGCACGGGGACTTTGACCTGCTCCGTCTCCGACCTGGGCCGGTTCACCCCTCCTTAGACGACCTGGTGGTCCCGGGCTCCCCCAGGATCACCATATCGATACCGAACTTAGTGCGGACACCCGATCGACATAGTCCACTGCAGCCCAGAACCCCTGAGCTCAAGCGATCCTCCAGCCTCAGCCTCCCAGTATCTTGGATTACAGGCGCGCGCCACTGCACCCGGCGAGAGCTGCGAGAATCAGCGCTGATACTGAATCTAGTGGCTCACAGCGCCATCTAGTGTATGAAAATAGATGATTAGGTTACAATAAGGCAGCGTAAATTAAAGCTTTTTATAATCTCCTTGGTAGCTTTTTTTAAAAGAATATTTTCTTCTCAATTATTTGTTTTCAAATTCATGCTTCAATTTTATTCAGCACAACAGACACACACACACACACAAAATCTCAATAGCTGTTTTACCACATTTAAGTTTTACATTACTTTCATCAAGACAAGAGTAATTGCCTTTCATAATGCAATTAATATAAGAGTATTTATTCATAGCGCCCTATATGAAAAAAGACTGTTAGACTACCGTAAGCATGGTGAACTGAAGCTTTTATCTCTTTTGTAGCTTTTTTTTTTTGGTCAGAAATAAGTGTCTTCAAAATTGTATTAAAAAAACTGATGTCTCAGGTTGTTTTAAAACAATACACAAAATCACACAGTAACCATTTAACCACATAGCTGAAGGTTTCCAGACATAACTTTCATCTAGCCTTTCATAGTGCATTATATTATTTATCTTCATCTGTTCTCATTCATTTGAACACAACTGATTATTTTTTTAATCAAACTGATTTTAGTTTAATAAATTAATAATTTGCTAGGCTATATTGGCTATGTATAGATTTACAGATGTTGTTTTTTTAATTGGTAAATATACAGTA
>NC_138747.1:18028895-18486395 GCF_965113295.1 Leuciscus leuciscus | reverse complement strand
AGGTTACAATAAGACAGGGTGAATTAAAGCTTTTTATAATCTCCTAGGTAGCTTCTTTTTTTTTAAAGAATATTTTCTTCATAATTATTTGATTTCGGGAGTCACGTGACTGATTCATGGCGGTGCAGACTTTTGTGTGCTCCACTTACTACTCGTTACTTTCAGTTTATTAGAAAGCAAATTATGTTGAATTATGTCAAAACCTCAAAAATTTCGGTATCACATAAAACTGGTGCAACTAAAGAAACTGAACTTTCCCCTGTCAAGAAGAAATTCAAGGAAGCACCGACTAGCATCTCCAAAGCAGACCTTGGCTGAACATGGCACGGACACTTTGCGCTTCTTCCCGGATTTCAGCGCAGTTATAATCTTGAAAGCCTATAAATAACTAAATAGTGAGTTATTTATTTACTCACTAAAGGCTTTTGCTGAGGTGAGAAAGCGGATAGAAGCATCTGGGATTCAAACGTTTCTCGTGTTCCCAGCCACACTGAAGATCACTTATCGTGGCAGGCAAACTCTATGTCGGTCTCCATCTGAAGCGGAACAGTTCATCCTCTCTAACCTGACCTGCGGAGGTGCCAGCTCTTCACCTAGGCGAGAGGGCGAAGCGCCGGAGAACCGAAGCTCTGAGATGGATATACACACCAGATGGATACAGCAGAGCATCAGCCTATGACCACTGCAAGCAACATCGCAAACTAGCCTGTTCAATATTTCAGTATGGGACTGTGGACTTTTCTCTTGGTGCTGTCATATGGGTGAAGTATGATTTTTGTAGTTTTCATTTTAGTTGAGACTATCTCGACGCTTAATGCAACATAGGCATGTCATCTCTCACCATGCGTTATAGGCTAGCATAGACTGCAAGAGCACCAATAAGACTAGTCTAGGTTATTCTTTGGGTCGATAGCTGAGGTTTATTTCACTCTTTTTGTCTGCAGCAAGAACCAGGCTACTGAATTTCGTAAAAAAAAAAAAATTGTTTTCCCTACGAAGGGACATATCACCATATTGCTTTATTTTCCGTTGAATATCGCATCATTGTAACGAGTGGGGTGGGCGAGTTTGCACCGTTAGGAGGAGCCACGTCTCTTACAATCTCTAACTTTATACTGGCCAAAGGGGCTCTCTTGAACTCCTTGCGGCTTGTAAAGTATGTTTTGTATATAGTTTGGAATGTTATTATTTTGCTGGCAGCTGTTAACTTTATTGCGACTCTTTTTTGGCCATGGCATTTTGCTCTAAGGGCACCAAACGCTTTATTGTTGTTGTTTCCCAGAAAGGTTTTTCCAATCCTGCTGTACTATACCCATCAGTAGACTATGTCTGATCTAAACATTATATCCTGGAATGTACGTGGCCTGAATACACCGGTTAAGCGTACCCGTTGTTTAGAATTTTTACATCGCAAAGCAATATAGCTTTAGTTCAAGAATCGCACTTGAAAAAGGAGGATGTGTCCCGCTTCCAAAATAAAAACAAGTTACTGGCATTCTCGTGCGCCCCTAATAAATCCAAAGGTGTGCTGATACTTGCAAAGAGGTCGCTACATTTATCCATAGACTTACTGGGAGGAGATGACCTTGGCCGTTTTGCGTATGTGGCTGTAACACTGAATCATTCCAAACTCCTGCTGGTATCCATCTACGCTCCAAACGAGCCTGATCAACATTTTCTGAATAATATCTGTGGAAAACTACTACAATTTAGTGATCTGGATGTTGTCATAGGGGGAGATTTCAATGCCTCAATTCATCCTCAACTTGATCGCTCATCTAGTTGCAACCCCTCTAGTGCAATGTCCACATCCTCTCTAAATAGGTTCATTACAGAATTAAATCTAATTGACCCATACACAATCCCCATACGAAGGGCTACACATTCTATTCTCCTAGGCACAAATCCTATTCAAGAATTGATTATATCCTGGTTAGTGCCCCCTTGCTTCAGTATCCAATATTGTCATATTGCCTATCTTGATTTCAGATCACTCTCCCATTATTTGTAATATCACACCTGCTACAGCTCATAAATCCCGTAGATGGCGCTTTAACGACTCCCTGCTGTATGATACTACATTTATGGACCAACTCAGATCTGGGCTTACAACATTTTTGGAAATTAATACGTATCATTGCTCAAACCCTCAGGTGTTATGGGAAGTTACTAAATGCTATCTACGAGGGAATTGCATTGCCTTTTCCTCAAAGGCCAAGCGTACTAAAAATAAGCACTTTGATCATCTTGAACAAGAAATAAGGTCTTTGGAGCATCAACAGACCCAGTCTTTCTCAGAAGAGGCTGCTCAGAATTTGTTACTGTTGAAAAAAGAATACAATAGCCTGTCAATGTCCAAAGCCGAGTTCATCATTCACAGAACTAAGCAAAAATATTATTTTCATTCAGATGGAACTAGCCATCTGCTTGCATTGAGGTTAAAGGAAACCGAGTCCAAAGCAAATATTGATATGTTACAAAACAGTGATGGCAAAATAGTTACAGATCCTAGGGCTATTAATAACACCTTTTAAGCATTTTATTCCACACTGTATTCTTCAGAGGTGGTTCTTGACAGATATACATGAAAAACATTTTTAGAGAACTTGAACCAGCCTATCTTACCAGAAGAGGACACCTTCTAGAAGAACCTCTAATGTTGGAGGAATTTCATAATGCGGCCAAATCTCTTAAAAAAGGGAAATCCCCCGGTCCCGATGGAATTCCCCCGGAGCTCTACCTGGCTGTTTGGGATGTTGTTGGGCCCTTAATCTTGAATTCTATGAATTATGCTATGAAACATGGTATGCTTCATAGGGACCAGAACATAGCGCTTATCATTTTGTTACATAAGAAAAATAAAGATCCATTGAATTGTTCTAGTTACCGTCCAATATCTTTAATTAATAGTGATGTCAAAATTCTGCCAAAAGCCTTGGTTTCCCGGATTGAGCCATTTATGGATACTTTGATTCATTTTGACCAAACTGGATTTCTTAGAGGGCGGCTGGCCGCAGACAATATGCAACGTTTATTGCACATCATTGAACATTTTCACACATATACTGACACTTGCGCAGTTTTTTCCCTTGACGCGCTCAAAGCTTTTGACAGACTTGAGTGGGACTTTCTATGGACAGTACTGGAACATTTTGGTTTCGGTCCTTAATTCATATATGCCATTCAAACTCTTTATAGTAACCTAACAGCTTCTATTTCAACAGGCACTTATCAGTCTATACCCTTTCCATTACAGAGGGGTTGTCGTCAAGGCTGTCCCCTATCACCACTTCTTTTTGCACTTTCGCTGGAACCCTTAGCCCAAGCTCTCAGACAAAGCCAAGTTATTGCACTTTACTTCGATCTCAGCATTATATATTGTTGTATGCGATGACATCATTTTGTACCTTTCAGACTTAAAAAACTCTATACCTAATGTCTTAAAGCTAGAATCAGTACAGTTAAGATGAATATTCTACCACGCCTGAACTTCTTGTTCTTTATGATCCCATTCACACCCCAAATATTTTAAAGAGTTAAACTCTGCAGTATCTAGATTTGTCTGGAATGGCAGACAACCCAGAATACGTTTTTCTGTTTTGCAGCGCACAAAATTAGAAGGTTGCCTTGCCCTCCCTAATTTTCAGATTTATTACTGGGCATTCCAGATTAGAGCTATGCAAACATGGACGGACAAAGACAGTAAAGTGCCATGGAGAAGCATAGAATCAGCTATTGTACATCCCTATAGACTTCAAGATCTGCCCTTCACAGGTATAGGACTTATATCTTATTTCATCCACTTTAGCTGCATGGTACAGTGCTGAAAAAGCAATAGGCCTTCTCTCAGCAATCTCCTCTATGGAACAATGCTCACTTCTTATCTGATCAACAACCTTTTCTTTACCCTTTGTGGTCGTCTAAAGTTTTTTTTACTTTTTCCACTATTTTTGACGGGACTGGTTTGCGCACATTCCAGGATATCCAAGCAGAATACAGCCTACCTGGCTTTTCTTTTTTCTTGTACTTGAGGTTGCGACTGACCATTCTGCGACTGAATTCTGTTTTGACTGACCACCCAATGTTTAGCTGGATTGATCCTGTCAAAGATCCCAGAGGGGCGGTCACAGTAATCTATTCTTTACTCAGTAGTGTTCATAAGCCTTTAAAGATACTATCAACGTGGGATTTGGAACATTCTTGGTTAGGATTCCACCCAGACTGGGAAACAAATAAACAATAAACCATGGCCTTACTTCTAAAAACCTTAGTCATGTACTTATTCATTTTAAGACTATCCATCATTTCTACTACACACCTTACAAGCGATATCGCATGGAACTTATACCCAATCCATACTCCAGTTTCTGTAACACTGACGCCACTGGTACATTTCTACATATGTTTTGGGACTGTCTAATGATTCAACTATTCTGGAAGTATGTGATTGTTATGTTACATGATCTTACAGGTCTATATTTGGATTTGGACCCCTGTTTACTATTATTGAATGATGATTCAAAGTACCAATTTTTTTTACGTGACAAAAAAGTGTTGATGGCAGGGTTCACAGCTGCAAAAAAAGCTATTTTACAGCAGTGGATAACCCCAGATACAAACTTGAAGCAATTTTGGGTAGTCTCATTTCATTACATAGTTTGCCTTGAGTGTACAACTGCAAAGATCAATAAGGCAAAGACAACCACTGTAAACACCTGGATGAATATAGCCTCTGCCCTTAAAGAGCTTCTTTGAATATTCTACAGTCAATATGAGTTTGCTGCCAGTGTTTGTTAAGTTTTTTGTGTTCTGTGCGTACGGGTTTGTTTTTGTTTTTTTTTACTTTATTTTAATTTTATTTATATTCTCATCCGAATGCTCTCTCTGTATGATATGTGTTGTTTATTGATTGAAAATAAAAAATCATAATCACAAAAAAAAAATTATTTGATTTCAAATCCATGCTTCAAGTTGATTCAGCACAACAGACACACACACACACACACAAAATAAAAAGAAAATAAGCTGTTTAACCACATTTAAGTTTTACATTTAATTAAACTAAACAGCCTATATAGGTCTCCCATCATTCACAGACCTTAGTCGATTAACGTCATTATGATCGCCACATTCCTGGAATGTTTCTGTGAGAGTGCAGCGCTTTATCCATTTAGTAGCCTAGCGAGTCGTCGAGTGTGTGTGAGTATGCTTTTCACTCAGGGTTTGGAGATTTGGATTTTAATCTTTTCATAACTCGTAGAAGAATCTGCTTAAACAGTGGAATATTGTCTCGATTTACTGTACATTTAGGCTAAATAAATGGGCATGCTAATTGTGTGGAAATAGGATCGAGGCTGATATGTGAATCAAAAATGATCAAACCATTTTTTCTATATAATTGTTAAGTAAGTTAACAAATTATTGATTTAAAAAGGAGTTTATTGATTTAAAAACGATTGTATTGCTTCCGCTAAAGAAAATAGCGTCCATAGCAACGCTCTGTTTTTCATGGCAACGGTGTGTTATACAATAATAGTTTATATTTCACTGACCAAGCAATAGCAGAAAGCTGATTGACCTTAAGCTGATTGGTGTAGTTGATAAAATTTGCCTGGACTATGGGACATAGAAAATTATTATATACTTTTACATTATGTGCATCTGAGTTATGCACATATATATAGACATTAGTATATGTTGGCCTGAAAACAAGCTTTCAGGTTCTTATACTGTATTTTTTTCTCAACTCAACAGATCAATCAATATGTCAACCAAGTCCATGCCCACCAGTTTTGAGAGTCAGATGAGCTCAGAGTCAGATGAGCTCAGTACGGCCCTTGCTGCGGGGCGGTGGTGGGCAATAATGGAGGTTGCAGACCCCATATCTGAGGAGACTGTGTATTGGGGACCTCATCTCAGGAACAGTTGAGGCAGGAGATACTTCATGGCCCACATCCCTGGACTTCAGTGAAGCATCTGAGCAGGCTCAGTGCCAGCAATCAGGCTTCCCAGATGTTACACTGAAGACCACAAAGCAGTGGAGGCAGAAGACGACGCAGGGAGCACCCTTTTCTGCCAGATCCACACAGGATGAACGTCTGTCCTCCAGATCCTCACAGGATGCACGTCTGTCCTCCAGATCCTTACAGGATGCACGTGTTTCATCCAGATCCTCACAGGATGCACGTCTGTCCTCCAGATCCTCACAGGATGAACATCTGTCCTCCAGATCCTCACAGGATGCACGTGTTTCCTCCAGATCCACACAGGATGCACGTCTGTCCTCCACATCCACACAGGATGAACGTCTGTCCTCCAGATCCTCACAGGATGAACGTCTGTCCTCCAGATCCACACAGGACGAACGTCTGTCCTCCAGATCCACACAGGATGAACGTCTGTCCTCCAGATCCTCACAGGATGAACGTCTGTCCTCCAGATCCTCACAGGATGCACGTCTGTCCTCCAGATCCTCACAGGATGCACGTCTGTCCTCCAGATCCATACAGGATGAACATCTGTCCTCCATATCCACACAGGATGAACGTCTGTCCTCCAGATCTTCACAGGATGAACGTCTGTCCTCCAGATCCACACAGGATGAACGTCTGTCCTCCAGATCCACACAGGATGATGGTCTGTCCTCCAAATCCTCACAGGATGCACGTCTGTCCTCCAGATCCACACAGGACGAACGTCTGTCCTCCAGATCCACACAGGATGAACGTCTGTCCTCCAGATCCTCACAGGATGAACGTCTGTCCTCCAGATCCTCACAGGATGCACGTCTGTCCTCCAGATCCACACAGGATGAACGTCTGTCCTGCAGATCCTCACAGGATGAACGTCTGTCCTCCAGATCCACACAGGACGAACGTCTGTCCTCCAGATCCACACAGGACGAACGTCTGTCCTCCAGATCCACACAGGATGAACATCTGTCCTCCAGATCCTCACAGGATGCACATGTGTCCAGATCCTCACAGGATGAACGTCTGTCCTCCAGATCCACAGAGGACGAACGTCTGTCCGCCAGATCCACACAAGATGCACGTCTGTCCTCCAGATCCACACAGGATGAACGTCTGTCCTCCAGACCCACACAGGATGAACGTCTGTCCTCCAGATCCTCACATGATGATTGTCTGTCCTCCAGATCCTCACAGGATGCACGTCTGTCCTCCAGATCCTCATAGGATGCACGTCTGTCCTCCAGATCCACACAGGATGAACGTCTGTCCTCCAGATCCACACAGGATGAACATCTGTCCTCCAGATCCTCACAGGATGAACGTGTGTCCAGATCCTCACAGGATGAACGTCTGTCCTCCAGATCCTCACAGGATGCACGTCTGTCCTCCAGATCCTCACAGGATGCACGTGTGTCCAGATCCTCACAGGATGATTGTCTGTCCTCCAGATCCTCACAGGATGCACGTCTGTCCTCCAGATCCTCACAGGATGCACGTCTGTCCTCCAGATCCACACAGGATGAACGTCTGTCCTCCAGATCCACACAGGATGAACATCTGTCCTCCAGATCCTCACAGGATGCACGTGTGTCCAGATCCTCACAGGATGAACGTCTGTCCTCCAGATCCACACAGGACGAACGTCTGTCCTCCAGATCCACACAGGATGCACGTCTGTCCTCCAGATCCTCACAGGATGCACGTCTTTCCTCCAGATCTACACAGGATGAACGTCTGTCCTCCAGATCCACACAGGATGAACATCTGTCCTCCAGATCCTCACAGGATGCACGTGTGTCCAGATCCTCACAGGATGAACGTCTGTCCTCCAGATCCACACAGGATGCACGTCTGTCCTCCAGATCCACACAGGATGAACGTCTGTCCTCCAGTTCCTCACAAGATGAACGTCTGTCCTCCAGATCCACACAGGATGAACGTCTATCCTCCAGATCCACACAGGATGAACGTCTGTCCTCCAGATCCACACCGGATGCACGTCTGTCCTCCAGATCCTCAGAGGATGCACATGTGTCCAGATCCACACCGGATGCACGTCTGTCCTCCAGATCCTCACAGGATGCACGTGTGTCCAGACCCTCACAGGATGAACGTCTGTCCTCCAGATCCTCACAGGATGAACGTCTGTCCTCCACATCCACACAGGATGAACGTGTGGATTCTTAATCCACATAGGATACACGTCTGTCCTCCAGATCCTCACAGGATGAACGTCTGTCCTCCAGATCCTCACAGGATGAACGTGTGTCCTCCAGATCCTCACAGGATGAACGTCTGTCCTCCAGATCCTCACAGGATGCACATGTGTCAAGATCCACACAGGATGAACGTCTGTCCTCCAGATCCACACAGGATGAACGTCTGTCCTCAAGATCCACATAGGATGAACGTCTGTCCTCCAGATCCACACAGGATGAATGTCTGTCCTCCAGATCCACACCGGCTGCACGTCTGTCCTCCAGATCCTCACAGGATGCACGTGTGTCCAGATCCACACAGGATGAACGTCTGTCCTCCAGATCCACACAGGATGAACGTCTGTCCTCCAGTTCCTCACAGGATGAACGTCTGTCCTCCAGATCCACACAGGATGAACGTCTGTCCTCCAGATCCACACCGGATGCACGTCTGTCCTCCAGATCCTCACAGGATGCACGTGTGTCCAGATCCACACCGGATGCACGTCTGTCCTCCAGATCCTCACAGGATGCACGTGTGTCCAGACCCTCACAGGATGAACGTCTGTCCTCCAGATCCTCACAGGATGAACGTCTGTCCTCCAGATCCACACAGGATGAACGTGTGGATTCTTAATCCACACAGGATACACGTCGGTCCTCCAGATCCTCACAGGATGAACGTCTGTCCTCCAGATCCTCACAGGATGAACGTGTGTCCTCCAGATCCTCACAGGATGAACGTCTGTCCTCCAGATCCTCACAGGATGCACGTGTGTCAAGATCCACACAGGATGAACGTCTGTCCTCCAGATCCACACAGGATGAACGTCTGTCCTCCAGATCCACATAGGATGAACGTCTGTCCTCCAGATCCACACAGGATGAACGTCTGTCCTCCAGATCCACACCGGCTGCACGTCTGTCCTCCAGATCCTCACAGGATGCACGTGTGTCCAGATCCACACAGGATGAACGTCTGTCCTCCAGATCCACACAGGATGAACGTCTGTCCTCCAGATCCACACAGGATGAACATCTGTCCTCCAGATCCTCACAGGATGCACGTCTGTCCTCCAGATCCACACAGGATGAACGTGTGTCCAGATCCTCTCAGGATGAACGTCTGTCCTCCAGATCCACACAGGATGAACGTGTTTCCTCCAGATCCACACAGGATGAACGTCTGTCCTCCAGATCCACACAGGATACACGTCTGTCCTCCAGATCCTCACAGGATACACGTCTGTCCTCCAGATCCTCACAGGATGAACGTCTGTCCTCCAGATCCTCACAGGATGCACGTGTGTCAAGATCCACACAGGATAAACGTCTGTCCTCCAGATCCTCACAGGATACACGTCTGTCCTCCAGATCCTCACAGGATGAACCTCTGTCCTCCAGATCCTCACAGGATGATTGTCTGTCCTCCAGATCCTCACAGGATGCACGTCTGTCCTCCAGATCCTCACAGGATGAACGTCTGTCCTCCAGATCCACACAGGATGCACGTGTGTCCAGATCCTCACAGGATGAACGTCTGTCCTCCAGATCCACACAGGACGAACGTCTGTCCTCCAGATCCACACAGGATGCACGTCTGTCCTTCAGATCCACACAGGATGAACGTCTGTCCTCCAGTTCCTCACAGGATGAACGTCTGTCCTCCAGATCCACACAGGATGAACGTCTGTCCTCCAGATCCACACAGGATGAACGTCTGTCCTCCAGATCCACACCGGATGCACGTGTGTCCAGATCCACACCGGATGCACGTCTGTCCTCCAGATCCTCACAGGATGCACGTGTGTCCAGATCCACACAGGATGAACGTCTGTCCTCCAGATCCACACAGGATGAACGTCTGTCCTCCAGATCCACACAGGATGCACGTCTGTCCTCCAGATCCACACAGGATGAACGTCTGTCCTCCAGATCCACACCGGATGCACGTCTGTCCTCCAGATCCTCACAGGATGCACGTGTGTCCAGATCCACACCGGATGCACGTCTGTCCTCCAGATCCTCACAGGATGCACGTGTGTCCAGACCCTCACAGGATGAACGTCTGTCCTCCAGATCCTCACAGGATGAACGTCTGTCCTCCAGATCCACACAGGATGAACGTGTGGATTCTTAATCCACACAGGATACACGTCTGTCCTCCAGATCCTCACAGGATGAACGTCTGTCCTCCAGATCCTCACAGGATGAACGTCTGTCCTCCAGATCCTCACAGGATGCACGTGTGTCAAGATCCACACAGGATGAACGTCTGTCCTCCAGATCCACACAGGATGAACGTCTGTCCTCCAGATCCACATAGGATGAACGTCTGTCCTCCAGATCCACACAGGATGAACGTCTGTCCTCCAGATCCACACCGGCTGCACGTCTGTCCTCCAGATCCTCACAGGATGCACGTGTGTCCAGATCCACACAGGATGAACGTGTGTCCTCCAGATCCACACAGGATGAACGTCTGTCCTCCAGATCCACACAGGATGAACATCTGTCCTCCAGATCCTCACAGGATGCACGTCTGTCCTCCAGATCCACACAGGATGAACGTGTGTCCAGATCCTCTCAGGATGAACGTCTGTCCTCCAGATCCACACAGGATGAACGTCTGTCCTCCAGATCCACACAGGATGAACGTCTGTCCTCCAGATCCACACAGGATACACTTCTGTCCTCCAGATCCTCACAGTATGAACGTCTGTCCTCCAGATCCTCACAGGATGCACGTGTGTCAAGATCCACACAGGATGAACGTCTGTCCTCCAGATCCTCACAGGATGAACGTCTGTCCTCCAGATCCTCACAGGATACACGTCTGTCCTCCAGATCCTCACAGGATGAACGTCTGTCCTCCAGATCCTCACAGGATGATTGTCTGTCCTCCAGATCCTCACAGGATGCTCGTCTGTCCTCCAGATCCTCACAGGATGAACCTCTGTCCTCCAGATCCACACAGGACGAACGTCTGTCCTCCAGATCCACACAGGATGCACGTCTGTCCTCCAGATCCACACAGGATGAACATCTGTCCTCCAGATCCTCACAGGATGAACGTCTGTCCTCCAGATCCACACAGGATGAACGTCTGTCCTCCAGATCCACACAGGATGAACGTCTGTCCTCCAGATCCACACCGGATGCACGTCTGTCCTCCAGATCCTCACAGGATGCACGTGTGTCCAGATCCTCACAGGATGAACGTCTGTCCAGACCCTCACAGGATTAACGTCTGTCCTCCAGATCCTCACAGGATGAACGTCTGTCCTCCAGATTCACACAGGATGAACGTGTGGATTCTTAATCCACATAGGATACACGTCTGTCCTCCAGATCCTCACAGGATGAACGTCTGTCCTCCAGATCCTCACAGGATGAACGTGTGTCCTCCAGATCCTCACAGGATGCACGTGTGTCAAGATCCACACAGGATGAACGTCTGTCCTCCAGATCCACACAGGATGAACGTCTGTCCTCCAGATCCACACCGGCTGCACGTCTATCTTCCAGATCCTCACAGGATGCACGTGTGTCCAGATCCACACAGGATGAACGTCTGTCCTTCAGATCCACACAGGATGAACGTCTGTCCTCCAGATCCACACAGGATGAACATCTGTCCTCCAGATCCTCACAGGATGCACGTCTGTCCTCCAGATCCACACAGGATGCACGTCTGTCCTCCAGATCCACACAGGATGAACGTGTGTCCAGATCCTCTCAGGATGAACGTCTGTCCTCCAGATCCACACAGGATGAACGTCTGTCCTCCAGATCCACACAGGATGAACGTCTGTCCTCCAGATCCACACAGGATACACGTCTGTCCTCCAGATCTTCACAGGATGAAC
Source organism: Leuciscus leuciscus (assembly GCF_965113295.1). Taxonomy (NCBI): domain Eukaryota; kingdom Metazoa; phylum Chordata; class Actinopteri; order Cypriniformes; family Leuciscidae; genus Leuciscus; species Leuciscus leuciscus. The sequence goes on along the minus strand of NC_138747.1, from coordinate 18,474,356 downwards.
GTCTGTCCTCCAGATCCTCACAGGATGCACGTGTGTCAAGATCCACACAGGATGAACGTCTGTCCTCCAGATCCTCACAGGATGAACTTCTGTCCTCCAGATCCTCACAGGATACACGTCTGTCCTCCAGATCCTCACAGGATGAACGTCTGTCCTCCAGATCCTCACAGGATGAACGTGTGTGCTCCAGATTCACACAGGATGAACGTCTGTCCTCCAGATCCACACAGGATGCACGTCTGTCCTCCAGATCCTCACATGATGAACGTCTGTCCTCCAGATTCACACAGGATGAACGTGTGGATTCTTAATCCACACAGGATACACGTCTGTCCTCCAGATCCTCACAGGATGAACGTCTGTCCTCCAGATCCTCACAGGATGAACGTGTGTCCTCCAGATCCTCACAGGATGCACGTGTGTCAAGATCCACACAGGATGAACGTCTGTCCTCCAGATCCACACAGGATGAACGTCTGTCCTCCAGATCCACACCGGCTGCACGTCTATCCTCCAGATCCTCACAGGATGCACGTGTGTCCAGATCCACACAGGATGAACGTCTGTCCTTCAGATCCACACAGGATGAACGTCTGTCCTCCAGATCCACACAGGATGAACATCTGTCCTCCAGATCTTCACAGGATGCACGTCTGTCCTCCAGATCCACACAGGATGCACGTCTGTCCTCCAGATCCACACAGGATGAACGTGTGTCCAGATCCTCTCAGGATGAACGTCTGTCCTCCAGATCCACACAGGATGAACGTCTGTCCTCCAGATCCACACAGGATGAACGTCTGTCCTCCAGATCCACACAGGATACACGTCTGTCCTCCAGATCTTCACAGGATGAACGTCTGTCCTCCAGATCCTCACAGGATGCACGTGTGTCAAGATCCACACAGGATGAACGTCTGTCCTCCAGATCCACACAGGATGAACGTCTGTCCTCCAGATCCTCACAGGATGAACGTCTGTCCTCCAGATCCTCACAGGATGAACGTCTGTCCTCCAGATCCGTACAGGATGCACGTGTTTTCTCCAGATCATGTGTTATATGAATGCATGTATAAAAAAATAAATATATATATATATATATATATAAATATAAACTGTGTATTTATTTATTTATTTGTCAATGACAACACACATTAATGACAACACACTGGGCTGATTAAATTCACACACTAAGCCAAAGGATAGCATTGTAACAACATATGAAGACTTCAGATGCAAAAGCCTCTAAGTCCGTCTAACGTCAAAATTTATGGGATGATACAATCTATCTTTAAGTGGAGTTTGCATATGCCCACCTCCTGCATATGAGAGATCATAAGTGAAGGCTTTAAAACCAAGCAGAATCCTTTGTCGGCTGATCGCTCCAGCGTATATATTTCAGTAAAGATTGGATGAACAACGTTATTATTGTTCACGAGCCCAACATCCAGCCACACAAGACATGCAATCTACCTGATGAAAAGGGAAGGCGTCTTTCACTGTTCTAAGACAGCCTAATGCTGTTAAATAGAGAAAAACATTTAGCATCTTTTAGCGTATCCTTATAGCCTTTTTATTGTTCGTTTTTTTCCACAGAAACACAAAATGACAAATATAGTCTCAAGTACCACCAGCAGCCCATACTAATTCATAAATGCACTGCAAGTGAATAATCTTAACCTGCACCCGCTGTTTATTTCTTAATTAGCGTTCTCAGATGCGTCACTGAAGTCCAGGGATGCGGAGCATAAAGTAGGCTATCTCCTGAACTATCCGGATTCGTGTATCATTCGTTCAGTCGGGTTTTTTTTTTTTTTTTTTTTTTTTATATTAAGAGAAAAAGAAAACAGCTTGAATATTATATTTCTAATATTCTAATAATAGTCCTCCGCTGCTTCAGTTTTACAGATTCTTAACGCGTTTATGACAACGTAGAAAAAATGTATAGGTTACATTTAATCTTTTCTCATCAAACAACAAGACTAACGAATGGCTCGACACAACCCGTACCAGGGAAGAGCCTATTAAGCTGGGACAGAGATGGGTCTTGTGCATGTTGCCCACTTGGGTCCCACCTAGTACCAAGTGCAATCCTACATGAAATTCATCTGTGCAATTAACATGGGGGCTAATCACCGCGGGCTATCAACATTAAGCCCATGATGGCCCATTGTTCGGGCCCAGAGCAGCTTTTGTACCTTTGGGCCCATGCAGGTTTTGTTTAGGTAGCCCACTTTCACTACGTTTTGGTTGCTTTTTAAAATTGAATGTGAAATTCAATAAGACCTTCCATTTATAACTCTGCTCAGAAGGAGTAAAAAAAAAAAATCCATTATTTGCATTGGATTGTGTCTACAAGACAATGCATGATCCCTTAAAAACTCTAAGAACAAATCTTACTTTAAAAAGCCTATTATTTTTACTGGATATGATGTTTGTAATGTAATCCAAAATTAACAGTGTACCATGCAATTGGTGGTAAAAATCTGGCTGCCTCGTAATTTAAAAAAAAATCTACCAACCTAGTTCATTTTGAATCCATTATCAGGAATAAAACAATAGGCTTTTCATTTATTTGAGAAGGTCAAAATGTAAAGTTATTGATGGTACAGAGATATTAGGAAGTTATAACTAGTTCACATGACTAATAACGCGTCAGTCAAGTCAAATAAATGTTTATTCATAGTTGCTTTTCACACCATTGTCTACAACACTCAAAACAACATTGGAGATAATAAGTTTAACTTTAGGCTATACACTCAATTTTAAAATATTTTGAAGGAAAATGTCTGCCGAGATAGAGATTGAACGCCTCTTGGATAACGGCATAGTACTATTTTTCATGTAATTTATAGGCTATCTTTTGTTATTAACTTATAAGAATTATTTGTAGAGCATTCAATGCTATATATATATATATATATATATATATATATATATATTAAAAAGTAGTCAGATTATATTACCTAAGATGTGTATGGATTATGTTGCTAACTACATTTTTTTGTCATGTAATTTGGAATCAGTATAACGGACTACAATTTGCAAGTAATCTACTCAACACTGCCTGTAGTCTCACTCTTTGATATACTGAAAGGTATTTTATTTTATTCTGTTTCTTAAATAATATACATTTTATTTTGTACTGTAAACTGCAATAATTTTATTGTTTGGCACATTTTCCCCACTCAATTTTATTATTATTATTATTTTTATCATTATTCTTTTATGTAATCTGTATCCTTTTTGTTTGTGTTTTTAATTGTGTGTAATGTGCTTCTTTTGAAAAACTGAAAATTGTTCAACCATGTGTCACTCTTGTGGCTTTTTAAGAATAAGCACACTTTTCACACTTACTATTTTATTTAACCCTTTCATGCATGAATTATGATAACCTCAGTCAGGATTTTTTTCCTATGTGTTTTTATTGTTCTTAGGGCATGAAAAACAATAATTGATTTTTATTTTTTTTTTAAATTTACAAATTTTTCAAAGAGATCTTCAGATGTCCACTTGAATGGACAGCATGCGGTTATGGTTTAAACTGAAGATATACTGTATTAAATATAAGACAATAATCAAACAGATAAAGTATGTGAATTTAACAAACTAATCTATTCATGGGTTTCATCAGGTCCCTTTCCACAGGTGTATAATAGCACCTAGATTATGAATGCAGACTGCATTGTGCTTGATTCCACCTGTGGAAAGGGACCTGATGAAATCCATGAATACAATTATATCAAATCATGTGAAAACTATAAAATATATAAATGCAAAATATTGCAAAGGCTTCATACAACTTCATACAAGTTGCACTTCGCGTATCTTTGATATCAGAACATGAGGACGTGATTCCATCAGAATTTTCTACAGTCTGTCAAGGTACAACTGTGGAAACCACTCAGATGCTCCCTCCAGTGCACCAGAGTATGGAGATTTACCCTTATTAGCTGATAATTCTGATTATGTTCAAGATGGACATGCACATTTCTATCATAGCCCTCCTCTGAGAAAACCTAGCGATACGTTTTTTCAATCTCATCTGAAATGATCAGTGTTGGGGGTAATGCATTACAAGTAACATGCATAATGCATTCAGATTACTTTTTTGATGTTACAAGTAAAGTAATGTGTTACAAGTAACATGCATTACCTAATCAGATTACTTTTTGATCTAACAAGTAATTAACTACAAGTAACATGAATTACGAAATCAGATTACTTTTTGATCTAACAAGTAATGCATTACAAGTGTCATACATTATGTAATCACATGACTTTTTTCGATGTCAATGAAAATTACATTCTAATAATACAAATACATTTATTTACAGTAAAAAAAGTCACTGCAGATTACGTTTTTAAGTTTTAAGTTTCAAAAACAATATTCACATTATAATTATGAATTGTAGCTGAAATATAGCAATTGATGCATGACGTCCACTACAGTGGACATGTGATTAATCAGAGTTTTCTCTCAATCTAAAATCAAAACTTGGAAAATGTTACTGTGATATGACTCATTAGATATTGCTTGATGCTGCAATATTTTTTTTTTTACCTACAAGAGTCTCCTAGGATAGAAAGAATGGGTGGATATTCCGGAGCAACTTGGCATGTCTGACTAACCCTTGGCCATCTTGGTTTGGAGGGGGAAAAAATCGAAACACAAAGGCTTGCCATTTGGTTGCAATTTATAGGATGATGCACCAGGGTCCAATGAAGAGGCTGAAATTCTGAAATTCAAGAAAATGCTTTTTTAATAGCTGTCCACTGTAGTGACCACTATGCGTGAAAGGGTTAATTCGTCTGCTAATAGTGTTTAACTTTCTAAATCCAAATCTCACAGCAGAATTCTGATTATTTTTTGTAATCATATGATCTGATGTCCTCCTGTCCTACAGAGGGCGCTGTGGCGCGTTATAATGGCATCACGTCCCAGAACGTGCAGAACTCAACTCAACACCTGTAACAGAAAATTCCAAACATAACGACGCCGACTCTCCTTCCTCATGGATTATTTTTGACAATGCACCGGTAACTCAAAACAATACATGTCTGTGTTAGAACCTGTGTTAATTACGAATAGTAATTTTGCTTCAGTTTCATAGAAACTACTGGTCTGTTAGCCAGCTAGCTGAATAGCCGTCTTATTCTTTTGTGCAAGTTTCAAGAATTAGATGGCGTTTTAATTTAGAAACGGAAAGTGAATAGGCAAGTATATGGCATTGTGCAAATCATTTTATACAGGCTAAAGTATATAGGCTATATATCTATTAAAACAAGGTCTTCTGAGGCTACACGGGTGTCTATTTTTAACATCGCTGTTATATACAAATACACCTTTAAATGGCATCTTTAAATTTCTGCTTTTACTTTCGACTGTTTATGAATCAAAAGCTATCTAAAAGACAAACAAGAGATCTTCTTTAAGACTGCATAGCATACGCCCTGAAACGAAGTTGCACAATTCGGTTATAAGTCTTTACAGTTTCATTTGAATATGGGGTCTTGAAGCATATTTCTCTGGCAGGACTGACAGTACACGACCATAGCCATTGGCTCTGTCTGTGTGTGTGTGTGGCTGCTTAAAAATAGTGAGAGAGATATTTTTAGCAGTCAGTAGAGATGTATGACGTGTCAAATGGTGCCGGTTCACCATTATGCAAGGTTTGGATTCAGAAAGCCTCTGGGGTGAAAGTCTCTTGGTCATATGTCACAGGAAACGCATCACTCCAAGGCTTTTCAAAACATCATTGCAATGAATCACACTTATGCAGAAAACATATTTTCCCAGATTACCAAATGAACACCAGTGAGACAAACTAAGTGAGACTACGTGTCACAATGTTTATAAAGAACAACAGATAGAATAGTCAACATTGGGTCGCTTTGTGTTTTTATTTGAAGAGACAGAAAACAGCACACAAAAAACAATACAAACATCCCCTTCCAATTTCAAATTCTTTTAAATAGTCAGGTCCCTCTTCTGACCTATAACAAAAAAAAACAATCAAATATACTTGCAATAAAGCTGCAGCCACATTAGCAATATTTTGGTGGAATTTTGCAGACAAGAAAAAGGTCCATGATTGTCAGTAGTGTAGCGATGTATTAAGCACTGCACACACAGAAGTCCCTTTCAAACCAAACTTGAACATTATCAAAATATACATGGAGAACTTTTTTGTCCTCAAGAAGGTGGATGCAGTTGTTAGACATTACTTTAAAGAGTTCAGAAGTTAAAAAATAACAGTATTTATTTCAAATAGAAATCTTTCGTAGCAATATACACTACCGTTCAAAAGTTTGGGGTCATTAGATTTCATCAAAGAAATTGATACTTTTATACAGCAAGGATGTGTTAAATTGATCAAAAGTGATAGTAAAGATTTATATTGTTAGAAAATATTTAAATTTTGAATATATGCTGTTCTTTTTAACTTTTTATTCATCAATGAATCCTGAAAAAAAGTATAACGGGTTCCAAAAAACTATTAAGCAGCAAAACTGTGTCCAACATTGATAATAAATCAGCATATTAGAATGATTTCTGAAGGATTGTGTGACGCTGAAGACTGGAGTAATGATGCTGAAAATTCAGCTTTGCTTCACAGAAATAAATTCTATTTTAAAGTATCTGTATTAGTTAAATTGTAAAGCTATATTAAATTTTGTTCCTGATATCCAGCCTTTCTGGTGGGATCAGGACAATCAAAAATCTTTTGGAGATCAAAGATAGCCCACTCCTATTAAAAGGTTTTAAACACATATTGAAGTTCTAGATCTAGATCAAAATCCAGATTGGATTTAGTGTTCTAATCTGATTTCAGAATCTTTTTTCTTCTTCTTTTAAGCAACCAATTTACATGATTTGATCCAATCCAATAGCTGATATACAAGACTTTTTTTTTTTTTTTTTGCAGGGCCCTGATGATACTGAACTAATATATATATTTTTGACCGCAGGAAGGTTACAGGTGTAGCTGGGGTCTGGCAGCAGTGACATGGCGCTGTGCTGGGGTGGTTTGTTGGTGTTTGCGGCCCTCTCCCGGGCCCTGGGCTCTCTGCAGCTTTCAGAGGAGCATTCTGTGCCAGAAGAATGGGCCCTGCTCCATGTCGTGCAAGGCCACATAGGGGCGGGAAACTACAGCTACCTGCGTCTCAACCACGAAGGACGCATTATCCTGCACATGCAAAGCCTTAAAGGGGATGCGGATCTCTACGTCTCTGACAAGACGCTGCGGCCAAACTTTGATTCCTACAAGCTTCAGTCTACCACCTGCGGCCAGGATGTGGTGGTCGTCCCGGGGGATTTTCTCAGGCCTGTTGGGATCGGGATCTACGGACATCCCTCCTACATGGAGAGTGAGTTTGAGATGAAGGTGTTTTACGACCAGACAGCACTGAAACAAGGTGAAATTGAGAAAAACTCTTATCCTTCAGATGAGACTCCTGGTCAGTCTCAACACTCTCAGGGCCCCGAGGATGTGATGGAAGAAGAGGAATCCATCCTGTGGACTATTCTAATTGGGATTCTTAAGATCATACTTGAAATTTTGTTCTGATTTTGATGTGCCAGCTGGCAAAATATCACATTTGCCACAACATTCTTCCCATTTAGATCAAATAAACAGTTTTTTTTTTTTTTTGCCAGAGTTTTGACAGAGGATTAGAAATGCTTTGTCTGAAGTTTTGTTTAAATATAGCGTGGCGCCTCAACCATTCTATAAGGATTATGTTCATTTCTGCCATAATTTTCTTAATATGTCATCTAATTTGACTAACATTTATAATTTGCATATCAACACAACTGATTACACTTGATATGTTAAACACAAGGTTCTTTCTTTTGACCCGATTTGTTTTCTTCTGACATTTTATTGATTGAGGTAAAAAAAAAAAAAAAACAGTTGTGTGGCGCATTTTTTTTGTCTTTTACTGACCTTGGGATGTAAATTCTAGGTTTTAAACTGCACTATGCAATCACACAAATCACCTTGTGATGAAGGTTGTACGGCTGTGCCTATTGTAAAGAAGAGTCTGTTGGCTAATAAACAGCAAAAAAAACTTCTGCACCTGTAGTTGTAAGATACAAATAAAAGAATCACTTATTTTTGAAAATGTTTCAGTGGTCAACATTACTTAGGATTGTGTTCAGGTTTTGTGTTATATGTGTGTTTTTTGTGCAAATAACAAGGCGGGGTTTCCTTTTCAAAAATACCAAACGAGTGAGATTTAGTTTTTTTTAGGTAATTTACGTTTGGTCACTGTTAATATAGTACGGTATTCCATGAATACATAATTAGATACAGCTGTGTCTCTGAATAAATCACATCAACAATAGTATAACTACATTATTATTGTTTTAGAAACAATGTATATTATTTTAGAAATGTATAAATGTTCAAAATATATTATATAAATATATTATATTATATAAATTATATTATATATTATATAAATGTTCAAAGTATATTATTTTAGAATGTGAAGATACCTGTATAACATATTATGCTCATCTCAATCTATGTATAAATATTAGAATACTATATACATATATATATATATATATATATATATACTGCCGTTCAAAAGTTTGGGATCGGTAAGATGTTTTTAAAATAAGTCTCTTATGCTCACCAAGGCTGCAAATCCTTCTATTATGCTGGTCTTTTTAATTTTTTATTCATCAACGAATCCTGAAAAAAATATTACAGGTTCTAAAAAAACATTAGGCAACAACACTGTTTCCAAAACATTGATAATAACTGAGTATCAAATCAGCATGTTAGAATGATTTCTAAAGGAACATGTGACAACATCGCGGCTTACGTCATATGTGGGCGACGGAAGTGTGCGCACACCATCACGACCTTCCTGACAGGGAAACCAAATAATGTAAGAAGCTGAAATTATAACAGCAGTGCTTTTAGTATTTATTTTATTTAGCCCGCATCATGTTTCGTGCCACGTTGGCAATATGTGGAAGAACAGTCGTTAAAAGGGTAAGTATGCGCATGCATTATGTTAAACTCTTGTGCGTGCGATATTTCTGTTCATGCTGATACACACTGACTAGTGTGTATTAAACCATGATTTTTCTCAAACCAGTTCATCTCATCGGTCTCTGGAGAAAGCGCGCTTCCATCAAATCTGCGACTCCCATCAAATCTCATCGGAGTCGCTGGACAAAGTAGGCAAAGATTTGTTTATTTAATAGAGAATTATAATGCATTCTTCTTCTGAGAAGAAACAAGTCTATAGTTTTTACAAATATACCATAGTTACAGAACAGCTGCCACAATGAAACTGAGAACTTTCTATTAGCCATTATTATCTATAAAGCTATTCAACCAAACGACAGATGGAGTGCAATGACAACCTATACTCATTTAATATGGTTTCACAGTAATAACAACTTAAGTAATTAAAGGATTGGAAGGTACTTTTGGCTTCCATGCTACATTTTTGTACATTGTCAATGAAAGTGCAACAATGCCATTTTAAAATGCATGTGGCGTGTGTTTTCATGGAACTGAGCGTGTCTGAACTCTTGTTTCAGAGAGGGCTCCTCCATCCGGCTCTGATCTTCCAGTTCTGCGCAGCTGTGACGCTGATATCCCAGCTCACCTGGCACCCACTCAAACGTGGCTCGAGTCTTTGGCCGGTCTTGACAGTGAACCGCTTGGTGTGGTTGACCTACACCCTGATGTCTTCTCAGTGCCTGTTAGGTAAACCATTTAATCCTCTGAATCATTTCAGTTGTTATGCTGCAAACAAATGGTATTTTTTTCTGTTCCTATTAATAGGTTGGACATTCTCCATGCTGTTGAGGTCTGGCAACGTAATTTCAAACGAATAGTAAGTAACCCTGAGGAGCATTTTATGTTTTACACTTTGGACTTTTGCATTAAGATACCGTCCAAATCATGTTCTATGAACCTCAGTCATATTGAATCATTGCGAATGAAATAAACAAATGTAATGTGATTATTGTAGAGCCATGCAAAAGTCAAGTCAAGAGCTGAAGTCAGCGGTGGTGGCAGGAAACCTTGGAAACAAAAAGGAAGTGGGCGGGCACGACATGGAAGCATTCGTTCTCCACTATGGAGGGGAGGTGAGATATAATTTGAGATCAGTTTTAGACGCATAGATATAGCAGTGAACCCTCTGAATCACTAAACAAATGCTCCTCTTGCACATTCAGGAGGAGTAGCTCATGGTCCACGAGGACCAACCAGCTATTATTACATGTTGCCCATGAAGGTGCGGGTGCAAGGGCTGAAAATCGCCCTAACTGCCAAACTGGCTCAGGTAAGGGGGGGTGTGCTCTAAAAGTCTTGCTTGCTTTGGAATGCACTTCAGTTTCAATTTCATATTTTGTAGGTTTTTAATTTTTAAATGTTTAGTTGTCATTTCAGTTTTAAGTATTAGTTATTTTGTGTGTTTTATATATATATATATATATTTTTTTTTTTTACCCAGCAAACAATTAGATGTTTAATTACCGTTGAAAGACGTCCCTCCGACACATCCCGTCATGGTTAAAAAATAGTTCCAAAATGAAAGTCAAACGGACGTCTTTGACGTTATCTGTTCTGTGTTACATATTTTTACTGATTTATGCCATCCTACCGCAACTATCTTTGGCCAGGGACTCGACGGTGCCGTCGGACCAATGTTTGCTGGGTATTTTTTTATTTGTTTTAGCTTTAGTAATTTTAGGACTTCTTAAATCTTAAGTTCCTTAAACTTTTTTTTCTTTTTTTTTTAAATTATTTTATTTCAGCTTTTTCAATTTACAATTTAAAAAAAAATTTGTTTTAGTTAACAGTAGAAAAAAAGAAGTGGTTTGGTTCATAAATATTCTGTTAGACAAAATAGTCTCATTTCTTTTTCCAGGATAACCTTCATATTGTGGACTCACTGGAGATTCCCACTCTAGACCCCCACTATCTCCAGGACCTGGTCAAACACAGACAGTGGGGGGATTCAGTCCTCATCGTTGATGTGTAAGTCTGCAAGAGTGGATGTATATGCTGTTGCAAACCTGATATACATATTTGTTTCCTTAAAGGGATAGTTCACCCAAAAATGTAAAATTCAGTCATTGATTACTCACCCTCATGTAGTTCGCTCAATTCATATGGATTAGTTTTACGATTTCTTTACGAACTTTAAGCATTCAAGTGGTAGTTGTGTAGACTGTCAATGGGGGGACAAAAATAACTCCGATTTCATTAAAATGTCTTCATTTGTGGAAAGACATGAGGGTGAGTAAATATTTGGGTTTAAGTAATTTCTTTTTTTTTTGCATACTTGCATTCCAGAAGTGAAGAATTCCCTCAGAACATTCTCAAGGCAACGGAAAATCTGAAAACAGTGAATATTATTCCAGCTATAGGTAAACAAACTAACCACATAAGCGCACATTTATTGTAGACCGAACATAGAGGAATGTGGCTTTTGTATTAAAGCTTCTGTGAAGTTGAAAAACATTATATGCAATTTGTTTTGTTTTTACAGGCCTAAACGTCCACAGCATGTTGAAACACGAGAGCCTGGTTCTCACTCTGGAAGCTGTAAAATTTCTTGAAAAGAAGCTTCTTTGGCATGATGTGCGTTACACACCCCTGTATCCCTTTAAACTCCCATACAGAGACCTGCCATGAACACAGCACTGATTTCAGAGTATTAAAATGTTTATTTCATAAAAACAGTGATCAGGTTGTCTCATTTCACATATTCCACGTGGTAAAAAAAAATTAAATATCATATGAATAAATAATAACATTAAGAGTATATAAAAGATAAGGCATCGGTGGAATATTCTTCATCAGGGATAGGAGATTTTTGTTGGGATAATGCCGTGTGCTAAATCATGTCGGATCTCCCATCTTAGAGCAGATCGCTTCTTCTCTGTTGGAACCACATAATTGTTGGGGATGAATGTCTTCTGAGGTCTCATCTGTAGAGACAAGAAAAAAAAACTCAGATTGAGAGAATCCAGGCAGTCCTTTTCAAAAATAAATATATATGCATATGTGTGTGTCTTACTGGTGGAGGCTGATACATGAGTTGTTCCTGAGAAAAATAAATACAAATATTGTAATAAAATTAAACTTGCACACATTTTGTTTTTCTTAGCAAGCAGCCACTACTTAAACAAGTACAGGATTACCCTGATGGCCCAGTGCAGCTCCTTCCTGCTCTTCTCTCCAGGAGGTTTAAACATCTCCCAGTCCTGCTTATATTGCAAATACCTGATAAAGCAGTCAAACACATTTAGATCAATGTTATGATCAGTTTGTGGTGTTCAGAGGGTTATCTATCACATTTCTAGTGTAAATCCTTCAAGTATTATGAGATCTTTTACAGCAACTGCAAAAGCCTGAACCAATCACAAGAGATTCAAGTCTTGAATTGTTTATGAAGATCAATACAGGATGCCATACTTTGCCACTGGATCATTTTTCTGCAAGTTCCTCGTGTGAGGATGATCAAAAACTGGCCGTATAACTGTGAAGAGAATCGGGATTCTGTAAATGCATGCAAACTGACAGTCATGGGTCAAAGAAACTGGTATGATTTGAAACTAGACGTGAAAATGGAACTTACATGACTTTGGACGAGGGCGGATGTCACTCTCGCTGTGTGACCGTGTCTGTTGGAGGACAAGGGCGTAGAATTTAGTAGGGAGTAGGGACGCTAGGGTCATGTCCCTACCAAAATCCAGTGACTACTGAATTGTCCCTAGCAATAACTTTAATCAAACAATTAAAATATATTTATATGCAACCAATGTTGTTGCAATTTTGTCGCATCTGAAATGCGTCATACCACTGACATTACCTGATAAGTCAAAGTAAATAAGTTAGGAAACTGCATGCACTCTTTTAAGGACACGTATTTAATGCATGAACAGAGAATATAAGGTAAGTGTTTAAGTTTATCCTCTTTAACTTAAAATATTCTATATATCTTTAAAATATTTTTGTAAATATGTGTGATTTATCTGTCAAAGAGATACGCGTGAAATTTGTGTTAGTTTCTTTAGCAACAGTAGAATCCTTCTATCTCGTTTTCTTTGGTTCAATGCATTTTTAATATTAAAATAGAGCGATGAGTTGAAGCCGACAGCCTCATGTGCAGCAGCTCTCCAACATATAATCGGAGTATGAGTCCCGGCTCGGGGACCTTTCGCCATCCTGTCCCATATCCTCCCACTTTGCTTCCTGTCGATCACCTATATTGTCACCATAATTTCAATAAAGGCAAAAATGCCAAATATAAATCTATAAATAAACAGCGTCATTAACTGTGTAATTAGCACCCTGCCTGTAAGTCCTCTACACGCATTATATGCATGTACTCTGATGTAGGCTAGTCTAAAGTTAAGTCTCTGTTATGACTCCTCGTCTTCATTCCTTACCTTTAAAATATAACATTGCAGAATTCATTAATTGTCAATATGAGCTAAAAACCTTAGTTGATCCCTGAATAACGTTTTTTCCAGTTATGAATGTATGCTTGTTTAGATAAGTTTACAGAAAGCTAAATTGTAATGCTGTTGATTTCATAATCAAGATTATGTTATGAGCTATAGGTGAGATCCTACCTATATCTATAGATCAAGCTATAGCTTTATATGACATGAAATTGCAATTAAAAGTCTATCATAAATGCAAAAAATTGAAAATGGGGGTGGGGTGCTGCTTTTATTTTACCATCAATGTCAAAATCAAACCAATGCCCTTGGAAAAACAATTCCAGTTTAAAATTCTAAACTGTAGAAGACCGATCAGTAGGAATGTGTCTGTGTACTGACCATGCCTCTGATGTATTCCCGGAAAGCACTCGGGGGTTCCTCCGTCACAGAGCTGGATCTGTCACTGTAACTTCCTGTTTCTTCACTCTCGGAGTCATACTGCACACGAGATGCACCGATCCGCATGTGGTCCAAACGCTCCTCCAGCTCACTAACTGTACCTACAAAACATAAGTACATGATTACACACATCCTAAATATCTATAATATTATACATTATAGCTAGTTATTTATATCTTTTGATATAGTATTATATGGGTCAGTAGGAAATATCAGTTTACATTTCCAAATATTCTTTTTGCCATTAATTGTAATTATCCAGTGAGATTTTTGTATGCACAAGAAGTCTGACAACAGCCGGTGCTCATTTTTCAAAATTCATGTATAACTTTCATGAAAGGTTCTGATATACTTCAAATGTTAACTGTGTGTCTGTGTCTGTGTGTGTGTGTGTGTGTGTGTGTGTGTGTGTGTGTGTGTGTGTGTGTGTGTGTGTATATGTATATATATATATATATATATACACACACACACACACACACACACACACACACATTCATTCACACAACCATACAAAAGTTTGGGGTCAGTAAGATTCCATTTAAAAGAAAAGAAATGAATACTTGTATTCAGCAAGGACATGTTAAATTAATCAAAAGTGACAGCAAAGACATTAATAATGTAAAAAAAAGAATCTATTTCAAATAAATGCTGTCCTTTTCAACTTTCTATTCATCAAAGAATCCTGACAAAAATTGTATCGTGGTTTACACAAAAATATTAAGCAACACAACTGTTTTCAACATTGAAAATATTGTTTCTTGAGCAACAAATCAGCATATTAGAAAGATTTCTGAAGGATCATGACACTGAAGGCTGGAGTAATGATGCCTGTCTTGCCATCACAAGAATTGTGACATTTTAAAATATATTCAAACAAAAAACTGTTATTTCAAAATGTAATAACATTTCACAATATTACTATTTTCACTGTATTTTTGATCAAAATAATACCATATAAATATTTAAGATGTTACCTCTAATAACTAAATAAAAGTATCAAAATAAACAAAATAAGCAAATCCCTGTAAACAGTGTAACACACCAAGGCAGCCAGTATAAGCTCTGACCCTCTTCTCCTTTGAGCCGTCATCATATCCATCATCGTTCTGTTTCTCCTCGGGTCTCCTTTGAACTCTGCCCCTCATGTGCCTCAAATTAAATGGGTGGTCAAGACTGTCCCGCAAAGCCTCAACCTCCAAACCATCATTGAAATATGCCACATTTTGAGAGCCTGCATCTTGAGTTCCAATATCATTCCCTGTGGGAGTCTGCCGGGGGTCGGCTTCATGACCTTTGCTTGGCGTGTCAGGAAATTGATGACCATCATCCTCACATCCATCATGGCTTTGATCAGTACAGTGTACGGCTACATCTTTCCTATCATCCGGTGATTTTGCAGGAGCTCCTCCATCAGATGTTTCTAATGCTTGATCGTCTCCGAACCACGCCAGACTGCTGTTCTCCTCATAATCATGAGCATCTAAGATCGACTCGCTCTCCTCTTCTAATCCAGCCAGAGTACAGTCGTCTCTATAGTCCACTTCCTCTGGGTCTCCATCTTTAGACGAGTCTGGTCTGTATGTGCCATAACCGGACGTTAAAATGCTTGCGGCGGGGCTGCCCAGACTTTCATGATAATCCTCATCATAGATGTCTCTAGTTTCCTTCTTCTGCCGTACATCAGCATGCTCTTCTTCCCAAGCAGGTAACATGTTATGATCGTCCTCCTCTTCTTTCTGCGAATGGCCACTGGATATTGTAACGTAATCATCATCACTCGCCCATGATTTCCTGTCCTGGTCCCAACTCTCCTTTCCCCCAACAGGAGCATCAAAAAACCAGTCTATCTCCTCTTTTTCCTTACTGCCTCCTTTAGACACTTCCTCATCCTCTTCCATCCCACTTTCATGTTCATTTGCTCCTGACCTGTTCTCTGCCAGATTGACATCGCTGCTTATATCTTCATCTTTTTCATCACTCTTTCCAAGTTCTATCTCTTTGTCATATTCATTGATAAAACATTCTCTCTCTTCCTCTTCACTGTTTCCATCTCCAATACCATTCCTCTCCTGTTCCTCGTTGCTGTCAGGGTTTTCCTCTGTACTGTCTTTTGTGAAAAAGTCTTTTTCCTCTTCGTCATTCATGTCTTCCTCATTTTTAGGTTCTCTCTCATTCGGTTTGCTGTTCTCTGATCCCTCGCTTTCAGAGTTTCCTGTGCTCTCTTTCCTCACAAAAGATTTTCCACCATCATTTTTTTCCTCAATGCCTTCATTATCTTCTGATACATTAGCATCTTCATTTTCTTCTCCTTCCTCCTCGTCTTGTCCACTTCCACCTGTGCTCTCTTCCTTAGTGAGACCCTCTTTCTTTTCATCACTGTCTGAATCTTTATCTGTACACTTTTCTTCACTATTTGAGTCTTCTTTTGGAAAAGACTCTTCTTCTTCTTCTTCACTCTCCTCTACACTCACCTGATCTTTCTCGCTCTCTGAATCATTGCTTTGGGCTTTGTTCTCCTCAGAGTTTTCTCCATTGACAGAGCTCTCATTATCCTCTTCCTCCTCACTTTCTTGTAGATCCTCCTCTTCCTTCTTTTTATTCCTTTTCCCCTGTTCACACAGCTCAAACTCTTCTTCCTCGTCTCGACTTCCTTCTTCCTCCTCTTCACTTTCTCCCTCTTGACTTATTTCTTCCTTTTCCTCCTCATCACTTGCTTCTCCTTTTTCTTCTTCACTTTCCTCTTTCTTTTCACTTTCATTTCTCTTTTCCTCTTCTTCCTCCTCTGCAAGTTCTCCTTTTTTCACCTCTTCACTTTCTTGTTCCTCTCCCTCCACTTGACTTTCTTCTTCAAGCTCTTTTAGAATTTCTGCCTCTTCACTCTCATGTCCTGTTTCTTCCTCTTCACTTTCTTTTATTTTATACTCCTCCTCTTCAAACTCTTTTTCCTCAGCTTCACTTTCTTCTTCCTCCTCTTCATTCTCTAGTCCTGTTTCCTCCTCTTCACTTTCTTCTTCCTCCTCTTCAAGCTCTTTTTCCTCGTCTTCACTGTCTTCCTCCTCATCTTCACTTTCTTCTTCCTCTTCATTATCTTTGCCTTTTTCCTCCTTCTCTTTTTCTTGATCTGTTCTTGTTACCTCTATGCCTTTTTCCATTTCATCTTCTATGAAACATTCTCTCTCGACCTCACTTCCATCTTCATCTGCCTTAGGATTTGTTTCAGCCTGTACATATTTCTTCTTTTCCAACTCATTCCCTTGAAGAGTTTCCTTCATCCTCTCCTTTTTATCATCTCCCATTACAAATCTTTCCTTCTCATCATTATTGTCTCTTTCAGGCTCTCTCTCAATCCTTCTGTTTTCTTTCTTAACATAGTCCCTGTCTTCCCCCTCACTTTCTCGATCTGTCCAGAAAGAAGAGGACAGGGATCCTTCATCGTCCTTGCTTTCATTTTCCAAATGACTGTCAAAAGCTTTATACATCTTGAGGTATATGGACAGATCTCTCTTTTAGCCCTCAGTAAGAAAATGAAATCCTCTTCTGAGCCAAAGCAGATGGCTGAGAGGGAGGGTGAATGTAACTAAGAAGATTACTGGTACTGGGTTTATTATAAGGCTAATTGCACCACCTGGTGTATGGGAGGTATTATTACTACCATACTCTTCAGGATATTATCTGTACACTACAATTCAAATGTTTGTGGTCAGTATTGTTTTACTGTATTTTCAGTGGGCATTAGTCTTTTTTTCAAAACCATTTGAAATAAAAAGTTGCATAATGCATTATGCTTCACATACTATTTTTTTTAAAGGTATACATTAGATACTTTGCAGCATCCAGTAAGTAGTTTATTAGTATTCCTGAAACATAATGACTGGACTTACCAGAATCTTCACTATGCGTGGACTCATCACAGACATGAGACAGACCTTGATGCTTTCTATATAAGGAGATAGAAAATAATGTTTATTGCACATGCGCATGGATGATGATGTTGTTTTTTTACTTTAACTATCAAATCAAGAAATTATTATGTGTCCCCACCTTAACACTTTCCTTTTAATCACAGGCTTCAAATGAGCCCTATGTTCTCTATCAGGACTTGTCGTCTCACTCCGATCCAAAACTGAGTGAAATATTTCAGCCTGTTGGCCTGCTGTCTCCAGCCTGTTGGGTGCTGTGGAGGGCCGAGCTGGTCTGTGAGCAACTGAGTGCCGTAAATATGAATCATAGTAGTGATTCATACCAGTCTCTCGATGATCATCCTCATTAAATGTGGAGGTGAAAATCTAGGAATGGAAAATAGGAAAAACACACATATTGTGTACACAATCCTAGAACGATTATACGTGTTTAAGTCACCATGAAATCAAAATAGTTCAATTCAATTCTTGTTTTTTTATGGAATATTGCAGTTAATATAAATGATTTATTCGTGCACATCTTTTTTTTTTAGTCATGTGCCCTAATAATCTTTCATCAAAAGAACTCCCCCTCCCCAATGCAGCAACATCTCTTCTTTGATGATGTGTTTACTGGCATAAGGGCGGGACAACCTGTCACTCACATGACATAATAACAATAGCAAACCACAACGGTCCAATCAATTCCCGGTGGACAAAATCAAGTTCCGCCCTACATTTTCTTTCTCATTTAAAAAGCCGTTTTACTCGCATACACATCACAATAATGAAGAAAACACTATCGCAACTTCCGTCTCTTTAAAAACTCATACCTCTCTTTGTTGCCCCGCTGAGCTGGTGTTCAAGAGAACGTAGTTACACCCGTGACCAATGTTGTTCAGTTGGACTGAGGCAAAAACACAAATTTAACAGGTTAAAAAAAATGCTTTAAAGTCGTATGAAATTGCACAGCATAAAGCTGGAGTGACTGCTCACCCTTTTCCTTAATAAGCGCTGGTGGACTTTTGCTGGAACTGCTGTGAGATGTTGGAGAAGTCCATTCCCTGGAGCTGTGACTCTTTGACTTCTCATGACGAATCAGCTGATCTAGATCTGGTGGAGATTCATAAATATGACAGCACTACTTCAAGGCAAGACATGCTATAAAATGCTTATTAAATGCACTGATGTAGGCTGGAACAGTTCAGAATATTAGCCCACCTCGCTTGAATTCCCGCAGTCTTTCTTTGGGAATATTACTGTATCCAAGTGCAGCTAACTGCAGCTGAATCTCCTCCTCAGAATAGTCTAGACTCTCCATCTATCTAATAACAAAATAAATATATCAGACATTAGTCAAATACGTCGTATTTACTCAAGAGAAAACATATAGCCTATCTGCTAAGTTTAAACAAAACTCAACAAAATCTTTCTTTAAAGTGCCTCACTGACAGCAACGTTCATAGTGCTGAAATAAGAAGGCTGTTGTGCAACATAGAAAAAGAAAACATAACTGAAATTTAAAGCACAATGATTATTTTCTTCTGTTTTTCCTCACCTTTAAATGGTCAGATTTGATAGTTGTTGTCTTCAGTACCAGGACAACGGCGGCGGTGCCGTTTTCAAAATAAAAAGATAACCGAGGAAGAAAGCGCTTCAATTAAAAGTTACAGCGCCATCTGGTGTTTGGGAGACCCTATGGTTATCACATCAACCACATTACAGTCGAGTCGTTAAAGTATTTTATTTATTTATTTATTTATTTACCTTAGACGGTTATTTATATTTTAAGAAAAATCAGAAAAAGACTGATGCAAATATTAATATTCTATTTACTTTATTGTCCCGTACAAAAAAATGTATCTCCACCATATTATATGGGATCTCGTTCAAATAGATTAAGAATTTATTTTTTAGATAAAAGTTAGCTGAATTTCTTTTTAGATAGTGGTCACAATACCAAGTTTCCTAAGCATAAAACATAAAGCTTTACATTGAAATCTCGGCGAAGACGGTTGTTACCATATTCATTTTTGTACCTTAGAAATACTGACAGCCTGGTAAATTGTTTGAAAGTTTCTAACACCGAATCCGATCTAAATCTAGGATACATCTGACTCATAGGATGTATTGTTTACGAGCGGTACCCAGGTACCCGGAGCTTGAGCCACGCCCATTTTACACAACCCTTTGAACTCATATCCAATCACCTTCAAGTTCCCAACACGGCTCATGAATAAGCATGACTTTTTAATACTGCATCGAGAGACTGGTAGATGGTGTGGTTTAGTTGGGGAATATTGATAGAAAACCCGTGAACCCCAACAAAACTCCTAAAAAGGACTATTTTGCCTCCTTCAAGTCATCGGGGGTGACTATGGCGCACGCCGGGACTCTCCGCGCGCCCGTGCTGCTGATTTTACTGCAGTTAGTCCTGGTCATCTCTGCACAGGTAGGAAACAAGGGATTTCTTTAGCAGTAGAGATGGACTGTGTGGGTGTTTTGGGTCCATGGGTTGAGTGAGTCTCTGTATGGCTCTTAAAATATTTGAATATTTAAACATAGAGACAAAAACATTAAATATAGGCAGAAAAGGAATGTGTGTTTTGATGTGAAATTATTAAATAATATTTAGTCTACTAAAGCAGCAAATACATTTTTCACAAACGGTGCGCTTTTTCTGAACTGTTTGTCTTATGTTAATTGATGCCAAGCTTCTTTATTAATATTATCTGAATTTGCAAGTATCTGACAGCCAGAACATTACTTGACATGTGGAAGGTATTTTCTGTAAATTGGTCCAGGTGTGCACAGCTGTTTTCACTTTCCCAGGATAAGAGGAAAGCCAGTGTGATACCTCAGCATCAGGCGCACATACAATGACTTCATTGTTTTTAGGAATTAAAATTTTTTTTTATTTCAGGATAAATTGTGAGTAAGCGGTGGTTTGTTTCATGTTTTTTGTTTGTTTTTAGAGGGGGCCAGTTGGTCCAAGAGGGCCGCCTGGACCTCCAGGGCTTCCTGGGTTTTCCGGAGTTGACGGCATTGATGTGAGTCACATATCGATTATTTTGCTTACACTTTAATTTCTCAGAAACAAATTAAAGGTCTGTCCTCATACTATACACAAGGTATGTTTTGTAGCCGTGAATAATATCTCTTGCTCTGTATTTTGTATGATTTAGGGTGAGAGGGGTCCTGGCCCCGGCCCGGATGGCCCCCCAGTGAGTATTAATCTTTTTCAAGAAACAAATGAGTACGCATAGCTGAAATTATATTCTACAATCCATTAATCTGATTAATTCGGCAGGGCCTTGATGGGGACAATGGCAAAGATGGATTAAATGGCCTTCCGGGAAAACCTGGAGCGGATGTGAGTATTGTTCTTTATTTTTGTTGAGGTCTGGAAACCGAGATAAAATCAGCTTTTCTTTTCTAAGTAACACTGGCACCATCAGAGCAAGTGTAGTTTGCATTGGAGGGGTCTGAGTAATAAAAAAATAAAAAAAATTCCTAGATGGAAAAAAGGATTGGAGAAGAGAGAGAGCAGAGAGAGACCCATATTAGCTTCCTGGTGGAGACAGAGACCTTTTTGTGTAAGTATGAAGCCACAGGAGCAGAAATGTGTACTATTACTGATGAAACTGAGCATTAAACCGAAGAACACCCTTTCCTTTGTGACTCCTCTGAGCTTTATAGTTTTTTAAGTCATTTGAAAGGCTTAACACAACACAAATCAATTTCTTTATCAGTTTTTTAGTCTTGTTTTTCAGTAAAAATATCCAAACATCCTTAAAATAAGATACATTAACTTTAGAAGCAGGCTTGTTTATGATGCGTGTTTTCAGAGACTATATCATGGGTTACGTTTATTTTTCATACACCTCTGGCAGATATATTTTCTGGTTTAATTAACGCATGAAGAAAGACACGTTTTTAATATCTTTTAATATCTTCAGTTTTAATTTAATTAAGTGATTTTATCTTGTTTCAAATATATATATAAAAAAAGTTTCCTGAAAAACAAGACAAAAATACTGATTATGAAAGAGTTTTTTGTCCATAATAATCTATTATGTTAGCATTAATTAAACATACAGATGTTATATTGTAGGTTGCTTGATATTGTTGCATATCATGTTAGCATTACTTGCTTAAAAATCGACTTTTAAATATATTTAAGTAAATTGACAGTATATGTATGTATGTATATAATTGTAGATAGCATAAAATATATATTTGCTGGATTTTGGTTCTAAATGTTGGTATTACTGATGCAAAGGGAAAAAATACATTCAGACTAAACCATTCTATATGCATAATTCCATTTAAAAATTCAATTGTTTTTGGTGGCTATCATTTTGGAGAGATGTTCCCTGTTCCCTGTAATGAAGTGTTGAACACAGGCATCTGCAGTGGTCTACTGTGGTTTACAGTGGTCTACACATTTTCTCTAATATGTATATATTAGAGAAAATGTGGGCAGGGTTTGATATTTGTCAAAGTCAGGAGAAAAGTAAATGCCATTTCTGATTGGTTTAAAAAGTGGTTATCATTTTATTGTCAGTGTGTGTCTGAGTTTTTTTGTAAAAAATGCTGTTAATTTAATACAAATATTAAATAAGCATAAATAATTAGCCCTGCAATCCTGCAGCTGTATCACATAAAGTTAATTTACAGTGAGTTATAGTGAAATCTATGATCATAAATGGTTTTGTCTTTCTAAGGGTTTGACTGGGCCCCGTGGTGTACCTGGCCCTGTTGGCCCTCCTGGACAGAAAGTAAGTTTCCACTTAATAACACGTTTTATTTATTATTCCACTTTTTCTCACATATATTTGGAATTGAAAGTACTAGGTCTTTTTTGTGAATGGTTGTATTATGACTGATGCTTCAATTACATAAGTTCTAAATGTTAATCATTAAAAGATCCTATGGTTTGCTGTTTATTCTTTATTAGGGTGAACCGGGTGAGCCAGGACTAAGAGGAGCCCCTGTAAGTAAATGATTCAAATTCTCTTCACACTGATTAGTCTCGTGTAATTTCAGTGTGCTTCTAGAATAATCAGATATTAATAGGGATTTTCTCTTCCATTAGTTTGTTATTATGAATAGATATATCTGTTTAAACAGCGACCTCCCATTATAAGATGGCTGTACACACTTTGAACTGTTGCAGGCAGTCGGTCATTGATCAAGTTTACCTTCTAGCCCATACAGTGATGTAATGATACAAGGCTGTACTGAGCTGATGCTAAGTTCACATCATTGCACATCTGTTACTTTGTTAACAGGGTGTTGGCGAGGATGGTGAAGCTGTAAGTGCTTAATATTTTATTTAATTATTATTATTTTGCAATGGCGGGATTTGCTGATACTTTTTTTTTTTGTTATCGGCTCCTTTATTGTTTTCTTTTTTTACCGAAGGGTGCTGATGGGGAAGATGGATTACCTGGAGAGCTGGGCAAAGTTGGATCTCCTGTATGTGATGTTACTCCATTATTCCAATAAATTAAAATAAAATAGTTGAATAATAATTTGAAGTGTCTGTCTCTGGTTCTGCTTTAAAGGGAAGTCGGGGACTGAGAGGTCCTGTTGGTGCGCAAGGACTGCCAGGGCCCAGAGTAAGTATTAATGTTGAGATCTTTATGAACATTCACTCATGTCCATGATGCATATATGGCTATAAAAACAGAATTGTTAAAATTATATTCCTTCTATCCATAGGGCCCTCCTGGAGTGTGGGATGGGAAGGAGTTGGTATGTATCCTCAAGTCTCATATCGGGTTACCTTTGCACTAAATCTAGTGTTTGCTCCTCAGATTTCAGGAAACAGAAACTCAGCAATCTTCTGTAAACCACAGCAACACATATTTGCTGTTCTGTATCTGTTTTGGTTGAAGATGTTGATTTTGATGTTAAAGTTAATTCAGCTACTTGGTGACTTTCTCAACTGCTCCTACAAAACTGCCATCACATGTGAGGACTCTTATATTTCTGGGTGATTCTTCAATTAGGAAAAACTTTCTGTCCACTATGATGACCCATCACACACTATATAAAAATTCTGCAATATCACACTTCATGCCAAAATTGACTTTGATCTTTGTTGATCTTGATCTATGTGATAAATGTTTTAGTACTCTTAATTTTAATGGAACAATCACTCGTATGCATCAATGTTTCTACTAATTGATTTGTATTTGTTATGTTTTTTAGTGTCCAAATGCCTGTACTTCTGGCCTGAATGGTTACACAGGTCTCCCTGGCATGAAGGTGCCTTTTAAATGGCATTATTTCAATTAATATACACTTCCAGCCAAACACAAGGATGTCTAACACACAATGGTGTTGTTTTTCAACCTTAGGGTCACAAAGGTGTCAAAGGTGAATCAGGTGAACCAGGAAGGCAAGGACATAAGGTGACAGTTGCATAAATGAAGTTCTTTTGAACAATTAGGGAAACTATTTATTAAAATTATTATTATGAGTTATTTTTTGTAGAGCAAATGTGGGCAAATGACCTTTTAATTTATGGTGGCTCATAAATGCATAATTGTTAAAATAATTAAGCTAGTTACAGAGCAAAGATCATGTCTAGGTGTGTAATTTTATTAATTTCTTACAGGGAGAAGAAGGAGACCAGGGAGCACCTGGAGAGCCGGGTGCACAAGGATTACCTGTAAAAAAAGACATTACTTATCTAATTTTTTTTACTGATGTTATCTAATATACTATATACTTATAGTTCATATGATGTTTGTTTGTATCTTTTCCACCCATGTGTTCCTGTTCAGTGTGTCGCTTGTTTTGTTACTGTAGGGTTCGCAAGGTTTGAGAGGAATCACAGGGATGATGGGCACTAAAGGGGACAGGGTGAGTGTCAAAAGGTCTTCATATCTAATATAATAACAAGGATATGTTTTGAAATTACCAACTGCATATTCTTCTCCATTAGGGAGTTCGTGGGAATGTTGGCGACCTGGGCTCTCAGGGTATTCAGGGTGCTCCTGTAAGTGGCAAAATCAAAATGATGTCATTTTTATCCTATAAAAATGCACTACAAAGGTTTGGCCTTTAACCTCATTTCAAAATATGCATTAGTATTCTTGCCATTTATCCACATTCATTGTAATATTATCTTTTCAGGCTGCTTGATTTGTTTTTGTAAATGAACACAGGAATTAAAACCTATAGATTTATATTGTATTTGATTTTTAAAGGGTGATCGGGGCCAAAGAGGAAAAGTAGGTGAGACTGGACCAAAAGGAGCTCAGGTGAGTCTTCATACAGCTACAAAAAAACACATAGCCTATACATTATATTTATATTGCCATATCAACAGCTCAAGAAGACTCAACAAGCTTGCCATATTTTTTTCACTCCCTTTAAGGGATAGTTCACCTAAAAATGAAAATTCTGTCATCATTTACTCACTCTCAAGTTGTTCCAAACCTGTATGAATTTCTTCTGCTGAACACAAAAGAAAATATTTTGAACAATGTCAGTAACCAAACAGTTAATTGGCCCCATTGACTTCCATAGCATTTATGGAAGTCAATGGGGCCGATCAACTGTTTGATTACCAACATTCTTCAAAATATTTTCTTTTGTGTTCAGCAGAAGAAATTCATACAGGTTTGGAACAACTTGAGAGTGAGTAAATGATGACAGAATTTTCATTTTTGAGTGAATTGTCCCTTTAAGACCCATTCACACCAAGAATAACTATAAAGATAACTATAATATAGTTATTACCATCCACACAAGCACACGACATGGTTCTGTATATTCTAAGCATGCACTGCCGTTTTTTCGCCTGTCGCTTTAAATGCTCGACATGATTCTGAATGAATTCTGATTGGCTGTCAATGTTTTTATCATTCATCAGATGAAAAAAAAAATCCTTCTGAAAGTGATTTCTACGATTTGTGTTATCGTTATAGTTGTGGTGTGGACTCTGCTATTATTTTATATTTTAGACATTTTTTTAGAACTCTATCTTTATCGTTATTGTTACAGTTATTAACTATATCTTTATCGTCACTGTTATCGTCCTTGGTGTGAACGGGCTTTTACACTAAGAAGTTCTAATAACTTTTTGATTTACTATAATAATATATAATGTGACTTCTTCTTTCTAGGGACCTCTGGGGTTGCAGGGACTTATGGGTCTACCTGGACCGAAAGGAGAGGCTGTAAGTCACCTGTGCTGCTAAAGTGACCTATTATACCATCAAATTAATAAAAAAATGAATAGAACGTTTATGTGGTGTAGGGTTTGCCTGCAGTTGATGCTCGTGACGGTATTCCAGGACTGCCTGCAGTCAAGGTAATGACTTTAATTTGTGCATGCAGATTTGTCAGCTTTATTTGTGAAGTGAATTTATTTGCATATGTCTGTTTTAGGGTCTTCCTGGGAAAGTTGGCTCACCTGGTGACGCTGGACTTCAGGGATTTCCAGTGCGTATGATCCTTGACCCCTGTTCAAAATGCAACTAGTATGCAGCGATATCTGCTTGTGAGATTACCGGGAATAGTTTGCATTATTGATTATTGATTTATTTTCCTCCAGGGTTTGCCAGGAATTTCAGGAGCAAAAGGCCACATGGGTGTAAAAGTAGGTAATTCAAGTGTGAATTGTTAGAGTGTGTCTCCGTTTGATTTATCCAGAATAGATTCCTGTTTTAAATCTGTGCTGAGAAAAACAACTGTTTAAAGTTTGGGGTCAGTTTTTTTTTTTTAATACAGAAATTAATAGTTTTATTCAGCAAGGATGCATTGAATTGATCAAAAGTGACAGTAAATACATTTACACTGTTACCAAAACATTCTATTTCACAAAAATATGCTGTCCTTTTAAATGTTCAACTCATTAAAGAATCCTCAATAAAATGTATCATGGTTTCCACACAAAAAATTAAGCAGCACATCTGTTTTCAACATTAATAATAATCACCAAATCAGCATATTAGAATGATTTCTGAAGGATCATGTGACACTAAAGACTGGAGTAATGATGCTGAAAATGCATCAGATGAATAAATTGTATTTTACAATATATTCAAGTAGAAAAGAGTTATTTAGCAATAAAATTTCACAAAATTAATGTTTTACTATATTTTTTATCAAATAAATGCAGCCTAGATGAGCATATGTGACTTTAAGTGACAATAAGTGACAAAAAACCTTTGAACGGTTAAAAACGGTAATGTAGCTCATTTATTCATAATAATTATGTTAACTCATTTATGATATAATTCTCATTGAAGTGCTGTAAATGATGAGTTTGTGTCCATTAGCAGGATGGATAACCTGTGTTGTCTTTGCTCCAGGGAAATACTGGTGATCCAGGTGTGGCAGGTCTGATTGGAAATAATGGGAAAACAGTGAGTCCCATTTATCCATTTGTTCGCCTCAGCCTACAGGCCCATGTGGATGGATGAACATCTTCTGGTGTTTTGATTTCAGGGTGAACGTGGTGAGCAGGGAGAAGTGGGACCACTCGGGGCAAGAGGTGGGCCAGTGAGTATATTTCCTCTTACATCATATAGTGTCATATAAAGAAATGTGTCACTTCTATAATGTTCTCTCTTTTTCTCCAGGGTGAGAGAGGAGTAAGAGGTCCAGATGGGCCTGCAGGCTTGCCAGGTGCGAGGGTGAGTTATCAGGAACCACAATTTAATTTATCCTTATATTATATAACTATAAAAGACGCAATAGGACATTTAGACAATAACACTCTTAGATGAAGCTTCATGAGCAATGAGAAGTGCTGAGCCTCGCCACTAACAAAAATATGTTCTAAGGACGTTTTGCTAACACCCATTCTTGGTTATGTGAATGTTAAAGGAACATTCCATGATAATTTTCCAAACATTATGGGAACGTTACTTTTGAATGTTCTCTGAATGTTCTGGAACAAGTAGCATTAAAAAAACGATAGACGAACGTCCAACTAAAACGTTTCAGAAAAAATGTTCCATGAAAGACCAAATAACTTTTGAACAAATGTTTTATAAACGTTACTGGAAGAACGTCCCATCCCGTCCCCATCACCACCCTAAACTCTCATAGGTCCTGTTCCAAATGGCATACTTGATGTGGACGTCCAGTTTTGCTGCCATTACATCTCTGAAGTCCACAAGACTGTAGGTTGTCCATTTGTCATTTTTGGTTTTATTTTAGGTTTTTACATCCTCAGTGTGTGGACTTCACAGCATATTACCCAACAGCCTGTTTGGGCAAAGTGTTTAAGAGGATAGCGAGGGCTGAGGTAACCATTTGGGACAGACCAAAATAATACTTCAAATAACAGTGCACAATTTGAAATCACTTCAACTTGAATTAACACTTTTAATCTTATTTTACCAAGCACTCTAGAAAGTTATATTGCCGTATATATTGAGAAATAAGCATTATTAGTTCTGAAATATTTTAATAATTTAAGGCAAGATACCCCAGGTGAATAAGGTAAGAAATTTCACTAATAGATATCACACACTTCACCAGTTGACTGATTACATTAAAGGCATATTTCACCGCTGGAAAGATGAATGTGTATTTAAATTGGGTCATTTATGTAGTAGAAATGTGAAATTATTTTAGAAGTTGGTGCCTTCTAGACTGAGAAAAGCCAGAAAATGTATTTTTGGCTCATGTGGATGAAAGACAACAACTCCCAGAATGCACTTGCTTCGCTGCCCTACGAGGCCACTCCCAAGTCACGCCTACCGGTTACAGAGGGCAGTATCGGAAGAAATGATACAACTAGGCTACTAGTTGACTCAAAACTGAAAAGATGCGGAACTAGCTCCGACTATTGGCTGTGGTCTCTAGCCTCTGGCCAAAAAAGCCTCCGATGAAGGTCCAGACACACAATACAGAAATCTCTCTCGGGAGGGAAGCACGTCATTCGAAAATACTACCGGGTTTCTACTGATACAAAGCTTAATGCTAATCTGTGAAGTATCCCTTTATGAATTGCAAACACGCTTTGTATTAGAAATGTTCTGAAATGTTATATTATGTTTATATTATCTAATTAAATATGCACTAATTTACATACAATTCTGAAACAAAAATCCGAACACGGGATAAAGCCAGGTTCAAAATATTTGTGTCATTTTGTTGACATATTAGTGTCAAAAGTTTTACTGAGGGGATCTAGGATATCTTTTTTTATTACTCCTAAAATCAGAAAATACTGTCAGCAGCCAGAATAAAATACATTTTCACCATGTTTTTAGGAATAACATAAAAACATATAAACATATAAATGATATATGAACAAAAACCTCTGTAAAAACCTTTACATAATAGATGGGAATAAAACTGTCACATTTAGTGTATGTACGTGCTACTGAAGTGGACATTTGAAATGATAAAATAAAAATCAAGGGAAAAGATCTTTAAAGACATGTCTTGCAATTGATATAAATAGATAAGATGCAATAAAGTTAACACTTAAAAGTGTAGTTTTGGATGTTTTCTTTCCACTAGTCTTAAAACCATGTTATGCAAATGTCTCACAATTGACTAGTGCAATGTTTTTGCCTGTAGTGTAGGGAACTATATTGGGACCCAACAACTTGTGCATTTTAACTTGTACTACAACACTGTTTAGATGTCCCACAACAAATATAACACAATCAGAGACATGTTCCTCTTGGTCTTAGTTCTCAGATTCCTGTCCTATGTGCTTACTCTCATGCCGAGAAGCTTAATAGTGCTGCAAACCGAAACACAATCTCCTTAGAAAGCGCTGGAGTGCTTTAGTACAGTAATCGGCTGGTAGGGGCATGAATGGCCTGTTGTCATTGAGGCCTAGTAGCTGGGGGTATTTTCTTTGGTAAGGGGATATTCAGAGCAGGAAGGGGGGCTTGAATGAACCCTCTGTCTTACAGGCATTCCTTCAAGCAGCCAGCGAAGGGCATCAGGCTTAATCATAGTCCACATCCATCCACACACCTCACGTGCCCCGCCAGCACCCTGCTCACCGAGCTGCCGACTCTGTTTTTTTTAGCGCAGATGTGGTTTGTAAGGCAGCTACAGGCACAGGCCGTGTAGTGTTCATGAATTTGTATTTATTTATGTGTGTCTGTGTGTTTATGTATCCTACAGGGAGCTAAAGGAGATCCGGGCCTCCCTGGTCTCCCAGGGCCCGCTGGCTTCATTGGGCAGAAAGGCGACAGGGTAGGATTTCAAAAGCTAATCTAATTCTCAATGGTCAGAATAGCATTCTACCATTACTAACAACATACCTATCACTCTATTTATTTACTTTTCTGCATCAAATTCGCATAGAAATATATTTAAACAATGGCTAAAATGCAATTAAGCCTTCAATTTCCTGTGTGACAAATTAACTGGAAGTAAAGTCAACTTTTGACAACTATTTCTTTACTCATTTGATCAGGCTGCCAAATTTTTATTAATTTTTTTAGACCAAATTGGACTTCTGAATCTCAGACACTTGGTTGAAATAAGCTTTGTTATTGGTTATATGAAGTAAAATTATTATTCTCTTTATCGCAGAACTTTAAAACCGAAATTTACTGTGTGACAACATTCTCTCAGAAACAAGCTGGCAAAATAAATAAATAACAATTAATCAAAATCATTATATTTTACATAGTCATGTTTAGGGTTGTTAGGATCAGATGTGTTACAATTATTATTAAAAGCACAATTTTATCTTTTTTAATTCTTCAGGGCGCTGTTGGTCTCACTGGTCCAAAAGGAGAGCAAGTAAGACAACTTTTTTTTTTTTATTATTCTATACACTGTAAAAAAATATATATTTTCATGATTTGTTATTGCAACTTTATTTCTTTTGTCAAATCAACTTAGATAATTAATGTGGTTCAGATAACGTAATATTTTGAGTTTCTATTTATTAATCTCCTTTTTTAAGTTAAACCAACAATATTTTTTACAGTGAAGAAGTATAGTTTTTTTTAATATATGTATAGTTAATATAAATAATTAGATCTAAACTAGACCTATTTTAATGCATGTTTGTTTAGGGACCATCTGGTGAAGAGGGAACACCAGGATACAAAGGAGATGTTGTAAGTAAAAACAGCACAGATATTTAATTATGTCACAGAATGTATTGGTTATGCATTCAGATCTAACTCCCATGTCCTTTTATTTTCCCAGGGTGATGAGGGGGAGCCAGGCGAGAAAGGATCGGTGAGTTTGCTTTTAGAAGTGATGTTATTGTTGAGATCTCTAGAACTGTCCTCCAGGGTTATTATAGTGAATTAACTCTTTCCCCGCCAGCGTTTTTGAAAAAAGTTGCCAGCCAGCGCCAGCATTTTTGATAATTTTCACAAAAGTTGCATGGCCTCCATTATTTTGTTGTATGAATATCTGAACATGCAGTATGTCAAATAAAGAACAGACCCTCTGAAGACGCACAACAAAAAAGTTTTATTCTAGCTTTATGCATTCTTTTTTTTATCAACACAATGTGGGTAAATAAAAAGCAAAAATTTTAGCAAAAAGCTGAGATGAGGTGAGAACGATGATTAAAACATACTGTATATGGAGTAGTACAGCAGCAAACAAGCTAAAAAAAAACAGAAATAATTTTTTATTAGCTCTCAACCCCAAAAAACGAGTGTTTAGGACATAAAAGTGGATACAGGCAGTTGAGACAGATCTCCACGTGTCTCATTACTCTGAGAACTAACGTACGCCTGCTGGAGGAGACCGTAATCGGCAACACAGGATAGTTTATCTTACAGAAATATAATATATAAAACTGACATTTGGATATTTGACTCACCAGTGACCAAATGTTTAACTTACTGCACACGTAGTGTATTTTTAGTGCATACTTAGTGTCAGGATCCCACAATTTACCCATTGGTTCCAGCCTGTATCCACTTTTATGTCCTCAAACGCTCGTTTTTTGGTGTCGACAGCGTATGAAAACTTATTTCTGGGTTTCTTAGCTTGTTTGCTGTAAACCTTGTCGCATAGCAGCTTTTAGGCATTATTCGGTCCTTTGTTAGAAGCAAGAAATGACAAGGAGGCAGCCTCTCGCAATGCAAAGTCAATGGAGACGGTTGGATTGTTTTCCCCCTTGGTGGGCGTGGTCTTCAGATTATGATGCGTTCCGCTCTGTCTCTATTCATGGGTTTCATCGGGTCCCTTTCCACAGGTGTATAAAATCAAGCACCTAGATTATGAATGCAGACTGCATTGTGCTTGATTAATACACCTGTGGAAAGGGACCTGATGAAATCCATGAATACATGTACCATATTCATTTGAGCCGGAGTCCTTTTCATTTGTAAGTGCATGCAAAATGGATTTTGCTTTTCCAGTGCAGAAAACAACATCTTCTCGACTTTTCGAGAGTACGAACCAAACTCTTCCAGGCCTCAGATAGAGCTACAGTGTTTGAGAGCAAGTCAAAGTAGACGTAGTCCATATTTCCATAGATTTTCAATCCATAAAATGAGAAAAAGTATACAAAATTCTATGTTGGCCTTCTTGAAAATGAGTCAGAGTTTATCTTTTGTTGTGCTCAGACTGGAAAACCTGGGGACGCAGGAAATAAAGGCCCAGAAGGTGGACGTGGCCAACACGGACCCGAAGGCCCACCAGGAGAGCCTGGCCCAAGAGGCATGCAAGGAGACAGAGGGGTACCCGGACTGGCTGGGACACAGGGACGACCAGTACGCCTGTTTTAATCATCTTAATATTGACGGCTTAATCAAAGTTTATTGTATCTGTCATTCGAATTAGATTTGTACTAAACTCATTATATGGTTGGCAGACCATCAGGAATTTTACCTCAATGTGATTTTGTCAAGTTCTAAAGGGATTTTTTTCCACCAAAGCCCTTTTTACATCCAGTCAACGAGGAACAACAACAGGAAAATACTTGAAATATTAATAGTGTCCACATAATTCTCCTCTAGGGCCGAGCACCAACAGATGAACACATCAAGCAGGTCTGCATGAGGGTTTTGCATGGTCAGTATTTTGATATCCAAACAGATATTTACAAATGGAAGCTCAACTCATTGTTAAATCCTTGTTCTTCGATTGGTTTTGACATTTTCGTTTTTCCTCACAGGACAGCTTGCCCAGTTGGCAGCCAGTCTGACGAGGCCTGAGTCGGGCATCTCTGGGTTGCCAGGTCCTCCTGGTCCTCCTGGCCCTATAGGGCCTGCTGGAGACAATGGCTTCCCTGGGCATCCTGGAAGCAGAGGACTGCCAGGTCTCAAAGGGCCCCCAGGTCTTCTGGGGAGGAAAGGGCCCAAAGGTACGAAGAGACAGTATTCAACTTCTGAAGCTGATTTTGTAACGTCTGTGACCAGAACGCAACTGGGACTCATTTTTGGGCCATCAAACAACAGTTGAGAGCCCTAAGCCCACTATTAAAACTTTTGTGTTCCCCTTGATTTAGGTGACCAAGGTGACAGGGGAGATAGAGGGCCCACATTGGAGGGGTCTAAAGGTATACCTGGACCACCAGGGCTCCCAGGTAAGAGCAAGGCCAACATCGGATCTAAAATCCATAATTTATTTCATCACAGTGCGTTAAATGATCTTGGCAAAT
The DNA here is from genome assembly GCF_965113295.1 of Leuciscus leuciscus. Classification (NCBI taxonomy): domain Eukaryota; kingdom Metazoa; phylum Chordata; class Actinopteri; order Cypriniformes; family Leuciscidae; genus Leuciscus; species Leuciscus leuciscus. The sequence continues at coordinate 18,440,977 of NC_138747.1, read as the reverse complement.
CTGTAAATATCATGCCTCTGACCTCTGGCCTGTTTCTACATCTGTTCTTCCACCTGATCTCAGGTATGCCTGGTAATCCAGCATATGGCAGTAATGGTCGTGACGGCCTGAGAGGACCAACAGGTGTTCCTGGAATGCCAGGTGTGCCGGGACCACCCGGTCCCCCCGGCCTGAACGGATACTGCGAGTCATCTCAGTGCGTGCTTCAAGCAGTTGCAGGTCCGCTGTTCGACAAAGATTCCAACATGAAGGGACCAGACGGTCTATGAGCTGACAGCCATCAGCGAGCCACACATCAGAGCCCAGCGTCTCTGGACAGGGAAACTTGAGAGACTAATGGAGTGACTCCCTCTACGAGGAGATTTCTGTGTCGATGGTATATGCAGGTGTGATTGTACTTATCAAACACAAGTGTGAAGTTGGATCCGGTTCCCAGTCTCATTCAGGCTGACACTTTTGTATAGGTCTAATATTTCTATTAAGAATCAAAATAAACCTAAATTGCCCCATAAATAATGCAATTATAGCTTGCAAAATAATTTGAATATACTATTCTTTAGGATGCATACAGTGTTCAAATCATGCCATCACAACCTAGTCAACTTACACATTGAAGACTGTTAAAACTTTTAATATCAGAGGGGGTCCAAACGTTGTAAATTTGTCAATATTGCATTCAGTCAGAAATAATTTGCAAGCATTTTATTAAATCGTTTTCAGGTTGTTTTAACCTTGACATTCTCAGATTTTGTGAAAATGTTTTTGGTTCTTTGCAGTGGGGCTGTTTAAAAATACCTAGGAATTTTCTATATTCTTTATTTATTGTAGAAAGGATTGCTGTGACACCTGCAGTTGTGAAAATGGAGGAAAATAAAAGAATTTTGATAAAATGCTGCATGTTATTAATTGAAAATCAGGCTTCAAAGAGACAATATTTCCTTCAGTGTATCTTTATTGTACTCTCAAATTGGCGAACTTGTAGCAACTTGTCTCTCGCTATGATAAAACACATATCCACTGATATAAATAGGAGATTTAACAGTACACATATTCAAATACCATACATAAATCAATTATCGAAATATTAAGTTACGCACATCAAATAAAAAGGCATAAAAATATCGCAGACATTGAGGTCCAGTTTAAGCCAAAACACAAACATCACACTATTGACATGGCAGTAATAGGTAAACGAAGTTTGGATAAACAACAAAAACTAGTACCCCAACCTTCAATATATTTATATAAAGAATTTTTATTTTCCTCTATTTTTTTTTTCTTTCTTCCTGATTTTTTTTTTCTTCAGCAAAAGACATCGAGAAACCTCTCCAAATGCCATTGAGAACTGCTCCACCAGACGGCATATTTCTGCTGTAATAAGGCATTTATTTTAGATCTTTTTGGAGGCAGGCATTTATTACAGTTAGACTAAAAATCATATCAATAACAAAAGATGCATTAAACAATTTTTTTTTTAATTAAACCATTTAGATTATAAAGCATACTATGTGTTTGGCAGAGGTGGGATTTGACCATGTTCACCATCCAATATAAACTTCATCGCAAAACACCAAGCTCAAGTTCAAACAAGCACTTCACCTTGCTGACAGAGGCTCTCCACAGGAAAATACATAAAACAAAGAGGAGGGAGCGGGACACTTGTAACGAAATAAGCTTAATTTTTGTAATGGCATTTTCACACTTACCAATTAAGAGAACAAACTACTTATGCTAGATACAAATTTCCATTACACATTTGAGAAAGGCTGATGCGCAAGCTTTTACTGAATGCAGCAGTTGGTGCGGTGGCCGTTGGAGTCCTTGAATCGAAGACGCATTTTGGGATGATATTTTTCCAGATAGAAGAGCTGCTTGCTGTTAAATGCTCCACGGCGCTTTCTGGAATTAAAATAAACATTTCTCTTTAAAAATGGAGATCACGCGCTGACTATCATTATAATATTTTCACAAGTACAACGTTAACTCACTGTCGTATGAACTGAACAGCATCTTCATATTTCATCCCACACTCAATCAGGGCCAGGGCAACCAGCACTGGGGCTCTATGGGAAAGAAAACATGCATAGCTCAAAACACATTTTACCCCATGTTTACGCCTTATGATACAAGCAATGATATCTTGAATCCCATAAAACTACCTTCCAAGGCCTGCTACGCAATGTACGGCAATGCAGCAGCCTGGCTCCTCCCTAAACTTGAGCCGAAGAAGATTCAGCCAATCATCAACGATCTGGTTAGAGGGAGGAGCTCCATCGTCAAAGGGCCAATCCTGCAACAAAAAACGCTGTTAAAACATGACCAGAGATGATTCATTTTCATTTAAGTGAATTGGTTCATACGGACGTACCAGAACCTGAATGCCTTCTTTAACAACCAGGTTCGCATCATACGTGGCCTCACACACTCTAACAACCGTCGTCACACCATATTTCTTCAGTTCCTAATGGATGGGAGGGATGTCATGTAAGTGATATTTTGCAGTTGCTGTAATTATAAGCAATTGTAACAGACCCTCATTATGAGCTTTTTATTATTATCTATCCAAAACATCACTTTTAGCGTGTTCAAGCCATTTAAACCAGCACTCACCTCAATGAACTTGTGAAGCGTGGCATTAGTGGGGTTGTGGGTAATGAGGAATCTCATGTTTTTGTAAGTGATCTCCACTGGGGCAGGTCTATTCATACGAGCCATCTTGGACTTTTCAAAATAAAACAGCTTGAAAATCTTAAAGAAAAGTGGGAGAAACTCTCTCCTGTAACAACAGAAAATCTGGCGTATACAATTCGGAGAAAAGAGGTGGGCAGGATTAAGAGAATAAAAAAAAGAAAAATAGGGAGACAACCAAAAAACTAAAGAAACCGAGGCTGGTTCTCTGGTGAGAGTGAAGACGTAGGGCCGGCAAGGGCAGTGCACTTCAAGAGACTTTTTTTACCCCATCCAGAACCGCCGACCGCTGTGGACACCTGCTCTCCAAGCCCGATCCCGCCAACGTTAAAACTGTAACACAAGTCTCTCTTCTGATGAGGTAGCGAGGCTAGCCGTTCACTTCTCTGCATAAACGCCGTGCTGAGCCTGGCAGTAGTCCCCACTGCCCTTCAGAAACTCCATAAATGTGTGACCCAAAACACCACAGAACTGCTGCAAGGACACAAGAACAGAAGCACAAGCGGTCAGGAAACAGGACTTCATTTAGCTTTATCATTCCTGATTTAAAGCATCAACAGCAAGATGTTTTTCGGCTTTCTGCTTGTCCAGTTGTGTGTGTGTGTGTGTGTGTGTGTGTGTGTGTGTGTGTGTGTGTGTGTGTGTGTGTGTGTGTGTGTGTGTGTGTGTGTGTGTGTGTGTGTGTGTTTGATATATATAAAAAGTCAACATTTGAAGTGGATCAAAAGTTCATCAAAGTTGCCCTAAGAAAAAAACGGGTTTTGTTCAAAACTCATGGATAACTTTGATTAAAGGTTTTGATCCACTTCAAATGTTGACTACTGTATATATAGCCTAGCCTATATACACACACACATACAAAATGTTAGCCTAAATTTAATTATAAAATAATCAAAATACATTTTAGAATATATATACTGTTCTTTTTTTTTTCTTTTTTTTTATTCATCAATGAATCCTGAAAATAAACAGGTTAAAAAATTAATTAATTAAGCAGCACAACTGTTTCCAACATTGATAATTCAGCATATTATAATTATTTCTGAAGGATCATGTGACACTTAAGACTGGAGTAATGATGCTGAAAATTCAGCTTTGCACCACAGAAATACATTTCATTTTCAAGTATATTAAAACAAAATAAAAAACATTTTAAATTGTAATAATATTTCACAATATTACTGTTTTTCTGTATTTTTTTGATCAAATAAATGCAGGCTTGATGAGCATAAGAGACTTTTCAAAAACATTAAAAAACAGCACATTTAAAAGCACCATAATTACTAGAAATTAAAGTATTTAAGATTAAGTAGGCCTAGTGTGTAGCAAAAACTGACAAGAACAGCCCAATTCACAACCACAGAAAACAAAATGTTTACATTTACAAGTCATGAAATGTATGTTTAGGATCAATGCTGACACTGTATTGACCAATCAGAAGTGTTATAATCTGAAACGGATACACTCATGAACACAATAATACTCATGCATCCCTATAGCGTAAAGAACTGAAACAGTGTCTTCGTGTCGGCTTTAAAAATCAACCATATCATCTCTCATTTCCATAAACACATGACTCAGAGATGAGTCAACGAGCAGAATGTGGGTCATCAGAGAAGACCGGTTCCGATGGGATGTGTTTTCTGGGAAGGCTGAAATCTTCATGTCAGTCTCGTGAGGACACACACGTGTCTCATCAGCTCTTTGGGATTACCAGATACTAAGCCTCTTTAGCAAACCACTTTAAAAAGACGCAACAAGCCTCATGTATTCGTAACCCAAATCTACATGTCAATCAAACGAAAGGCACAGATGTTTGGTTGGGTTATTTTTAAGCGTGACTTTATGGAAATCAAGTGTAAAGGCCACAAACGAGACCATTAAAATTACCAAATGCAGATTATGAAGTAGAAAACCGGTCAAGGTTTGAAATGCGGATACATGTTTGAATTGTACAACCGATGAATTCAACAATCAACAAAAACATCATATCCAAAACATCATCAACATATGCTAATTGATCGACACAAAGACTTCCGCTCGGCTAATATTAGCAATGGGACAGAAAACTCACAGATTACCTTAATTTTCAACAACACAACACACATTATCTTCCCAGCTAAGTTACTTACTTTGATTCATTTTTAATGTAATCGATTAACGAGAAGTAAAAGACCGAAATGTCGTTCTGAGTTCTCTCACTGATGTAGCCTAAGTTAGCTGTGAGGCTAACCGAAGCTAACATCGTCACCAAGACGACATTATAGTGATGCAATCTAATATTTATAATCACATACACAAGGTTTTAGATTTGTAGATAGTTAAAACAAAAATAAAACACATGTATTAATGTATATATAAACTGTGGCCGACAACAAAATCTGTTTTGGTCTAGTGTCAATTAGCTCACAATAGATCGAGATTACGACCATATTTCACAAAAATAATAAACCCTGAATCCGCGAAAACAATTAAATGTATATGTTGAAAGGCTTCACTTACTGGAATATGCTTACTCATTGAAGATTGTAGCTTAATCATAAAGCCGCTCCGGAGAATAATTGTTGTGGTGTTTGACCATACAGCGCTGCCGTGTATGTGATGAGAGAGAGTCTCCGGTAACCGGTTACAGCTGGACTCAAGAAACCGCACCCAACTACACACTCTACAACACACACAGCCTGACTCACTTACCATACACACAGTTTACACATACATCATTTTATTATCATTCAGGTTGATTGGGGCACTTTTTCCCAGTCATCTCAATGGCAAAAAGGGTCAAAAATTACGTGAATTCACCCTATTTAATTATATTAATAATTTAAACATATCCTGCAATGTAATACAACAACAGATCCTATATTTGTTGAAAAATATAACAATAATTATTATTATCAATAATACTTTTATTTAAAATGTTATTAAATAAATGTAAAAAAAAAAGAAAGAAAAAAAAAGGTTATTTAATTACATTTATATTCTAAACTCATCCTGTAGGCTAATAATAATAATAATTCTGGCATGGCAATGAATGAAAATGTTGATATGTTTGGTCTTGGCGGAATAGATCTGCTGGTACGCAGTGGCGTAACTTTGTTTTAATGGGTGGGATGGTGGGATGGTGGGATGGTGAGGGGGGCGTTGCTAACACAATGCTAAATCAGAAATCAGATGTATGTACAATAACATTACGATGTCCAGCAATCGATTTAAATAGTACATTGGGTTTAATTTGTCGTTTAATGAGGTCTAATATATGTTGTTAGTGGTGAGAATTTTCACGTGAATAAATTCAAAGATCCGATCTTTCAATCGTGTATTTAAATTGCCCAGTGGCAGAACTTATGCCAAGCGTGTCAGAGGTTCTGGGTTCTAATCCACATTCGTATAGGTTTTTTTTTCTTTCTCATCAAAACCGATTATGTTTATCAGTGGTTGTATATCAGGCAGGGACACGTTTGTGTGCATTTTGTTTTGTGATTTCACCGGAAGGAATAGAGAGTCTCCACAACGTATTGAAGCGCGCGTCCGAGGCAAGCCACAAGAGAACAGAGTATCCGCGCCACTGATCGCAGCGGCAACGAGCACTTTGATCACTTGATTTCAAAAACAACACATTTTAGCGCTGGATCGCCTTATATTTAACAAACTAACTAAATGAATGCTCTGCTAGTTAACTGGAGATGTTTTATTTATTTGTATTGGTACATTCATGCGAGATGTTTCAAAAGTGGTGAGGACGATATCGACCTTAGCAAAAAGTGGTGGGGACATGTCCCACCCGTCCCACCCGCAAATTACGCCTATGCAAGTACGGGACTTGCTACTTCCAAAACATACACAACACGCTGCTGTGAGCAAGTAAGACATGCTGCTGCTGTATAATATAGCATACATGAATTACCCATAGCAGATCTATACAGGTGGAGCTGGGGAAGGTGGAGGGTTTCTGAAACTACTACAGTAAGTATTTGAAGGTTGAGCAGAGAGCTCATTGGCTACGGATACAACAGGAACCTACCCTGGTAATCCAGAGTTCTCGCGAGAGCACAAGTTGAATTTGCTCAGTGAGTTACTCTGGTGTCGAGCAATGGAGCTCATTAAATATGCCCCTCGATCTGAGCTGCACCAATCACATCGGGTTATCTGATATAGGCGGGGCAGAGGCGAGCTAAACAGATGACGACAGCGCTGTGACGTCGAAGTTATCAGTAAACATTGCAAGATGCCTATGGATGAATAGCAGTGGTTTGAAACGGCTTTGGCCGCTACAATGAACGAGTTAGACTTGGCTTTTTCCCAAAAGAGGAACAGAAGACGGCGCTCGAATCGTTCCTTTGCAAGAAGGGTGTTTTTGCTGTTTTGCCGGAAGAGTCTAATCTACCAGTTAGCTCCGCTGGTAGCTAAGCGTATGGGGTTTATTGTTGTGATTGGTCGTAGTGTTATCCAATTGCGTGCTGTGAGATTTTCAAATGCATGCTTGGTGCCGCCCCTCGAGCTGGCCGATTTTCATTGATCGACACCAGACCATTAATCTTTTAGATTTAGGTCTGGATTTCCAGGCTAACAGGAACCAATCAGCCTGCCCAAACTAGTTTTTCATGACAGAACTTTGTATTATTAATAATAAAAGTTCATTCTATTATTTTAGTCATGTAGCCGACACATATATCCAAAGTCACTTCCAATGAGGAAAATCACAAACAATTAATCACAAAGGAGCTATTAGCAATGCCTCAATGACAAAATTAGGAGCAGTCCAAACTAACTTTATTTGAAAATAAACATAAAGATCCAGGTGCAATATATTTAACTACAGCTAAGGTGCTCACTGTAAAATACAAGATTAGGACCTAAACCTTTCTGTCTTGTCTTCATTTAGGGTGATCTTCATTGTAGTAAAATAATCTATACATTTAACATTCTTGTATAAATGTTTTCATCTGACCTTTTCAAAGACTTATAGTTAATCTAATCATTTTATAGAATAAAATACATCTTTGTTTGTAGCCATCTATGAAATATGCCTTTTATTTATTTGTTCAAATTTACTAGGCAACAACAGTGCAAAGATATGTGTTCAATTATGTTCACATTATAATCAATGGCTTTGGCATTCTGTTAAATAACCTTTAGTCAAACAACTGCATCTTTCTAGAGATTTGATGAATGATGTTTTTGTGGGCTGTTGAAAACAGCTGATGTGCAGAAGCTCACAATAGATGAGTGGGACTGAACAGACTGGACGGTTCATTCAAATGGTTGGGGAGAAAGGGAGCAGACTGGTTTGTTTCAGTCTCTGTTAGTCAGTTGTGTGAGTCACTTCGATTGGGAGATGGTTATGACTTTCCAGACATTCACATAAAAACCCATCATAATGCAAGAATCAGAGGAGTCCAAAGATACGGTAAAACTTCAAACCTTTGCAGTTATTGTTTTGTTTTTTAATTATATATTTTTGTTAAATGCAGTGTGTACATTAAGATGTATGTATATCATACTTTGGTAATTTGGTATATGATTATGTCTTACAGTATTGTGAGTTATATTCAGTCTGAATGCCATGAATTTCATCTTCAGGAGAACATTCCAGACCAAGTGGATGGAGGAAGTATGAGTGCAGGAAAGAAGGGTGCAGATCTAAGAGAGAAGCATCCATCCTCCTCTAACTGGGACAGAAAAGGGACATCTGTACCCATAGTGCCATCAAACGTACCAATTCCAGGCCCCACAAATGACCCCATCCTTATTTCCATTGGCCCTCCACAACGTTGCCCCTCTGTCTCCAGTGAGTCCCAGTACCAGGGTTTCAAGAGAGAGGACGACTACGCCAACAGGCATGGATGGAGAAGGGAGAACGTGCAATATTACATTCCAACTAGTGAGGGTGGCGTCCCCAAACAAACAATGGATGAACTGAAAAGCGTGTTGTGCGAGAGCTCCCTACTGAGTGCAAAAGGCCAATATGAAAGAAGGAGCTACCCTCCTGGTCAAAGAGTGGACTGTAAGCCAGACCAAGTGCCTTTTAAGAGTTTCAGCACCTTCAAGCCAATTTCAGAAGCTAGGAGAGCGTCCAGACTAAGAGAAGGAAGCTCTAACTTGGATTCAGGTGGGTCTTCAAGGACTGATGGGCCCCCAGACAGGTCCTCTGGTGTGAAATCCCCCACTGTTGAGACATCCCACTGGGGTGAAGCTGGCACATCACATTCAGGTCAGTATGTGCCTTTGGGTCATCTTCTTCTATGAAAATATTTATGGTTGTCTGAGTTTAACTCATTTATTTTAACTTTCTCATCTTTCACCCCTCTGTCAATCATTTCATATTTCCAACAGACAAAGAGAGCTCACAGGAACACTCTTTTGCATCTCAAAGCTTCATTTCTGATGTTGAGAAAATAAAACAGCAAATTGCCTGGGAAAACATAAGCTTTGTTCGCTTTGAGGCCACCGATCTTCATGGCGTAGCCCGATCCAAGACCGTTCCGGCTCGATTCTTTCATGTAAATCTTTTAAATGCCTCTTATTGATTCTGTACTGTAGAAAGTGTGTTGGTATATTATGGTACAATCTTAAGCTGCTGTTTTTGTTCTATTGTTTACTTTTTTCTGTAAAACATTAACTCTGTATAAGGGATCAAGAATTTTCATACATTATATCTTGAATATAAGTGTATTTTGTCATAATGATACACTGGCATATTTTTCTACTGGTTTAGTCAACAATCTCATTAGAAAATGTAAATATTATCCAAGCTATCTCACAACCAATTCATACAAATTCATACCACCTCGCTCGTACAAATTTGTTTCATTTGTCTAAAGCCCTGTGATTGGTAGGTTTAGGGGCGGAGTCAGGGGTTGGTAATTCGTTCGAATTCATACGAACTGGGCAACTTGTAAAAAATTTACAAGTTTACAATACGAATTGCCTTGAGATCGGGTTGGTATTTTACAAAGTGTCAATTTCATATGAATTTGTAAGATGTGATTAATACGAAAAAAAAGTATTTTCCATCCCTAACCCCACTTTTAAACCATACTGTCAGATCTTATGAAAACACACAAATGAGATCATGTGACTTAGTCACCAATTCGACAAAATGTAAAATAGCTACTGATATCAATGAAATAAGTGTAATGAGAAATCACAGAAGTTTCAATGACAGCCATGTCCTCAGTAAAAAGCAAAAAAATTTAATAAAAAAATTAACATGGCCCTCACATGTTAGCCAATAAGAAAACTAGGAGGCACCTCTCTGTCATCTATCAATTTGCACATTTGGGTTTACTGAGAATTGGTTTGACATGTCTTTAGAGTGCAGGGTTTGGGAGAGAAGAGGGTGTGAGATTAATGGCTCAGCAAGATGGCTAACTTTGCTTACAGCAGCTTTAATTTTAGTAATAAGTTTGACTGTTTAGTATCCCTTTGTAATAATTAAAGTGTTTTTGAAAATACTGAATCAGTATTAAAAAATAATCATTATTGACACCACAGGAAAAAGCTGTATATGGCATCCCTATGCCGAGAAGCTACCTGGAGTTAACCCTAAGTCCCAAAGTCGATGAAGTTGATCATCAGAGCACAGCCAACTTCAGCAGTGATGTCCTCCTGGTCCCAGACCTCTCCACATTCCAAATCCTCCCCTGGGCGGACCAGACCGCTCGTCTTATCTGTGACCCCTGCACAATCACAGGAGTACCACTGCGAACATCACCCCGCCTCATAGCCAAGCAGATGCTCGGCCAGCTCCAGAGCATGGGATTCTCTCTCCACTCATCTTTCACGTATGAGTGCTGTATCTTCGGAACCCCTGAACGAGTGGGACCCAAAGCTGTCTTCTTCCCTGCCACCACACTGTTGAGCAACCATGATCAACCTTTCCTTCAGCAGTTAGTAAGTGGGATGTACTACATGGGAGTTGATGTTGAGAGCTTCTCATCTGCAAATGGACCAGGACAGATGGAGATTTGCTTTAAATCCAGGTTTGGAATCCATGCCGCCGACAGCGCTTTCACCTTCCGAACGGGAATCAAAGAGATGGCCAGGAAATTTGACTATATCGCCACCTTTTTCACGGATGAAAATATCCACAATTCAGGATTACTCTCCCATAGCCTTTGGGATACCAGTGGCAGAAGAAGCCTCTTCCACTCAGGCAACGGGGAACTTTCGGAGATCGGCAGGAAGTGGCTCTCAGGTCTTCTCCAGCACTCAGCCGCTCTGAGCTGCCTCTTGTCTCCAGGGATCAGCTGTCGAAATCAGCTTGCCAAAGGCAAGAAAGATTCCAAGAACCATGTTTACGCCACATGCGGCTGCAACGACAACAGCTGTTCCTTTAACGTGAAGGTTCATGGTGGACGGGAGATGCACATCGATAACAAGCTGGGTTCGGCAATGGCCAACCCTTACATCGTGTTGGCGGCCACGATAGCAGCGGGACTGGACGGTATTAGGCGTGATCTCAATGCCGAACAGGTTCTAAGCAGAGCTCCAGTTCAGCAGAAACAGTTCCCCATCCCTGTTAAACTGGATGATGCTTTAGAGGCTCTGTCAGAGGACAGCGTGATTCGTGGTGCATTGGGAGACCCTTTCGTGCAGTATTTTATTGCCATGAAGCGTGTAGAGATTGAGACCCAAGAGCAGGATGCCGACAAGAACAAGGGACTTGAGTATTTTATTTAACTTTTGGATTTGGTAAATTTTGTGCATTTCATACAAACAAAATACATTTAATCACCATCTGATAATACCTTTCTTGAAAATAAAAATCATACAACTGACTGGTATCAGCACACTGTCTGACTGATTTTATTTACAGTGTTAATGGGGTCGCACACCGGACGCGCAGCTCAGCGCCGCGCCGCGCAGCACCACGTTCTTTTAAATTCGAACACATTATTCTCTATGAGAGTACACACACCGTCGGCGCCTTTCGGCGTCTCTCCGCAGCGGCTCAGGACCGTGTTCAAAATCCTGCTGCGCCACAGAGCGCCATTTACATAGTTTTATATTAAATTTACATTTATGTGTCTCAAATCGTAGTTAATGTAGATACGGACTTCACCATGTGCTGCAATATACATTTAGTTTTATATTTATTTACAGAAATCAGAAAATTGCTGATGTTATCGGATTTTCAGGTGAGAGTTGTTCTAGACGTGGCGCGGCACGTCCGGTGTGCGGCCCCCTTAAATGTGTCTGAATAGTCTCAACTTTAAACTTCAGAAGTAATAGAGACTTGTTTTTAGATGACCTACTTTAAATTTAAACTTTCCAAATCTGTTGAGTTTGGACCTGTCAGCTGCCTAAGGTTTCGGATGCAGCCTTGGCCCTCTAGGAGCAGAATTGGATACCCCTGGTATAATGTGTCTGGTTAGCACACACAGCTGAATATTACCTTGATAGTAATCCTGAGGTTAACTAGTCAAACACTAATTCACAGACTGCCCATATTATGTAAAACTGAATCAAATTAATAATGTCCTTTTGGGAAATAAACAGAGACAAAATTCAACTCAGACTATTGAACATCCACTCCAGAGAGGAGACGGCAGATTTTTATTGGCACCAAAAAGCATTTGGAGGGTACAGAATAAAGACAGCGGTGGCCTTTGTGATGATTTTTGACTGGCCCAAAAGCACTTTATTTAACCTTTATTAGCTTTTAGCTGCGAAAGCAACACATAAAACACAATCTTCCTATTTTTTGTCTCAATTTCAGAGATGAACTGGTACATTGGAGTCTGAAGCTGATCTTAAAGGACTCTTCCCTCAGATATTTTATTACAAGTATCTTTAATCTCGCAATTGTACCAGTGACAGATCCTGATTTGTAGACTTCTGCAGCAAACTAAAACCGATCATCTTCGGCTGATTTGAATTGAAACACTATAAATTAACCTTATCTATCTTCACGTATCTTCAGGTTCTATAAGCCATAGTTTTCTAGTTACTTCTTAGTAGGGGTGGGAGATCGCATGGATCTTGGCGGGGTGGGGGATCTCATGGACCTTGGTGGGGTAGGTGATTTAGGAGCTGGAGTTGGAGTGGGAGACTTCACAGAGGGAGGAGGAGTTGGAGTGGGAGACTTCACAGAGGGAGGTGGAGTAGGGGTGGGGGACTTTATGGAGGGCGTAGGAGTTTGAGGAGTAGGGGTCTTCACGGACTGTGGAGCGGGTGTAGCTGGCTTGGGGGTGGCGGCTGGCCTGGACATCTGTCCCAGTTTGGGCTCAGGGATGTCTTCGCCTTGTTTGTAGACGCTCACTGTGATCTCCACAAATTCACCGCCATACTTGTTCCGCACATTGATGCTGTATTTTCCAGAATCCTCCACGTAAACACTCTTGATTGTGAGGCTGGAAAACTTGCCGCCCTCGAAGGTGATCTTGTAGCGGTCGTCTGAGAGAATTTCCTGCTCATTCTTAAACCAGGTGACCTCAGGGCTGGGGTCACCCCACACTGTGCAAGTGAGACTCAAGCTCTGCAGAGGTGAGAGGTCACAAATTATGTGCACATGTACTGCGAATTAGTCCATAAAATATGAACACTTCATGAAAACACAGTTAACTTGTCTATGTATTAAAAATAATGTAGTTCAAGTGAACATGGGAAAAGTAAAGGAAATACTACCTTCTTCTCCATAATGGTGACAACATCTGGCAGGCCACCTACCACTCTACCACGGTCTACAGAGGGCAAATACTTCATTTAACACATTTGGACACTATTTCCAACTTTTTTTGGAATAATGTCTATTCAATAATAAATAGGTTACTTCCACTTCTATGAAAATTTGGGTCATAGTTCTGACATCTGAACACATACCTAAGCGAATTTAATGAGATTATTTTCATTGCACAAAGCTTTATGCTCCTAATGGAGTTCAAGTTGAACTGCCTGAGTTCAAGTATGCATGAATACCGGATTAGACCCTTATTAATGTTCCATTTGACCAGTTCTCAGAAATACTCACTTTTCTCAGCGAAAGCAGCAGCTCTGATGAAAGAAGAGGAGAAAATATCAGTGTAAAACATCAATAGGAAAAAAATAGGAGTCTGTAAAGAGAATGAATTGTCGATTATCTTACTTAAGTCTTTGGAATTCCGCATAGGCATCAGTGTATGCTGTTAGAATGGAAGAAAACACAATAAGTAACACGTTGCAGAATCCATGACAAATAATTGTTTCCATGATAATTTTTTTTTTTTTTAGTTCATAAATATAGTTTAAAACACATTTTAATATATATTTTATAATTTAATATATAAATTTGTTTTACCCATTATCATAACTGTTCTGATATGGAATAGAAAATGGTACAAAAGGTTTTTCTTCCAATTATCATATCAGAACAGTTGTATTACCCTGTCATTTTTACCCGGACTTTATGCCCCAATCATAGAAAATAAGTGTGTATTCAAGTATTAGTATGTATGAATTGCATTTTTTATGTCAATTCTGATCCTATAGCATTCAGCAGTTCAGTCTCCACTTGCCTTGTCCAGAAAGGTCAAAGGTACGAGAGTGTGGTTTTCCCCCATCATGAATCTCAATGGTATAATGACCCTTTTCCTTATCTGTGGGCTCACAGATCTGCATCCAGGCCATCTCAGATGTGCCTCCAATTCTCATCTTCTCTGAGGAGGAGATCTTACTGTCTCTAAAGCCAGAACATCAAAAGAAAATCTCTTCAATTGGCGATAACCCACCGAACACAACATTGTCATGAATATCATTTCAGCATCATTTGATTAGTATATTGACATAGAGTCTGAAGTTCTGAACAGATGGATGGCCCTTTTCATGTGGATGTACCTATGAAACCAGCTGGTTTTCATCTCCTCTGTGTAGTACTTCATGTAGCATTGCAGTCTGATACCCTCTGGTGTGCACTGAAGAACCAACTCAGAGGCAGAGGATCCTGTCGTGAAACACAATACAATAATAACACTATACTTATATAATGTGTTAAACTAATAGTAAATAAATTTAATGAATTCAGCAAATTCAGGTTACATTTTCATAAAATTGTCCAACTTACCAGCAATACTGGCAATGGCATTGATGATATCCTCAAACACTGGCAAAAAATAATACAAAAAATAATCATATAACATGACAATTAATGTTTAAATATAATTTGTATATAACATAATGTGCCTATTTATACACACACAGTATACCATTCCAACAATTGCGGTCTCTTACGTTCACTTAAGGCTCTTAAAGCTGCCTTTATTTGATCATTATATTTAATCAAAATACAGTAAAAACAATAATATTTTAAAATATAATTTTCTATTTCAATATACACTGTTGAGCCAAAACATTATGACCAACATTATACATGTTTTTACCATCACTTTTGATCAATTTAGTGCATCCTTGCTGAACAGTAGTTCATGTATTAAATGCTTAAAAAAATCTTATTGACCCTTAACCTTTGAACAATAGACTGTATATATATAATTATTATTGCACACTCACACTCATACTCACACTCAGTATACATATATGAAAAAATACCTTTGCCAGAAATATCATAGACAGAGGTGTCCTTTCCACGGTCATCGCCCAGTACAGCTTTGTAAATTCCCTGGTCTTTCCTGGAGAACTATTGGACCAAAATAGTTCCAATGTCACTGAATAGTTCGATTTATGAAAATCTAAACCGTTAAAAAACCTTAAGTGCAATTATGTTCATGTTTTATAAACTCTGATCGCTGGAGTGCTGGTGATCATACCATGGGGATTGGAAGGGAGCAAGATCCAGACATTGGGTTGGGTGGAACGTCGACAGTTATTTCTTCATCTTCTTTAAACCAGGAAAATGTTGTCTCTTTCTTCACATTGGCCAGCTACAGTGTACAAATATGACAAGGATAATGATATGAGACACTGATGTCAATTTCTCAGTCTTTTAATTGTTGTGTTGCATTTACCTTGCAGACAAGCATCACTGTGCAGTCATCGGTCACATGGAAAGACAGGTATTCTGAGAAGTGAGGGCCTGAGAGAACCAGAATAATGTAACGGATTAATTACATCAGATTAAATACACAGTACAAACAATACTGAGACTTTTGGGATATGTGTAGCTTCACAAACCTTGTTTTCTGATGTGCTCTTTTCTCTGGAACTCAGCCTCTTTCAGAGCAACTTTGAATGCTAAAATGAAAAAATACCAAGAACATTTGCTTACAGAAGTTTTATACTTTTTTTGTTTTATATAGAAATCCCATAACTGCTCTGAGACTGGACGCTGTTAAGCCCTTACCGTCTCCCACAAGAACCAGTGAGCTTTGGCTTTTGGCCTTGCCATCGTGGATCTGAATGGTGTAAGTGCCTTCATTGGCTTTGGTGAAGTGCTCAACGGTCATCTGGATGATTCCAGTGGATACATCATGGCTGATTTTGCAACCCTAAACACACAGTAAAATCAGTTTAAATATACTTTTTTCAAGGATTTTAAATGGGACTAAAACAACAACAACAATAATAAAAAATAACTGTAAACAACAATAACAACAACAACAAAGATCACAATAATAATAAACAAAAAACAACTGGCTGTGGCTAATGTTGTTAATATTTGTACATTTATTAGTAAACAACAACCACAATGATAATAATAATTGTATTGATTATTTGTAAATGTGTAAATGTATTAGTATTATTTTAAATAATAATAATAAATAACTAAGCAATTTTGTTAGTTATTTGTAAATGTATTATTATTTGTAAATAATAATAATAATAATAATAATAATAACAAACAAACAATTAATAATATAATAATAATAGTAACAATAAATAATAATAACTGTCTGTGGCTAATTTGGATAATAATTGTAAATCTATTATTTTTCATAAACTACAACAAAAATGATAATAAATAACTGGGCCATTTTGTTAATTGTTTGTAAATTTATTAGTAAACAAAAACAATAATAACAGGATCATTTTGTTGATTATTTGTAAATGTGTAAATGTATTAGTATTACCTTTAAATAAAAAATAAAATAATAATAACAATAAATAACTGGGTAACTTTGTTAATTATTTGTAAATGTATTAGTATTATTTTTAAATAATAATAATAACAATAAATAACTGGGTAACTTAATTATTTGTAAATATATTATTATTTGTAAATAACAATAACAAATAATAATAATAATAATAATAATAATAATGGATAGGGATAATTTGGTTCATATTTGTACATTTATTAGTAAACAACAACAACAATGATAATAATGATAACTGGGTAATTTGTTAGAAACAAACAAATAATAATAATAATAATAATAATAACGGACTGTGGCTAATTTGGTTAATATTTGTAAATGTATTATTTTTTGTAAACAACAACAACAACAACAACAACAGTCTATTTTGTCTCTTAAATTAAAAAAGAAATTTTGGGGGAAAATGCTGTTATATGTCTTCTGAGTGATTTTAAAGCAATGAAGTGTTTGGCTGTACCTCAGCGCTCGTGATGGCTTTATCGTTGACGATGAACCTATAGTTGACAGAGGAGGACAACTTTAGAGCCTGGACCCAGAAACGCACATGACCCTTCTCCAGAATCTCATAGTTCAGCTCCGTCTTCAGTGGAACAGCTGATAAAAAAAGTTAAAAAAGAAAAAAACACCAAATCATTCTTAGACAATCAAACTTCTCATGAAAGGGCAATCAAAAACATTCATGAACAATCCACAGGCAACTCACTAGGATTTCTGATGTTGTAGCTCAGATCAAGCACATTTTTAAGCTCTGTAAAAGAAAACAGGCATCATATTCATCAAACTTCATCTTTATTAGTAAATCAAGGAGATATGTAGATGCTCATCTCTGACCTTCCTCATTGACAGAGTAACTGGATGAAACTCCATTTGTATCGGTCACCGAGACAGAGTAGATGCCCAGATCCTCCATCTCAGGGTTTACAAATGTCAGCTTTGACCTTTAGCAGAAAACGTTGACACCACGAACGTTTGTGAAAAATTTACACCACGTTGTTTTATGATGCTGAGTTAATAAATGCAACAAAGTCTCATGACTATTCCTGAGTATTGTTCGATTTGAAAAATCTCACTATGATTTGCTCAAGCTCCCCTGAAGGTTAGGTTTTAGGGGTGGACCTTCATGATAGCGTTTTATCTTCAAATCACACGTTTTCATACGAGTCAGATTGTATGAAATTGCCAACTTGTTCAATACTTACAAATTCTCATGAGATTGGGTTGAATAAAATTACAAATTCACACAGAACAGACATACTTTCTTCCAGAGGACGTGATGGAGACCCTGCTTGATTCGGTGATTTCTTTGTAGGACTTTGACCAACTGAACTGAGAGGTTTCAGAAACTTCACAAGCTTCAAAGTTCAGGAAAATGTCTCCAGTCTCTTCATCCACACCACATACGATCTCCTTTGTACCTTAAGAAACAAAATAACAGAAAATAATAACCAAAAAAAATGTTGTGCCATTTTCCTGGTTGCATTTGCACCACCAGTATGAACTCTGAAGTTACGTAAGCTGGCAAACAGCAACGTCATTTAAGAGAGGCATTCTACATCGTCAACAAAAGCTTGACAAGTTCCTGGGCTTCGGCGTTGGTCCATTTATCACTGTTTTCCATGTTTGTGGAGTTATGTATATGTAAACTGTGTGTTTACATGCCTTTTTAAAAATGGCGAGTACTGGTGTAAGGCATGTATTCGGCCAATCAACGCAGACTTACGTACCTGGTAGCTCCTATTGTGCTGGGTTAGACCATACTCTGAAGTTTGAGCTAATTTAGTCCCACCAAATGGCGTTCCTATAACTAAAATCATTCCCAGTTCCTGCGGTGTGAACATTACAAAAAGCAGGTACTTCCAGCAATAGTTATAGGAACTATGAAAATGTTTCTCAGGTGCGAAAACCCCGAAATACGGGTTTGGAACTATATCTATATGCTGCATGTTAAAGAATGTCTGTTACCTGGCAGTGCTTTTGCACATACGGGATCGGACACATCTGAGGCTTTTCCAACACCTTTATCATTCACAGCCCGCACTCTGAACACATATGACGCTCCACTCTCTAGTCCAGTCACCTACATATCAGAGTACACACATTTGAACACTGAATCACATTTATTTATGTGCTTAGCTTCTGTGTTGTGCCACTTCTTGAACTGAGAGGCTATTTGAATTTTGTAACAAAATTAGTTTTGTTTCATACCTTCAGGTAACAATTCCCCACTGGCTCAGCATTCACAGTGACAAAATCTGATGAACCCATTTTAGCCATGTCCACAAAGTATCCAGTGATGGGACCATCTCCGCTGTACACAGGGGCCCTCCACTGGACCAGGATGGAGCTATCCCGCACCTCCCAGAAACTGATGTCATATGCTGGTCCTGATGATAAAGAGAAGAATAGAGGATCAAGCTATAAGCAGCTCTAGTGAAGACAATAGTGTCGTTATTCAGCTTGAGTCAGTTCAATGTTGAATTATTTTAGTTCAATATCAGTGTTGATGTTGAGATGTTGAGACTGTAGTATAGTGGAGTAAAAGGGGAACTGACCAGGCTCAGCCATTGTCCAGGCTTCACAGGCAAAAGCTTTGCTCGGCTCAGATGGCAGGCCAACTCCGGCCAAGTTAACAGCCTGAACCTTGAACTCATAGAAAACGCCACCGGTCAGATTCTCCACCTGTGGTAAATCCGGAAAACACACAGCAAAAGAATACATTTAGAGTACATTTTTATTCCATCAGTAAATATTATTTTCATATTCAAAGTTCTTGTTTTAAATACACAAGAAATATATTCATGTAAAGCGTACCGTGAAGATCCTGTGGACAGCCGGACTCGGGCTAACCTCCTTCCAAGTAACCGATTCTGCCTCGCGCTTGTCCACGTAGTAAGACGTGATCTTAGAGCCGCCGGTGTGTTTGGGGCGTTTCCAGGCCAGGGTCATGGAGGATCCATTGCAGCTCAGCAGATTGATGCCGTATGGGGAGGAGGGAGTAGCTGATTATGTGGGACAAAGAGACAATCATTCAGCGAGACGAATAAAGGTCCTGAGGATCACATATAGCATACGTGATTGGAGCCGTGGATGAGCCATTGTGGATCAAATAATGATCAGGTGCAGTGATTAAAATAATTTACTGTGACAGCAGAATCACTTAGATACAGTGATATTGTTAGACTGATTGGTTACGGTTAGCATTCATAAATTCACAAACAGGCTAGATTGTCACTGTGCCTCTGTCAATGACTTTAATGCATACTGAGTAAAAGAAGAGCTGATTTTATTAGGCTGGTGTGTAAATATCAGGAGTGGATGTGTTAAATTACTTTATAAATGAAATATATCACATACATACATACCATACTCCACTGCACCCGCTGTATAAGATAACACAGGTGTTTATATGGCTATCTTCAAAACACTTCATTCAAATGTGTCTTATAAAAATTTTTACGTGTCCACCCATTGCATGGTTTCAGGTTTCTAAAATCAAACAATAGTGCACGTCATGCACAAAGTACCTCATAGCACACAAACATCTTAGAGACGTCTATTTGATGTCTGTATTTAAGTCTGCATGATGTATTTTTTAGAGTGTTTGCTCATCTGCAATACGTCTCTGAGACGTCTCCTGTCAGATGTCGTATAGACATTTAGAAGATGTCTTTAAGATGTTTATGGTTTAGAATGTATGTAAAACTGATCTTTCTAAGATGTTTATTAGATGTATTTACACTGCAGATGTTTTCCAGATCTATAGCAGACATCTTACAGATGTACCTGTGCTATCGTTTTCCATTTAAAAACAGTTCGACACATAAATAAATAAATAAATAAATAAATAAATAAATAAATAAATAAATAAATAAATAAATAAATGCTTAGAATGATATACACCTTCAATTTTCTACTATATGTCCTCTCTGCTGTTGGATACATTTGCATATTTTCACAGTGCAACTGAAAATGTTTTTGCATAATAAAACATCCACGCCACTAGGTGTCAGTATAAACCACAAGACCACTGTTGTATTCTGGCCAGTGAAACAAATTATTTAGTGTGCCTTTAATAAGTCAACAATGAATCCCTTACAAATTATAATAGTCACAATTTTGGTTAATTAATTGTCTTATCCTAACTTTCCATTCCTTTTATTACTGTTTTTATAAAGCCATTACAAAGACATTGCTATAGATGTCAGTTGTGTACGTACAAAGTGCAGCATCAATGAAGAGGGGAGCCGATTCCTGTGATTCTTCACTCAATCCGTAAGCATTCACGGCTTGCACACGGAACACGTAAGTATCTCCTGGGACCAAACCATGGACCACAAACCTGACAAAAGTAAGTCCAGACAGACAGGCCCAATGTAAACCTACTTCCAGAAACCACTGTAAGACTTCTAACATTAGAAACTTCTTTGGTGTGACAAAGTTGAACTAAATCTGGACATTTTTGAGTATATTTTACCTGGTGTGTTTGTAAGGTCTGTGGTTACAAGGGAACCAGGTCTTAGAGCCGATCACAGAGGCATCTACATAGTAACCCATCAGGTTGTTGGTATGTTTTGGGGCCTCCCACTGCACAAAAGCAGATGTTTTGGTGTTTCTGGAAGCAATCACCTGTCCCGGGGCAGAGGGGACACCTGCACAAACCAAACACATTATCAGATTCGTCACCAGATTTTGCCACAGATTTAATAGGGAGTGAACTCTGCCCTGCTGAAAGTGAACATGTTATGGTGGACGGATGTGGAGGTGGAACTGAACCACAGCAAATGTGAGCCAAACAACATCAAAGTGGAGGGGACAGCAATGCATTTCAGATCATAGTATTATTTGAGACTTTCAAAGAAGTGATTTCCTTTTCGCAAAGCAGAAGGCTGTGGAAGCTTAAACATACATACCAATGTTCGGAACAATACCTGCAAAATACAGCATGGAAGTAGTTACATAAGCAGCATATATAGAGTTCTTTGCACTGAACATCATCTGAATGATCTTTCAAACAGCTTATTTAGCATATTTGGCATCGGACAGTTAGACAACCACAACAGCAGGTCTGTTAAGTTGCATTTGGCCAATTAGAGCCTTCTTACCATAAGGGTCCACCTTTTGGATGGGTGCTGTGGGCTCTGACGGCTCACTTGAGCCATACTTGTTGACAGTGATTATGCGGAAACGGTATGTTTTCTTGTCCTCCATATCGAAAACAGGGTAACGGGGGGATCGTAGCTGGACCGCAGTGTTGAATCTCTGCCAGATGTGACTGTCACCTTCACACTAAGCCGAGAGTCATAGATGACCATTATGAGGAGAGTTTCCCCCTTACAAACCCAGTAATTATGGGATAAACAATCTATTTTAAAAATATGATGACTAGCACTGTGCAATTAATTTTCATGTATAAATTCCTCACATTATAAAAAAAAAATGTCTTGACTAATAACTGTTTTAAATTGAACATTATGTTTATTCTTTAAGATTTTACATTATTTACAAATTTACATTATATTATTTCATACATTTGTAACATTATATAAGAAAAAAAAGTATTTTTTTTACAGTTATAAAAGTGCAAACACACACACCTTCTCAATGAGGTACCACACAGGTGCCCGTCCTCGAGGGCTAGGTGGTGTCCAGCTCAGGACAATATATGTTTTGTTTATTTCTGTAGCATGCACATTGGTGGGTGGACCTGGTATTGTAACATACACTAAACAGGAATAAATCAGATGTTTGTTTATACAAAATACTTTTAACATCATCTACTTTACACTCTTATTCGCAGTGTGTTAGTACCAGTGTTGGGGGTAGCGCATTACAAGTAACTTGAGTTATGGAATCAGATTACTTTTTTACAAAAAAAATATCAGTTACTTTTTCAAATAAGTAACTGAAATTGTTTTCCCATTTATTAACCTCTACTCTACAGCTGTGAATTTGTAGGTAAAAGTAACGCAAATGCAATGTAACACATTACTCTCACTAAAAAGTAACTACGGTAAGTAACGCAATTAGTTTATTTTTTAGGGAGTAACATAATATTGTAACACATTACTTTTAAAAGTAACTTTCCCCAACGCTGGACTTAGTACTAATGTGTTGAGACAACATGAATTTTTGGCAAAATAAGTAAATGAATTATTAGGACTTGTATGCTGACAAACAAAGCTACTGTAGACAAAAGAGCTGAAAGCCATACAGTATATTACATGGATTACTTGGACTTTACTCAGAATATTCTGTGAATATTTTGAGCTTTGTAAGAGAAAGAAAATACATTTCAGCCAAAAATTCAGTTGGTCACATTTTAATATGTTGAACTTTAATTAATTTGATTAATTTAATTTAGATGGATGAAATTAATTTAATGGATTATTTCACTCATTTATTTGCTGGTTAAATTCAATCTGAGAAAACATGTTTGGGGTTAAATGCAGCGATGACGGTAAATCAGCATTTTTACCGGTTAGCTGGTTAATAAGTTCACACTTAAAATGTAACATTATCTATCATAAATTATTATTATTGCCACTATTTATTCATTTATTTTTGCCAGACAGGTCTGGGTAGCTGAATTAAATACCTTTAGGAAATCATGCCTTCATCTAAAAACCGCATTTTGTTATTTATTTTCTAATTATATATTTTATTATATTTGCAGTTTATGTAACCTCATATTAATTGAGAGACTACATGTAATATCTTTATTTAAAAAAAATTATTTGTCAAAACTAGGACTACTTAAAATGAATTAATAAAGCAAAACGGGTGATTAAAATGATGAAAAACTTGACCAGATACAGGACACTTTCCATTCATATAAATTTTAGTCTAAAATCTAGATTTTGATAAAAAAAAGGTGTCATACCTTTTTCTTTATCCTTGGTTACAATGTCCTGTTGACATCACATGCATGCATAGATACAAGTAAGAATTGTCTCTCTTAAAAATGAGATTAAAGCTTCATGTTTACCCCTTTTTGTTTCAATAATTATGAATGAATGAAATGAAATGAGTGTTAAGTTGTAAGGTACTTTGACAAAGACAGCATGCAGTATAGGTGGATGGAGAGAGATGATATTAAGGCCTCAGTGAAACCTGAAATCAAATGTACCTCCTTGTAGTTCCTCCTGTCGAATCGCAATGTCATATTTCCCTTCGATTTTAATCACTGTTTCAATACATAAACATAATACTTCATTTTCCCATCAGCTTGGGTGATTCCATTTGAACAAATTAAACACCAGACAGCTTTTAAGATCATCACTACAGATGCATTTCTGTGTGCGATATATGAGTGTGGATTATAGCAACTTACAGAATGCATTTCAAATGTGACACCAAATACATACTATGACTAACAGTTGTGCAAAATATAGAAATACCGGTACATTATTAAAGGCACTTGAATCACACATCTGAGAAAGTCCTCATTGTACAGTGAATTTGGTGCAAAACATAACTGAGCTCATACAGTCGGAAGGAAAAGCATATTACTGAATACTACACACTTACCGTGTCTAAAAATAGAGGTGTCAAGAGCGTGAAGAAGCAGCCTTTTGCAACCAATCTTTTTTGCTCCCATTTAATAAAAACTCTTTTAACGTGTGTGGGCTATACTGGTCCTGTTTCAGCACAATATATTTTGATCTGCTGATAGTTTTTAGTCCTACCTTCCACATCACTCTCCACTTCTGCAGCCGTCACTCCACAGGACATCCTAGAAGGCAGACTGATGCCATCTTTGTTCACAGCCCTCGCTCTGAAGTGATAGGAAGCTCCCTCGGTCAGGCCGTGGACGGGCAGCTTACACACTTTCACAGGGGAGTCGTTGCACTGGACCCAATCCTTTGCTCCTGACTTACGTCTGCCAAGGCAACATGCAAGATTTACACAAGATTTTTATTAGCATGCAAAAATAATTATTAATTTATTATTAATGTAAATAACAACAATGTAAATTATTTTATTTTATTTGAATTATTAAAAAATAAATTAGCTTTTGTTTAAATTATTAAAATTATTTTCAAATAAAATTATTAAAATTATTGAATGCATTTGAATTATTTATACATTAAAATGAAATCTATTTGAAATCTATGTTTACCTGTCCACAAAGTATCCAGTGATGGGAGCCTCATGGGTGGTGTTTGGAGGTTTCCAGGAGACCAGGACGTAATCTGCATTGGCATCAGAGACGGTAACATCCATGGGGGCTCCTGGGGCCCCGGCCACTGTGGGAGGGGCATCTGTGAAACAAATACATTCACACATTTATAAAATAGCAAAACATTTATGAATCTCTTTTTCATGTAGTTACACTAAATGTAATACCTCTATGGAACACCTACGGGGACATGGTAGTGGGAAAAATATGAGAAGATAGTAAAAATTATATTTCAATACCTTTGCATTTGCTCATAAAAAGTTTGCATTGTCCAGAAAAGCTTTGCATTCGCTAGCAAAACTTTTGAATTCCCTCGAGGATGCAAAAGCACTGAAATGTAATTTTTCCGCCCCATCTCGTTTTACTTCCATCACCAGAACTTTTTCAGTCTCCTGAGAAACTGTGCATTCATCACTCGCAAAAAAATCTGCTTTCTCTAGGAAAAGGCTCACAGAGGAACACAAAAGTTTTGCAAGCAAGCGTAAAGTTTACTGGGGGAACATGAACATTTGCGAGCGGATGCAAAAACACTGAAAGATCATTTTTACCCCTTTCTCTTCCCGAGAAACTTTGCATTCATTTGCAAAAACTTTTGCGTATATAATTTATAATATAAATCTATAATTTGTAATATCATTTTTCCGTCCATCTCATATTTCCATCACCAGAAGTTCGGAACTTTTGCATTCTCCCAAGTACGGAGCCCCTAGAGGAACATGATGATGGGAAAAAAAATTAGATGAAAGGAAAAATTATATGTAATTGCTTTTGCGTTCTCTTGCAAATGTTTTGTGTTTCCCCAAGAAACTTTGTGTTCGCTTGCAAAATGTTTTCCGTTCCCCTGAGAAATGTTGCGTTTGCTCACAAAACTTCGACCGAACGCAAAGTTTCTTTGAGGGCGCAAAAGTTTTGCGAGGGAACTTAAAGCTACTCGAGGAAACGCAAAACTTTTGACAGGGAACGCAAAGCATTGAAATAATACTTTTTTCCATCATCATGTCCCTTTAGGGGCTCCGTACCCAAGAAACTTTGCGTTTGCTTGAAAACTTGTTTCTCCCATTTCATATTTTTCCCTTTAGGGGCTCTGTATTATTCCTAGTCATTTTAGGAATGGTTAGATTACTCAATGCATTTATCACTTATTTGTTACCTTTAACAAACAGGTAAGCGCTGTGTTCTGTGGTTCCATCCTTGGTCCAGACGCGGAAGGTGTAAAGACCCTCATCATCCTTGTTCAGGTGAGGAAGAGCGAGCTTGGCGACTCCACCACCAATAGACATCTCAGCCCATCTGGATGGCACTAGCAAAGTATCTACACACACAAATGCAAAGCGTTAGTATCAGTTTAAACTTTTTCAGTGGTTCTAAACTGAAAGACAAATGCAGCATCTCACCATCTCTGTACCACATGACCTCAGGTGGCAGGTTTGGCAGGTCCGGCACCACCACAATGTTGGCCACCAGTCTAACAGACTCTCCCTCGGTACCAAATGTCACTCCAAAAGAGTGCAGCATGGTCACCTCAAGCTTACTGGGATGAATGCTGCTGAGCAGAGGAACTACAGGAAACACAACAGAAACCCAAGATCAGATATGCTCCATAATAAACCAAACCACTTTTTTAAAAACAGATTTATTAACATATTATTACTTCAACGAGCTCATTGTTCCTGCCTTAAATTAGTACATTGTTTAAATTAATATATTATTAGCTTACAATATGAAGAGTTCAGATGCAAAAGCCTCTAAGTGCCATTTGAAATTTTCTTCTAGAATGATAATTTTTATCAAGCTCGTATATTTAAGTTCAGTAATGGCAATGAAGATTACCTATTAGTTGTCATTTAAGTGAAATTATTGAACTTAAATATATGAGCTTGATAAAAATGATCATTCTAGAAGAAAATTTCAGATGGCACTTCATATGTACATTTCTGAAATACATAACTTGTAAGCATCACCTCTGATCATTTTCTGTACAGCTGCTTTGAAACAACTGTATTGTGAATGTACACATATTGTGAAAAGCGCTATACAAATAAATGTGAATTGAATTTAGTGTTTTAGTTTGATATAAATCTATTAGATAAATCCTCATATTTTTTATGTATTTACTACAATACATTTATTTTTTGAATTTTATTATTGGATAAGGATTTATAAATTGTAGAGACTGCACTCACTATTATCAATTCCTAACCAATAGGAAATATTTTAGAGCTCAGAGTAATGAGAAAAATTACTAAATATTTAAATTTAATTATAATTATCTAAATATTAATTTCTATGACTTTTCATTGTACTCATTTTTTTAAGTCCTATTTATTTATTTCAAATTTAAATTAAATTACTTTCTGTATTTATTTTTATATTTATTTATCAACCAAACTTTATTTGCTTAAATCCCTCCATCCCTGTTATAGTAAAGCCTACTGTTTTCACATTTCATTATTTCATATTTATTACATTTCATATTAAATTTCACATAACAAAGGCAATTTTTTCTGTCCATACTTGTTCACATCACAATCACTTGAACTATGAAGTATGAATATGAATGCACTTTTATGTTTATTGACAACTGGTGTTTACCACACTGCCTTCTGTTTACAAGCACAAATGAACCCTGGGGAAAGAATGTGCCATTGTTTCCATATCTTATCAAGACTTTGCGCCCGGAACAGAACAGATATGTATGGCTCATGATCTCAAGTAAGGCCCTTCAGACCTGGGCGTCTGCCAAACACAAGCTCCAGCTTACCTTGTCCTGGCAGATGGGAGAGCTCTCCTCCCCCTTGTGGCCCTACATGGAAAAACAAGCAAAGTAGATCACTAAAAAGACCACTCACCAAAAGAGAAAGATATGAGGAGAAAAGAGACACTCACTCCTGACACAGACAGTAGCTTTGGAGGTGGCCTTTCCCTGAGGATTGGTTGCCACGACACTGTACACTCCAGAATCAGTAACTGCACATCTGCAATAAAACAACATAATTTCACAATGTAAATCAACAGACTGAACATGAGTTTTCTAACCAAAATATAGTTTATAGTGTCCATATGGGACATATTCATTAGAAATCAGATTAATAGGATAGTTCAGCCAAAAATTTAATTTACTCATATCGTTTCAAATCTGTTTGACTTCCTTTCCTCCACTCCGTGAAACACAAAATATATTCTGAAGAAGGGTTCTCAACAGTTTTGGTCACAATTGATGTCCATTGTATGGACAAAACAAACAAACAAACAAACAATTTTGGAACGACATGAGAGCAGGTAAATGATGAGAGAATTTAATGTTTTGGGTGAACTAGCAATTGAATCAGCAATGTCATGAACACACATAAACTTATAAATAGTATTAGAGATTTTTGTAAATTAACTTATTATATAATTTAAAGTTCAAGTGTGTAATTTCTGTACCTCTATAGAGCTGGTAAGTCCCGCCCCTTCCGCTAACCCCTCTGGACCTCTAGGTTGAAAAATCGTCAATGCAAGTGAATGGGAGAAAATAATTATTTTCTGGTCCCGTTTGAATTGTGCCATGAATGTGAACATATGTTCACATATGTAATTTTTTATATAATTTTTCGTGTAAAGAATGCTACAATTTAGCGGGTAGAAGTTTGATACGGTTAGACTTTGTGTGAGAGCACTTTGTGGACTACAACTCTTCGCTGCTTTCGACGCGTTTGAAACGTCACCACCACTCGCACACGGACACTAGCTCACGGATCCCGCTAAACATGGCTGTGTCTTTGGTGCACTTCACCGCCTTCTTTCAGGGAGAGGACAAAATCGTTGAGGTTGGCGAAAACCACGGGTAAGTCAACTTTATGGGGTGACGTCACATAGGCGACATGTAGTCTTTCTCGTTATGTCTTTTCCACAACTGCTAGCCGAAGAATCATACCATATACTGTCAAACTCGTAACATGAAAAATTATATAAAAAATTCACAGACAACATATGTTTACATTATTTTCTCCCATTCACTTGCATTGACGATTTTTCAACCTAGAGGTCCACTTGGGGTTTTACAGATGGGCGGGACTTACCAGCTCTATTTGAATAGATTTGGAAAGTAATGACTGTGTTCAAAAAGGTTTCCCTGAACACGCCCCCTCTCTGCCATTGGTGAAACAAACAGATAGCCACGCCTCCAACTCACACCATTTGTTGTTGAGCCACTGTTGCTATGCTGGGCTGGTCAGAATTTTCAAAAACACCGATTTTTTAAAAGTGCTACAGAGCCATAGTTTTTTTTTTTTTTTTTTTGGCTAAATCGTTTGCAATGTCTTACAATTGTCTACGCATATTAAACTGGGACAAGAGAAAAAAAATTTATGGAAAAATTACAAACTTCAGCTTAAAAGGTGAGATAAAATGTTTGCTTGGTGATCCGCTGTTGGTGTATGGCTAGTTAACAGGGGGGGGGGGGAGGGGGAGTGTTCTATGTGTTCATCACACATCTTTCACAAACCGTTTGGTACGAGTGTGGAGAGACTTCTGCATCCAGAACATGATCTCACTGGACAGCAGTGTGTTGGTTTCAGACATGCTGTGCTCTCCTTGAAGCACGGAAATGTGACCTTCAGTCCCTGTGGACTATTTTAGAGCCACTCCTTTCCCTTTGCAATGCATATGGCATGTTTGTCCTAACCAATGATATTTTCTTAGGTATTTGCATTTTGTTTCTCTCTGAGAGTCGTAGTAAAATATGCAACAAGCTTTTTTCAAGCTTTTTTGAGAATGAAAATGACACATTTTACCATGAATGAGTGTCTGGTTAGATCAAACAGTGGCCACTGCGATGACCTGTGATCTCTGAGAGGTGCTACTGTAATGGCGGCTCTGGGTCTTCACTGGCGTCAGGCGTTTCAGGATCAAATGACGCATAGCTAAGTTGAGCAGAACCGACAGCTGAGACTTCTTCAAGATGAACCTCACTGGGACTAAATAGGAAAGTGTCGCTTTTAAAAGCACTTCATTCACTTTCCCAGGGCGTTATAAACAGGGAGGGGTGAGTTGCGCTCTTCCATACAATGAAAGTGAATGGGGCTCCAACAAAGTCAGTCTCCAACAATGAGTAGGATTGGATTGTAGGCTACATTAAGCTATATGATAGCTTTGTGAGAGTAAAACAAATTAAATTTAAGTAAAGCAAAATAGAAAATTTTGCTTCACAGCCATGGTCATCATTTGCACTGTAAAAAAACATTCCATTAAATGTATGAAAACCCTCCAGCTTTTCTGAGAGAGAGAATAAAAAATAAAAATAGATAAATAATATGACATATAGTTTCCCAAATTACGGGAGTAGGGACTTCTGGGAAGGTATTTGTTTAACGCCATGTTAGCACTGGGGCCAACACACAGTAAACAACAAGCAAAGGTAGTAACATCGCAAAAACAAGGTAAACAACACCTTCTGTACTTTTACTGTTTTTCACCATAAAATAACATGGAAATTAATATTGTTTTCTTGAAAATACCTGACAGTAATTTACTGTAAAATATATAAATATGAAATTACATGCAATGTTAAACTATTAACAATTTTTCACTGTGTATGTTAAGGCAACTTACAGTTAACCAACTACCAGGTTTTAACTGTAGCATTTGTCTTATTCTTTAAAAATGTAAAAAAAAAAAGCCACTCAGCATTTTACCTGGCCACAGTTTTGACTTTTGACATGGTTCCACATACCATGGGGAAAAACTGCTATATAGATATTTTAAAATTATCTCATAATTTGTAATATTATCTCATTATTTGGCAGCAGGTATATTAGGCTGCAGTCACTCTAAGACATGACACATGAATCCATTGTACTGTTACACATGCGTTTTCTTTCTCAACTGTTTACGTTCACTTAAAACATAACTGACTGTGTTTACGTGAATACTCTCCAAGACCGGCATTTTGACTTTATTTTGTGTGTATTTGACTGTTTAAGTGCAAGAAGCAGCGAAAAAGAACTCAATTTAGTGTTGAGAGGCAGCTTTATGTGTGCGCACTTTGGGTGTGAGCACAAAATCTGCGGGAATGAGTAAAATTATGCGCAATACGCCCAATCCCAAGCCCTGTAACACTAACAATATTCATAGCAAATTAAACGAGTGAGTGAGGCGAGGCGGGTTTGTGTTTCAACTCGCTGTCAGAGAGATGAGAGAGCGAGAAAGCACAGCTGGTATCGTGTATCTATTCTGCGGAAAATGAGTCAAGCCCTGCAGGTCACCATTCACTTTCATTGTATGGAAGAGAGCAGCTTGGACATTCTTCTCAATATCTTGTTTTGTGTTCCATGGAAGAAAGAAATCAAATGGGTTTTTAAAAAGACAATGGACAAGTATATATTGAATCCAAGTTCTCTTGAAACTAAAATGTGTTGCTAATTCATGCAAGTACAGTATGTATAAAACAAATCAACTTAAGTTGCTTATTTTGCAACTATAAGTCAGTTTAAAATGGAAAAAGGAAACTATTAGAGGCCTACTTGTAAACTGAGGGTGTGTGAGGTCATACCTGCTAATAATCAGACTGTGAACCCCATATTTGCTCTCAATTTTGTACTTTCCAGGAGCACTCAAGCGTTCAATGACAACATCATTCCTATACCTGCCAATACAGAGAAATACAGTTTAGTTGTGCTCAATTTTAACCACATCAGTGAGAGAGCCAAAGTACAGTAACAGTAAACACATAATGGACCTCATTAATGAAGCATGAGCAGAATAAATGCATCTGACAATTTATTTAAGCATAGTTTTACTAACAATTTACAAACAAATTTCTTCTCATGTTTCATTGTTTTTTTCCTCAGTATATTCAAATAATATCACAAACAGTTTATGTTGTTTAAAGTCCCCCTGTGGTGAAAATTAGGCTTTTAATGCTGTTTATATGTCTATGTGGTGTTTATAATATGCTTTAAGACAATGTGCAAATTCATGTCAGCACCATTGCTGAGTATTTTCTCCTTAAAACTGCAGTGAATCAAAGAGTCTCAAAAACGCAGTTTGAAATCGCTGGTGTTTCTGACATCAACGTGTGATCGTCAACGAGTGGATCTCTGAGCGGGTGTGAGTGAGTGGAGGCGGGGCTAATTTGCATATTCATAGAACCAAGTATACTAAATGAGGAAAGGGTGTAGTGTTACATTCAAGCTATTTTAAGGCACGAAGAAAACATTTTTCAAGGTAAAAACGTTTAAATATGTAATTTTGGTGATCAAAGATGAGTGTTAAGGGATACAATTATTGACTACAGGGGGACTTTAAGTTTGAGTCATCTAATCAGTATCAAAAAAATTTGGATTTTGGAATTGAAAACCAATCAAACCATTTGACAATAGGGCTGGGTTGGCCGGACACAGTGCAGAACAGCTTGACGGGAGTCTTCTCCCACACAGTGTGAGATCTCAGACTGACCAGAAAGTCCGGTGCTTTGGGAACCACAGCAGTAACATCCTTCCTAAAAGACATTCCCTTCACCTGTTCAAATACAGAAGGAACAGAGTAAAGATTCAAAGGTTCTGCTTTTTTGATGTTCATTGTAAAAAAATATATTCTTTTGTGTTCCACAAGAGAAAACAAATACAGGTTTGGAACGGCATGAGCATTTTCATTTTTGGGGTGAACTATCCCTTCAAAGGCATTTTGTAGAGATATTCTTCCGAGAGGTTTAAGATGTTCACCTCTCTAGTAATCTCGATATTTTTCACTTGCTCATGTGTGGCCACTTTCATTCTGTGCAGCTCCTGCTGCAGATTAACCAAATCTCTTCCAAAGTGAGCTGCCATCCTCTGATACTCCTGCATGCCCTCGGGAGCCCTGCGCGCACACACACACACAAAAAAATGACATTCCATACTGTACAGGTTTAGTCTTAAGAGTAAAGTGACACTATCATTTTTTGTCGTCTGTAAATATGGAAGCGGGCTTCTGGTTTTCTCTTACACTGTCTTTAAATAGCCTTCTGAACTGTAATAGATGCAGGAGCCAGTATAATCTCACCTCTCCCTGAAGGTTGGCACTGTGTAGGCTGGTTCTGCCATAGCCTCAGTGGCCTGGACCTGCTCCTTCTTCACGACCCGAGAGCTTGATTTCCTGACAAACACATCAAAATAGCATTCGAGTCATGTTTGCATTGCGTGACGGCCGGTGTGAGCAATTTGTTACATTTCACACTTTGTACTGTTACAATTTTACTTACAGCATTGAAGGATGGATAATTGATTTACTATAGTAGTATACAGTATATTGTGGATTTACTATGGTGGTTATTATTATAAATGATGAATGCCAAGTGCCTAAACCCAACAAAGACCAGCCTGATCAGGAAACCATATTTCGCTTGCAAAAACGAACCTTTTTAACATTATTTCAAACATCACTTTCATAATTTTAGTTAAGTTTGGTACCAAATTAACACTTGTAAAAGAAATTATAAAAAAGGAGTGCACTTAATTGTATTGAATGTGAACTTGTAGTGTCCTTAAAATCTTAAAAGTACAGTATATTTAAAAAAACTGAACTGGTGGACAATATAATATGAATTGAATACAATTCCACTTAAGTTTACTTAATTCTAGTACATTTTCATAACTTTTAAAAAGTGCATTTTTGTAATGTCAAATATCTTGTCATTTTAAGTGTATATTAAGTACATTTGAAATCAAATTATGTTTAAGGAAAACTTATTTTGATGTGCTGATTAACATATGAAAGCATGTTACAATTAAAGTTGATACAAATGTAAATCTTAATATAAGTGTAAATTGCCACTTAATTAGAAATATATTTAATAAATGCATACAAGTTTCAATCAAAATGACATTAAAGTAGGCTATATTTTAATTTACCACAAATGCTTGTTATTATATTTGGCAGTACACTATATTTCAAAGACAATAGAAGTTATGAAAATTACATGTAAAAATGTACCGAAGTGAAAGTCAAAAAAGCAGTTCAGTTAATTGCATTTAATATAAATGTTAATTTAAACTATAATACATTATAATTTCATTTTAATTTACATTAAACGTTACATTAAGTTTGCACTTACAGGAAGCATATTATTTTATTATATAAGTAAATTATTTCCATAATAAGTAGCCTACTCTTTCTTGAGTACTTTAGAGAGTCAATAAGCTCATGTGATCAGATGCTAACAGGAAATGCTAAACAAATGCAGCATGTTTCATTCAACAGCGCCAGCAAAGCTTTAGAAACGGCTTTGATCGAGCACTGTAAAAAGTGATCAGTTGACAACTTAAAAAAAATGAGGAAACCTGTAGCCTTAAAATGATTAAGTAAATAAACTTCATGCGTAATTGAAAAAAAATAAGTTATGTGGAATTGTCACATAACTTATTTTTTTCAATTTCACTGTACATTTTGTTTAGTCAACTGATCACTTTTTACAGTGTCTTTTACAGTGTCTTACCAAAATATGGTAATTGGTAATTACTCTGTTCTGCCAAGTATGCTGTCTGGATCCATACACCAAATTCTTGCAAAATCTCTTGCAAACATTGATTTTTGAGGGCCAAATTGATTACAGCAACATAATCAGTCCCTGTAATGTATAGTATGGATTGGTAAAAGCTGATTTATTCATGCTTGTTAACCTAAAGGCAACAGCACCCACACTGAAGCAAATCTGAATTCCTCTTCACCCAAAATGTGAACTGAATACAAATCATTTTCTTTCTTGTCAGCTGAGAAGCTTGAGTGCCATGCTTCATATCATATTTTCCTACTGTACTGTGAAGCAACATTTTCTCCTTTCTCACGACTGATGCATGACGTAACCTTTGATCAGCCAACTGAGTATCTGAGTATCAGGTCACTTGACCTTTAGATGTCTTATGAAGCAACAAAGAGAGCGGTATTAGCATAAGCGAAGACGTTCTTCTGGCCAGCTGAAGCCTTTGAGCAAAGCTCACGCCAAGGCTATCCGTATGCTCGGCCAATCAAACTGAGTTGAACCACATCCATCCCATACCTTGAGTGATGGACAACATGTTTTGAGCTTTGATGTTGCGTTTGCTCCTGCCGATAAAGTGTTACGGCCCTCGCAGGCATGTCGGGAACACTCTGAAAAAGACCTAATGACCACACCAATACTCATTGTGCAATCTAAATCACCTTTAAAAGGGTTTATACTGGACAAAATGTACAGTTAAGAATGTTGAATATGAATATGGAACAGTTCTTGCGATAACATATTGGGTAATATTGTAAACACAGGTTAGCCATATATACACACTCTTAAAAAAAAAAAGGTTCTTCATTGGCATCAATGGTTCCATGGAAACGTACTCTAAACTTCACTCTAACAGCAAAAATGTCTTTAAAGAACTGTTTACTGAATTTGGGATAACTTTTTATTTTTAAGAGTGTATGTAATAAACAGATATATAAAATGATTTGATAATTCAAATTATTCTGACCTACATAATATATAATAAAGTAATAAAGGAAATAACCTTATAAACACAACCCCAGATAAAACCAAAACCAAATATTGCCTGCCCAAAATAAATCAGTATATAAACTGTTTATCAAACTTTATGTTCATATTTTTTTTACTTTAGCTTTTACTTAATTATGAGATCAATAAGTTATGACAACGTGTTTTTACATTGCTTTAACTCATCAAAAGAAGTTAATACATTTTCAACCATTTTTAGTTATAGATCAACAAAGTTATAGATTCAACTCAAGTCAGTTTAATGTAATTTAAGTTGAAATTACTTAAACATCCAAGTTGACTGTACTTAAAAAAATTGTAAACTACCACCAAAACCGCCTCTACTCACATTCCAGCCCATCAGCAACACCCATGAAGTCAAGGGCATCACATTACAGGCAGAAAGTGAAAAGCTGACCCAAGAATAACTGGCACAATTTATGGACACAAACACACACATCTCAGAATCCAAGTCGGAGCAAAAGAATTTGAGAAAAATCTCTTAGATTTGACCTTTGACCTGCACATAATATGACTATGGCGACAAGGTTTCAAGTGGAAACAAACAAATCAATAAACAGATTTGTGCATATTTCAGCATTAAATGAACTCTTCAAAATTAGAGCTCAACCTGTGGGAAAGTAATACCATTTTCCCTTCCTCACTAAAACAAATATTAAATATGGAAGAATCAAAAGTGACCAGACATTTGGTAATGATCTAAAGTCCAGAATCATGTCACACAGTCTTTCCCCCCCAAGTATTCAATAATATCTTATAACAATATTCAATTGAAATCGTATATGTGAAATACACCCAGTATGATCATCTGGGCAACGTACGTATCCCAATACATATCTGTTAACAGATTAATAAAATAAAGCTGCACTTACCCCAAGAGAAAAGAAGAGCTTTGAGTGTTGGAAGAGCAGCCTGAGAGCAGTTGGAAAGCTCCTGCTGATGGAACAAAAATAATGCGCTCACTTAGGGAATGTCTTCACTCAGCCACCCCATGTAAGGATACTCTTAAGACTATATATAGCATTTACCTCAATTTTTAGACCATTTTACCGACTGAAAGAGGACAAGACAACAGATTTAGTTTAACAGGGGTAAATGTTCATTTGTTTCTTTTTAACTTATCTGATGATTCTTGAGACATACAAATAGGGTAAGATAGGATTTTACCTGGAATCACAACCTCAGAGGGATCGGCACTTGGACGTTGTAAGCATGTATACGTCCTCACTAACTTCTAAAGGAGAGAGGCACATTCACGGCAACTTTGGGTTTAAGTTCTGTTCAAAATAAGAATCTTTTATCCCTCTGCACAATTTTGAAAGACGCTTCAATTTGTAAATATTCAAAAAGCCAAGACAATTTCTTATCAGTTTTTAAATGTTACCTTCAAAAATAAGTGATTTCCAAAATGATGCTTAAGTCGGCATCTTGGGAGCCCCTTTTTAGGGGTTTAATCTACCCTCCCTCTTACTGGGCTACAGTTGCCAAAATCTATTTTTAACAGGAGATAAAACAGAGAGAGACTGTAAGTGACACCCTGCAGTTACAGTACTGCTATATAAGACATTAACTAATTAATGGTGTCTGTCAAAACCCTGTAGATGTAGAGCAAGACCAGAAAAAAAAATAAAAAATGAGCCAAAACATTAAGGCCAGTCACAGGTGAGGCGAATATCGTTGATCATCTCCTAACAAGGACACATATTAAGGTCTGGGTAGATTAGATGGTAAGCAAACAATCAGTTGTTGTACGTGTTGGATGCACGAATAACGATCGGAGCGATTTTGACAAGGGCCAAATTGTTATGGCAAGCCAACTAGGTCAGAGTATCTCTGAAACGGCAAGGCTTGTGTGTTGCTCCCGGTCAACAGTGGTGAGAATTTACCAACAGTGGACCGGGGAGGGACAAACAACAAACCGGCGACAGAGTGTTGGGCGCCCAAGGCTCATCGATGCACGAGGGCAATGAAGGCTATCCCATCTGGTCTGAGCCAACAGAAGCTCAACTGTGGCACAAGTCATATTAAAATCTTAATGATGGTGCCTATGATGAACCCCGTCAACCGTCGAAACGGTGTACAATGGGCACGCGAACGTCAGATCTGGATGAACCCTGGGTCAAGCCATTCATGTGGAAGTACATCTTCACTTTAGAATTCTATTTCCCCTGAACCATTATTTTCCTATAGAGTGACTGGCTTGTGCATTAAATAATGCCTTTTTGGCAGCCTGGATAAATACTAAAGCAGAATACTGCAACTTTGCAACTAAAACTATCAATTCATTTAACACTGTGACCCAAAAACATTTCGGTAACACTTTATTATGATGGTTCCTTTTAGACATTCTGTTCTGCTCACTCTCATTAGAGTATTAATAGAGTATTAGTAGACCATCTGCTTAATATCTGCTAACACTTTATTTTGATGCTCCTCCCAACAGACATTCTACAGACTATAAGTAACTTTATAACTACATGTCAACTTATTCTACTAACCCTAACCTAATACTAATACTCTACTAACACTCTAATGAGAGTTAGTAGACATGTAACATTACTTATAGTCAACAGAATGTCTAAAGGGGACCATCAAAATAAAGTGTAACCAACATTTCTTTTAATATTCACCAACAAAGGACATATACTATTAGAAGACGTACATTGTTTTATTGAGCATCTTCTGCTGTGGTCAAAACAGAGGAAAGCTGATATGTATTCAAATCAAAGACAAGGATCACAAAAAGATTCTCTTAAAAAATCTTTTTACAAAAGCAGCTTTAGTTAACATGTTTGGGTTTGCAATATATTACCATCAATTCCCAAATCATCTTTGGTGTAGTTTGGAGTAAAAAAGAAAAAAACCCAAACAAACAATCAACAGCAACAACAAAAATATAATAAAATATTTACAAAGCATGTACTAAATCCTTCACTAATAGTTCGATTCACACAGCTCATTAAAGTGCATCAGATTTCAGTAGTTTGAGTGAATTAAGCAAAAGAGTGCATAGATATAATCTCTGAATGTAATTTATCATAAGCGTCTTGCATTGCACTGTTACCATAAGCTGTTGTACAGAACTTGGATATTAATGAAAGCAAACCAAACCATAATACATGGAGAAGTACATGATACATCATCATAGGAAAACAAAACACTGTGGAAAAACACCATTATGGCAAGTTTAATCGGAATGTTCCATTGAGTGATGACTAATAAATCTATCAATTTTAAAGAGAGGCTTTCAGAAATCAAATAAGAAAAAGAAAAAAAGGAAAAACGATAACTAGGTTTGGGATCATTGACGCTCAGTTAAAATAACATCTTCAAAAAGAAAAGAGGAAAATCTTCCAAAATGTACAATCTTAAAATCTTCCCAGCTCTAAGTGCAAGTTAATATTCAGTGGTGCTCAAGAGGAGTGAAAAACTCTGATTTTGATAAAGTAATTTCAAGAAAAGCCAAAGTAACACAATCAAATTTTTATAGTACGGAAAGTACCAGCAATCCTCCCATTAAAATATACACAACCATTTCAGACATTTTCATTTAAACATTAAAACCTCAAACATTACCACTTCTATTTTCATTTACAAAAACAGTTGAGCCATCTATTTAAGCCATGCTGTGGGGTGGATAATAAATAACCTTAGTTTGAACCACTGAAGCAGGTGTTCCTGTTGATCGTGTTTATCGTAAAAGGCACATAATAGCTACCGTTTAATTTGACATCATTCAGTTGAGGCGTTATTCTGCGTTATTAATTATACTTGTACTGTCCGCGTCATCAAAGTTGCGCTGGTAACGCACAGTCGAATGGAAGCGATGCTTGTTTTTCTGGTATAGGAGGAAGACGCCAGCAGCGATGATGCAGAGGAGTACAATGATGAAGAAGATCAAAGCCACAGGACTACCTGGATCTGCACATGGAATATACAACATGTTATACCATAATGTTGCTTTGTTTTGAATTTGCAATGCCACTGAAAACCATCGATAGATGAAAAACAATCAACAGTCAAATATTTTTGTTAGAAATTAAGTGTAGTAGGTTTAAAAATATACATGTAACACAAGTAGCCATATTTATGTGCAGTAAAGGCACTATTGTTGGAATAGCCCATTAATGTAATCACTATGTTCAGTGAATAAATGTGTGTTCCTCATATCTTGTACACAATAACATTTTGTTTATTATTTTGAACTTAGTCATTTTAATTTCTGCTTTCAGAAAAGCAATCGGTTGTTTTTAGGTTTAGAATGTAATGTTTATATTTTAACTCCTTTTTGCTTATAATGTACATCATAGCCTACATAGATACATTTACTATATTTGTTTTCATATGCTTTTATATTACACATGGTTTAGGGGACAGCATTGGGCAGGATATGGAATAACATTGTTTCAAATAATGTATTATTGTTATTATTATTATTTATTTTTTTCATCCAATTAATCGGAAACGTAATCGACAGATTAATCAATTATAAAAAATAATCGTTAGTTGCAGCCTTTTGGAGTTTTGTATTATTTCCCATAAGCTTGATGATTAGTTAAATCTGATCACAACTACATACCCAATAATAAAAAAAGAAGGTCTGCACACTTATGCCGTCAGTTTATTTAAAGTTCTTATTTGAATTAAATTTTGTATCTGTTTTCTCTGAAATGGTTTTTCAGTGGCATTGCATAGGTTGTAATTTTTACATTAAATGTGAAAAAGTTCTGATATGATTTATTGGTTTACTATATATATATATATATATATATATATATATATATATATATATATATATATATTTATATGTGTGTATACAATAAAGTTCATAAAATGATGAATTATGAATCAAATAAATTATTTTAACTTTATTGTTTATTATTATTATGATTATATTTAATATTTATCGCATATTATTATTGATTATATGTATATTATGAGCCATTTTCAAGAAATGTTGAGGACTCACGGGCAGGTGCTTTGCAGACGAGTCGGCTGCGGCTGTATGAGCAGTTGGCTTGGGTCCAGCTGCCTTTGCTGGAGACCATGACTGCGCAGATCTGCGATGCGTCCGACTCCTGTAATAATTTCGGCCCCAATTTTTCATCCCAGCTAGAGAAGTCCAGTTCACTACCGTCCTGCCAACCAGTGGGCTTACCTTAGAGGAAACAAAGATTTACAGAGCTGAAATAAATCCACAAAGTTTATCTCTTCTCATTTGTAAACATTTCTATTTTTACACGGTGTAATTTAATGATCCATGCTGCAATATATAACTCTTAAAAAGTCTTAAAAAAGGACATGGTGAGCTTGAAGGTAGATTATTCATTATTTTACTTTTGGAGTCCATGTTGAGCGCCAGCCACACTCGGCTGGTGATGGAAGGGTTCTTATTCATATAGTTGGAGACAAAATCATTCTCCTCTTTACTCTTGATGGTTAACAGCTTGGACGAAGAATCTATACAGGAGAAATACAAGATGTTGTTAGACACTTTCAGGTTGATTTTTTGATGGTTTGTACAGTTTTTAGTGATTATTTTGGGGTTTGGATTTGAGAAACTGGTCCTAAAACAGGGGTAGAAATAACAGTAACCATGTAAAGTGCCACTGAAAGTTAGTCTCTGTCTGTTCACCCACCATCTGATGCTTATTGCACAGAAAAATAGCAAGAGCTGTTATCGTGGTAACATGCATTTCAGATATGCACCTAAATAGCGTGTGAAACAAGACAAACTGGTCATTCACATGTGTGTTGTCACTTCCTGCCTAACCAAGACAAAAAAAGCTCCCAACTGAATGTGAAACTAGGTGCTAAAGACGCAGCAATATACTCACCCAGATTCTGACACACGTTCTTGGCACTCTCCATGGTAAAGACTGAGTAGTTGTACGTGTTGAAAGCATAACAGTGATCGTTAAACAGGACCCAAGAGGTCTGACTATCACTCTTAGGACAACTACTGCTGGACTGAGAAGAGAGTTGTGCACTAGTTCCTGGGGGAAAAAAATGAAAGAGAAAACTGTTTCAGACTGAACTTTTCAGAACAACAGTTACGTTTGTGTTGTGTTATTGCATGCTTGTCTTACTTCTATTGATGTTGTTGTAGCAGATGGCCCCTTCTTGGGCTGTATGGCAGTTGACAGATGACCAGGTGCCTTTGGAGTCAACAAACACACACTTTTCCTCAGAATCACGGCCATCATCTACAAATCCATCTGGTTTGAATTTTACCGCGGTCCCATCTGACCACTCAAAGGGCCAACCGCTTACCTAGAGAAAGAGCCATTAAAAATGCATAATGATAACAATTGAGAGCAAAAGTTTAAGCTCACAGTTAGTAATTGCTGTCAATTGTTGCTATTATCACAAAAACTGTGTACATCTTGTTTGGAGAGGCCAATCCACAGTGAAAAGCCGTCCCTTTTGGCGATCAGTGCCATGTTGTCGTTAGTTGTTTTGTCACTAATGCTGGCAAGATGGCCTCCATTTCTGCCACACTCTTGCAGTGCCTGATACCAGTCCATTTTCTTTGCCACTCGACGGTAACTTATGCCATCCGGAGTATTAACGTCAACCACGCCCTTCATGAATTCATCTTTGGGATCTGTAAAATACATTTTCGTAAGTTGACAAACAACAAGCTACATCAAGAATTTTGGCTACTAGGCTATCTACATAGATGTAAACACTAGCATTTTTTAAAAGAAATTAATTATTTTATTCAGCAAGGACTGACACTTTTAATACCCACCAAATGCTAATAATAATGCTGTTTATTATGCTTATAATGCTTAATGCTGTTTAGAATGCTTAATGCTGTTCTTTTGAACTTTCGAT
Organism: Leuciscus leuciscus; assembly: GCF_965113295.1. Lineage (NCBI taxonomy): Eukaryota > Metazoa > Chordata > Actinopteri > Cypriniformes > Leuciscidae > Leuciscus > Leuciscus leuciscus. The sequence goes on along the minus strand of NC_138747.1, from coordinate 18,398,733 downwards.
TAATCAGTACAAATCTTTAAAAATTCACAATTTCCACAAAACCATCACCATGAAATCAAAAAGGACAATTTTTTTTTTTTTTTTTTTTTTTTTTTATGGAATATTGCATTATTTATCTGTTTTATTTTATTTTATGTGCCCTCATAATCTTTAATCAAAATAACCCTCCCTCTTGCAACGATATCTCTTCTGTTCTCTGATGAGGGAGGGACAACCTGTTACTCATTTGAGATCACAGCAATATCAAACCACAACCATCCTGATATAATCTATTCACAATGGGAAAAAAATCTACCCTGGTAATCCAGAGTTCTCGCGAGAGCACAAGTTGAATTTGCTCAGCGAGTTACTCTGGCGTCGAAGAATGATGCTCATTAAATATGCCCTTGTATCCGAGCTGCACCAATCACATCGGGTTATCTGAAATAGGCGGGGCAGAGGCGAGCTAAACAGATGATGACAGCGCTGTGACGTCGAAGTCATAAGTAAACATTGCAAGATGCCTATGGATGAACACCAGTTGTTTGAAACGGCTTTGGCCGCTACAATGAACGAGTTAGACTTGGCTTTTTATCTAAAACAGGAACAGAAGACGGCGCTCGAAATCGTTCCTTTGCAAGAAGGACGTATTTGCTGTTTTGCCGACCGGATACGGTAAGAGTCTAATCTACCAGTTAGCTCCGCTGGTAGCTAAGCATATGGGTCTTGTTGTGATTGGTCATAGTGTTATCCAATTGCGTGCAGTGAGATTTTCAAAATGCATGCTTGGTGCCGCCCCTCGAGCTGGCCGATTTTCATTAGTCGACGCCAGACTATTAATCTTTTAGATTTAGGTCTGGATTTCCAGGCTAAAAAAGAAAGAAAAAAAAAGTCCCGCCCTACATTTTTCACTCTGATATACGTTACAATCAGGAAGAAAAGACAAATCACAACTTCCGTTTCATTGCAAACTTTAAGCAGCACAACTTTTTTTTTTTTTTTTTTTACTTAAAGATTGCATGGTATTTGGCTGGTTTGGAAATCACAATTTTCTTTCCTACAGTATTTTCCTGGGCCAGGACATATTGAAAGGCTTGTGCTTTTTATTACATTTTTTTTTTTACATTTTAAATGTGTAGATCAAAAGTTTGTTTTCTCCAAGTTTAGTTGTACACTAGAACCCACCAAAGCTACAAAAATACTACTTTGATTTCATGAGGTCTTTAAATAATTCTGCAGTGGCACATACACTTTATAATAAATAAATAAAAATATTTGGCTCTCTATTTCAAGTAGTTGTTTTTGAATTAATATTAGGTCATGAAAAAGGCATGCATACTAATAAAAAAAATTGAAAACAATAATTGATTATTGGTTGAGTAACAGATGGATTACATGTCAATTGCTCATTTTGCAGTTTAAGCCTAAATAAAAAAAATATTTATGTAAAAATATACTTGTACAGTTTATAAAGGGTACAAGCTGAAAACTCATTGGTGTTGCTTTACCATTTTCAATCTTGCACACCACAATACTTCGCTGTCTGAAGGCATCGAAAAGACGTTTGTTGTTTATTATTTCCCACTCTCCAATCACGTTGAGGCCAGCCATGAAGTCATCTGTGATGTTTGGTCTTTCACCATATTTCCAGTTGGAGAACTGCACATTGCTTCCATCAAGCCATTTCAGCTGCTCATCTAAAACAAATCATACAGGGCAAAAATTAACAGCTGCAGTATTTTATACTTTCTTACTCAATCCATCTTTCCCAATAAAGGCTGGCATGACTTTTGGACAGATTTTTGCCCTAGTTAACAGTCTGGAGGAGTCGGAGTCACTTAGCTAGTCTGCAGAGTCGGAGTTGACAGATTTCATAGAAAACTGTGTCTTGTATTATAGGCACAAACTCAGATTTTTTTAGATTCGGACAATGATTCCATCCAGTCGGAGGAGATCAAACATGTTTGACATTTACCTGAATTTAGAACATATTATTTTCAATTGACATGCGCCTCCTAGCAAAAAGGCGCATGTTTTTACAGGAGTTTGGAATTATTTGAAGGTCTGAAAGTGTGTGATGCCCAGTTTTTCTCTCTAACCATTTACAAAGACAGCAAATATATCATGTCTAGTGTTTTAAAATCAGTTCAAATTTAAAAGTTGTGTATGAAAAATTGTGAATATTTAGTCTGATAATTGGCTATTAAGATAACACAACTGACAAGATTGAACTTTGAGAAGTGATCATCTTACCAGTCATGTTTCTTTTCATTCCCAGCCACACAAATGACACCAAGTTTTTGAACGGCTGCAACTGCTGCCTGATGAAATCATTCTCGGCCTCATCACGAATGGTCAGGATTTCTCCATACCCGGCTAAAACATACAGGCAAGATTACCATAAAACATCATGAAATTCAGGTAATGCTCCATAGAAATCATTAAACATTGGCATTTATGTTAATAATCAGCTTTGACCACGGCTGATTAGTTGCTAGTTGCTGTTTCAGCATACCATAAAACTTTGAAAACACAGCAGTAAAAGAAACATGAACAAGATGTTTTGCAGAATAGTTTATCTAGTATTTTAAGTCCCAGATATGATTAAGCACCATCCGTACCAAGAGCCTTGCAGATCTGCTGTTCACTGATGTCGCGGTTGCCCCACCTGGAGGACCCCAGCAGTAACGTGTAGCAGTTCTTCTTAAAGCGGATCCAGTTCTGTCCATTGCTTTTGTGGGGACATGTGACAGGATCCACTTCAGGAGTGACGGTCTTATCTGTTATGACAAATGCATTTTAAAGCAAAACGTATGTGTGTAAATAATGAAAAGCAGTTGAATATCATTAGATCAGGTTAGCAGTTATCACTTATGAATTGAATTAGCTTTGGAACAAATGATCCTCACTGTGTGGGATGTGGCAGATCGCTCCTGAAAGCTCTTCTTCACATTCGGTGGCCTTCCAGAAACCGTCAGTGTCCAGATACACACAGGCCCCTTCAGTGGCTTCAGAGGACCAGCGGTTGAACTCAGTGTGGCTGTGGTCTGTCCAGTGGTAGTGCTCCCCTTCCTTGATTAAAAACAAATATTAATCAAAGATGTTCATGACATTGAACTGTTCCAGTATGTAATAAACTACCGTAAAAAAAACCGTTTGGGGTCCGAAATATTTTTGAAATATTTCATAGTAACCATGGCGACAGATGTGGACAACTGCGTTACGTCTAGCGGCACGCTCACACTGTTGTTGTTTCGTTCAAACATTATGGACCATGGCAAGCAGACTTTGGGTCAAAAGGAGAACTATAACTAGGATCAATATCGGCGTGGTGTTTTCGAGATGCCGAGAGCTCCACGTCCACGACAAACTTCGACTTGGCAGAGACGCCGCTTTTGCATGTACTTTATTAGACAGGTGAGCAAATGTACATAAACTAATCAATGTTATATCGCTCAACATGATGAAATGTTAGAATATGATCAGTATGATATTCTAATGTTGATCTAGCTTACTGCTAGTCTCAAACAGACAAACTAACACATAGAATAACATTATAACTTTCAACACACTCAAATGCAGTTTAGTGTGATAGTGTAGAGCAAGTGAAACAGCGCTGCGTTACCTCACAAGTTTCATTCGTCTAATAAACTGACCTGTGTGAGTAGTAATTCAGCACTTGCGGGTAGTTCGGTAGAATGAAATGTCCTTATTCCTTTATATCCGCGGGACTCGCGTGTGGCGCTGATATCGGTCTCTTATTAGCAATCACGCCCTGCTTCATACCACAGTCATGTTAAAAACATCCATAAACATTATCATCAAGACGACAAGTTCCATAATTACGCTTATGCGTCATCAACCTGCGCCTTTGTTATTGTAAGAGGTTAGCGACCCCTAGCTAAAAAAAATTACATATTGTAGCTTTAAGTGGGTCCAAATGATTTCTGAAGGATCATGTGACACTGAAGACTGGAGTAATGGCTGCTGAAAATTCAGCTTTGCCATCCAAGGAATAAGTTACATTTTAAAATTTACACAGAAATAGAAATAGTTATTTTAAATTGTAACAATATTACCGTTTACTGCTTCTTCGATCAAATAAATATAGCCTTGCTGAGCATTAGAGACTTCTTTCAAAGACATTCAAAAATCGTACCGACCCCAAACTTTTGAACGGTAGTGTATGGGAGTGTGTGATTTTCACTCACGTCTTCGCTTAAGAGTCCAATCCAGAGTGGCTGTCCTCTTCGAGAAACTTGCACTGTAAGCACTGCTTGGACATATGCATTCGGTATGCTGGCCAAGTCCATATCGTTGTTCCGGCACAACTGAAGAGCATCTGACCAAGTTAAATTGTCCTGCTGTACCACCCTAAATGTATGATCATGAACTATGAAGTTATCCTCAGGCTTAGGTACCTCTGGTTTATCTGGGGAAATTGTCAGTTGGATGTTAATCAGCAGAACGCTATTTAATTTAACATACAGATGACTGAGACGGTCGCTGGCGGCTCATACCTGCATAATACTGGCAAATGCTGAGATTCTGCCGGTCAGAGCAGGAGGTGTAGTCCCAGGTGCCCATCATGTCAGAATGATCATCATTGTACATGTAGGCACAGAGCTCCAGGGAGTCTTGTTCAAACGTCTGCCAAGCAATTCAAGAGGAAAAGGAGAAAATAAGTCAGATTAGGTGTATCAGGATTACTCTATGGCCTCAAAATGTTTTTAAGTAAAATTCTGAATGAAATGTTTGCTTATGATATTAAAAGCAAAGCCAAATGAATACATGACGTGGCGTATGGGAGATGAATCAAACAAAATGTGTTCCTCCACTTTTCATTTTGCATTAGAGTGACTAGTTCACATAAAAATGAAAACTTGTACGACACGTATGAGTTTCTTTCTTCCATTAAGCAAATAAAGAGATGTTTTGGGGAATGTTCATGATGCTCTTTTCCATACAGTGAAAAGTGAATGGGGACTGAGGCTGTCAAGCTCCAAAAATGTTCATGCATGTCTGTTTTCAAATTATTGTATCAATATTATGTTGCTTTTACAGTACCATTCTAAAGACTAGGGACTTTTTTTATGTTTTTGAAATAAGTCAAGGCTGCATTTATTTGATCAAAGATACAGTAAAATAGTAATATTATTACAATTTAAAATAACCATTTTCTATTGTAATATACACTAAAATGTAATTTATTCCTGTGGTAACAAAGCTGAATTTTTAGCATCATTCCTCCAGTCTTCAGTGTCACATGATCAGAAATCATTCTAATATGCTGATTTGCTGCTCAAGAAACATTTCTTATTATTATCAATGTTGAAAACAGTTCTTAATAATTTGTGGATACGTAAAAATGCGTATCCACAATATACAAATTTAAAATATACATCTTTTGTAACATTATAATTGCCTTTACTGTCACTTTTGATCAATAAAATGCATCCTTGCTAAAAAAAATAAAAAATAAAAAATATTTTCTGAGGCTTTAATTTTTGGGTAAACTAACCTTTAAAGAAGAAGCTAGGCTTCCATTGTTCCATTAATCTAAACATATTTCCTGTTTTTATAAAATGAGAAACTATTCTCTGTATAATCCACCGCATGCCACAAATGCTGTACATAGACTGTATATTTCCATATTTCTGTAATAATAATAATAATAATAAGTTTTATTTGTATTGCACTTTACACGTGAAGAACACATCTCAAAGTGCTACAGGTGCACAGGTAAAAACACTGAACATAAAAACAGTCAAAAACAGCAAGAAACTAAATTATATTAAGAAAATGCAATACAAAATAAGTGAGTCTTTAAATTATTTTTAAAAACCTCAATAGATTGTGGCGCCCTTAGGTGGTTGGGGAGGGTATTCCACAGACGAGGCGCAGCCACCTGGAAGGCCCTATCTCCCATAGTGCGGAGTTTGGACTTGGGGACCTGGAGTTGGTGGCTATCAGAGGAACGGAGATGTCGGGTTGGGTTTTGCCTATTGATGAGGTCTTTGAGGTACACTGGTGCGCTACCGTAGACACACTGATAGGTCAGGAGACAGATCTTATACTCAATCCTGAACCTAACAGGAAGCCAGTGAAGTTTATGTAGGATGGGTGTGATGTGCTCAGATTTACGCACCCTCATCAGGACCCTTGCAGCGCAATTTTGAATGTACTGCAGTCTCTGCAGGCTACTGCCAGGGATCCCGATGAGGAGTGCATTGCAGTAGTCGAGCCTGGAGGAGACAAAGGCATGAACCAGCTTCTCTGAATCGGAAAGGGAGAGGGAGGGGCGGAGTTTAGAGATGTTCCGGAGATGAAAGAATGCAGTCTTACAGATAAGTTGGATGTGGGTGTTAAATGATAGGTGGGGGTCAAATCGAACCCCCAGGTTTGTAATAGAGGATGTGAGAGAAATGTCATGGCCAGCAAATGAATAAACGGTCAGGGTGGAGGATCGGAGTTGGTGTGGGGTCCCAATGAGGAGACCTTCAGTTTTAAAGCTGTTTAGCTGAAGGAAGTTGTCAGTCATCCATGACTTTGTCTCCTCCAGGCAGGCAGTTAGAGTGTGGAGTGATGATGCAGGGGATGTGGGGTCCAACCTGACATAGAGCTGAGTATCATCAGCATAGCAGTGGAAAGCAACTCCATGCCTGCTTATGATGTGGCCCAGGGGGAGCATATAAATGGAGAAAAGGGTGGGGCCGAGGACCGAACCCTGAGGCACTCCACATGTGACTGTGTGGGGCCTCGACCTGGCTCCCCCCAGGGCCACATACTCAACTCTATCAGTCAGGTAGGACTGAAACCACTGAAGTGCTGTATGTGAGATGCCGATGAAGTGTTGCAGACGGTGGAGGAGGATGGCATGGTCAACAGTGTCGAAGGCAGCTGAGAGGTCCAAGAGCAGGAGGAGGGATGGAGAGCCCTGGTCAGCGGCCACAAGCAGATCGTTTGTGACCCTGACCAGGGCTGTCTCTGTACTATGGGCGCAGCGGAAACCAGACTGGAATTTTTCATAGAGACTATGTGAGTGAAGGTGATTGTGGATTTGGGTGACAATGACTTTTTCAATGACTTTGGAGAGAAATGGGAGGTTAGAAATGGGCCGGTAATTTGATAAAACATCTGGATCGAGGGAGGGTTTCTTAAGTCGAGGATTGATAAGGGCAGTTTTCAAAGAGATTGGAAGATGGCCAGATTGCAGGGAAGAGTTTATAATGGTGGTGATGAGAGGGCTTAGGAAAGTCATATTTGATTTGATCAAAGCAGTGGGAAGGGGGTCCAGTGAGCACGTTGAGGGTCTCATGCTGTGTATGAGAGTCTCAACCTGTCTGTGTGTGGGGAGAATGAAATCAGAGAATGTTGGTGCTGAGGTTAAGGGGATGGATGGAATGACATTGCTGGGTGTTAGGTTAGAACGGATGGTAATTATTTTTGTGGTGAAAGAATCAAGGAATTTATTGCACTGATCGTCTGTACTGTTTTTTTGCCTCAAGATCGGTGGACTGAGAAGATGATTTATTGTTTTAAAGAGCTGTTTTGAATTTCCTGGATTATTGTTAATGATGTTGGAATAATATTGTGACCGTGCCTGACTGAGTAATTTGGAATATGATCTTTGGTGCTCTCTATAAGCAGTTTTATGGACAGTCAGCCCAGAGGCAACGTAACGCCTCTCAAGGACCCTCCCAGCCGCCTTCTGTCTACGCAGCGCACCAGTGTACCACGGGGCAGAGCGTATAAATGTTACAGTCCGTGTCTTGAGGGGTGCATGGGCATCAAGTATCTCTTGCAATCCGGTATTGTAATGATCGACAAGTGCGTCAGGAGAAGAGTGATTGGCGGATATGGCCAGGTTTTGTAGGTCGTAAGACAGATGTTCAGGGTTAATTTCTTTTGTTTTGCGAAAGCAGATTTTATGTTTAGGCTTATTGAGTGAAGTCAGGAATGAAAAGTCTAATGATATGGCATTATGATCAGATATGCCTAAATCATGTACATGAACATTGATAACAGGAAAATTTGTTATAATAAGGTCCAGTGTGTTCCCTTTTGTATGGGTAGGGACTGTCACGAGTTGTCTGAGATTGATTGTATCAAGAAGTTGTAATAGTTCTGTAGTATATTGACTAGTGGGAGAATTAACATGGATATTAAAGTCTCCAAGAATTGCCACATTGTTTGATGTGGTGCACACTGACAGGAGTAGCTCAGTTAATTCTGAAATGAAACGTGGGTGTGGTTTAGGTGGCCGGTATATGAGGATGGTTGTAAGTGGGATGGATTTTTCGCACGTAAAAGCCAAGCATTCAAATGATGACAGCTTTGGCAATGTCACAGGGGACAGGTGCAAATCAGAGCGATGAATAACCGCCAAACCCCCTCCACGTCCATTACCCCTGGCTTTTTCCAGATATGTATAGCCAGAGGGGCACGCTTCATTTAGTGCAGAATACACTTCTGATTTGTGCCAGGTCTCAGTGAGACACATAAAATCTTGTATATTTCCGTATAAACCATATTTCTTCGGACCAGATCTTTGTGGTCAAAAATATAATTTACAGTAAGACTTTCAAAGCAGATGGACACTTGCATTGATGAATATGGGTCGTAACTGGCCATGCAGGAGAGGATTGAAGTTCAGATATTCAACTGGCGAGTTATCCACCCACTGAGTGTCATGAGGCTTGAACTTCAGACCAATCCAGACCTTCTGAGGTTGCCCAGGTAACTGCGGTAACAATGTAGTGATGAAGTCTAGATGGAGGCAAGATGCACATTATGGAAAGTTGTTAAGTGTGTTAAAGATGTGTTTATATTTAAATATGTTCTCTGTGGATTTTAATGCTATATAAAACCAAACAAACCCTGTTCAACTTGGTCAGATATGGTGAGCATCGAGCCTTTCAGTGTTTTGCAGAACTCATTGGCATCATTGAAGTTATGGAAATAAGAATCAGATAAGAGCCAGTAGCACTGAAATACACATATACAATGATGGCATTAAAAAAACACACACATCTTCAAATTTCAAGGGATGTGACTGGCATGTCAGACCTTGTCTTTGAAGTGCTGGGACCTTCCCCCACACGAGGTGCCGGGTGGGTGCGGTTCTGGGGTTCCTTTCTCCGCAGAAGTGACATTCAGGGTCTCGCACACAAAGGGCTGTCTTTCATTACAGCTTCTGGTAAAACCTACAGGAAAAAAAAAAAAGATTAAAGAGGATCATCTGAGTTGCTTCATAAATCATAACTGTTCTCATCTTTTACAATTAAATTTGTCTTTCTTATCCTCTATTATGAAAGCAATTAAAATGCTTTATTGGCTTTTCTTGCACAAAATGGACCTTAAAATTATATAATAGTACTAATAAATAACATTTGGGAGGGGTCATTTATAAGTAGTGTGTCTGGAAGAAAAATATTATAAATATTATTTATTACAATTTATTTAAACTTAATCAAAGTGACTAATATTGGATTCAAGTTAGACATTGACATTTCATTATTTCTTGCTCTTCCTGGGAAATTAATTCATGACCTCTATGCTCTATTGAGCTACAGGAAAATAAATAATTTAAACTATTATTTATACAATTTATTTAAATATTTATACATAAAATGAGAGCATTTAGCCCAGCACACAGCATTGCTTTGGATGATCAGTAAGATCCGTTGGAAAATACACGCAATAAAAGCCGATCAATCAGGATGTGAACATATCTCTATGCCCTTAGGTTCAGTGTTAAAATGCCAATTTGAATGCTAAGCGGACCAAGACTAAATGTTTTTGGTTGTTTTTTTGGTCCGGACCAAACAAACCAAGCGAACCAACACACCCTAAAAACTGTTAATGTTTTATCAAATTTAGACTGATATTTACTCAACATTTTTCATTGTCAGTGAAAATGTCACCAGGGCAATAAAAAAAAAATTAAAAAAAGAAATCACTGGCCTGGCCAAGCTAGATGTGATTTATCGGTCTTACGACATTCACAGAAATGTACCATTGTGCTACAACCAGGGAGGCCATTTGAATGAGTCATGAAACATCTTCAAATGAAAAACATGTCAACTTGCTCCAAGATCAATTCTGCAAGATGTTGAAATTACTTTAGGAATCACAATAAGACTCTCATACCGGGTTCAAAAGAGATGGAAGTGATAGAAGGGCATCTGCCCAGGAACGCTGGATGATAGGGGTTGAACCTGCAAGCACACACAATAAAGACGCATATAAAAAGACAATAAATGATAAATAAAAGAAAGGTTCATGCCTGTAATTGTGGTTTAGATAAGGTATGATAAGCCAACTTACATAAAGGGAAGCTGAGGACCAGGATAACGCAGGTCTGCCCACCACCTCACAACCTCTTTTCCTGCAAGCTACAACAGGTCATTACAATTAAATTAATTACTGGCTGATATGAACAATCACATATTCACTCATATTAATTTAACCCATTACCCAACAGATCTCTACTTTCTTGTGTTGTGGATCAAACATTGTACTTTTATGAGTATATGGGATTTTAAACATTTAAAGAACACCAAAGCACTTTTCCTCTTCGGTCCCCCTACAGGTTGGAAGCAGAATTGTCCATTACCGCTGTCGTAAATAATTTAGCCTACCGCAGCCTACCGCAGCCTACCGTCGCACACAGGCTATTTGTTTATCCAGCACCGGCTTTGGAAATAACGATGTCGACAGACAAGGTAGAGTATGTTGCATGATTTTATGGAAGTATGATGTATTGCGACATCAGAAACGGCTATTTTTTTTATAGGCTCCACCTATCGGCTATAGTAACGCTTGCCGTAAAGCAAGTCAAATTTGTCGTTTCTTATGTCTCATTCGAACTACAGATCCACTACCCGATCTGGCAAACTAGCACAGTGCGGTTATAGCCGATAGAGGGTCGCAAAGCGAATGCAGAAGTGCCGTTCACCCTGTTATGAGTTGATGAACCACTGAAACGATTTTGGAAACATTATTTTAAGGTACAAAAGAATCTTTGGTGTTGCTTTAAAAGAACATTTAAAAAAAGAAACAAACTGATTTGATAAAATTTTGATACACTAAGTAAGTATATGAAAATCACTCAATTATGTATATAATAATAATAAATGCACCCATAGCTAAGTGTTGCTATAGATAAGACGCAACTTCCACGTGTGTTTATTTCGCGTCAAGGTAAAATGGCAAGCTCAGTTTTAGTTTTGCAAATTTGTGATTAACTAATCATTTTAATATTCACTAATATTATTGATCTGACACTTGGATGAGAACAAAACTTGAACTGAATTGAGCTTGACGATGACACCACTTTTGTCTGCAGAGCTGCTTTATAGCTAAATCGACTTCGTTTCGACTAATTTTTGCAACATTGACACGGTTATTGAACTGAATTGAATTAACATTGAACTGACTCAAAGTGTATAACAACACTATTGTCTTCTGTAGAGCTGCTTACAGCTAAATTAAACTATTCCATAATTGATGAACTTTACACTGTTATTGAACTGAGTAAACATTGAACTGACTTGAGCCGAATTATGTATAATAATAATGACACTATTGTCTTTTTAGAGCTGCTTTACAGCAGAATTGAACTTTGTTTGTATCATTGATCCTTATTTTCCTGTTTATCCCTGTAAAGCTGCTTTGAAACAATCTGTATTGACTCTGACTTGACTTGATTATCATGATATTATTTCAATGCTATATATTTAATAAATAAAAGACAGTTGGTTACAGACAGCTTGCTTCATATTTGGTTCAGTACACTACTATTCAAAAGTTTGGGGTCAGTACATTTTTAAAACAAATTAGTACTTTATTCAGCAAGGATGCATTAAATTGATCAAAAGTAACAGTAAAGACACTTGCAATGTTACAAAAGATTTCGATTTCAAATAAATGCTGTTTGAACTTTCTATTCATCAACGAATCATGAACATTTTTATCAGTTTCCACACACACACACACAAAAAAAATCTGCATAACCATTTTCAACTGTGATAATAATACATGTTTCTTGAGCAGCAGATCTGCATATTAGAATGATTTCTGATCACATGACTTCAGCTTTTCAAATATGCATTTTAAAATATATTAAAATAGAAAACAATTATTATAAATTGTAATAATATTTCACAATATTGCTGTTTTTACTGTATTTCCGATAATATAAATGCAGCCTTGGTGAACATTAGAGACTTAAAAAAAAACATAAAATCTTACCTACCACAAACATTTGAACTGCAGTGTATTTATTGAATAACTTTCTAAAATAATAATACAAAATGTTTTGTTCATTTTTAAATAGGGCTGGGGGAATTAACGCGTTAATCTTTGCGATTAATTTGAAAACGCCTTTTTTTTTTTTTTTATGATTTCCTGTTGCGGCTGCTATTGAAAAGACCGAAATATGCCCTCCCGCCCTCCTGTTCGGCGATCAGGTTTCATTCTCGCGCAGCTTTCATGAGCGGGTCTTTTCCGCTCCGCGTGTGTGTGTGTGTGTCAGCGCGCTCTGTCGTTAACGGCCCAGCGGCGCGCTCTCAGTTCCGTGTATGTGTGTGTGTGTGTGTGTGTCGGCGGCTCTGTCGTTAACGGCCCAAACGCTTCAATCATGTACCGAGCACTGGAAAAGTAAAGTCCGCTCAAATAACGTGAAATTTCTCAGTAGACTTCTGTTTGCTGAGCTGGTATAGCCATGCTGGGCAACAATGGTAAAATTATGACCTGCTTTGATCACATGCTCTGCTAATAATAGTAGGACTATATTTTATTTTGATAATTAGTTAAAAAAATAAAAAATAATAATAATCTGTTAAATTGATTATATTTTAATATAGGGCTATTTTCTGTTCCTTTTCCCCCCTGTGTTGTTTAATTAGGTGATTCTAAGTTAAAAGGAATAGTTCACTTTAAAATGAAAATTCTGTCATCATACTCACCCTCATGTTGTTTTCAAACCTGTATGAATTTCTTTCTTCTACTGAACACAAAGGAAGATATTTAGAAGAATGTCAGTAACCAGACAGTTTCTGGGTCCCATTGTCTTTAGGAAAAATATATACTATGGAAGTCAATGGTACCAGAAACTGTCTGGTTACTGACATTCTTCTAAATATATTCCTTTCTGTTCAGCAGAAGAAAGAAATTCATACAGGTTTGAAACAACATGAGGGTGAGTATATGATGACAGAATTTTCATTTTAAAGTGAACTATTCCTTTAAATATTGATGATTACAAGCTTGGGGGAAACGCAATTAATTGCAATTAATTACAGAAATTGTGCAATTAATTAGTTAATTTTTTTTTATCGATTCCCACCCCTATTTTTTAAATATTACTTTTTAAATAACAACAACAGATTAAAAGTAAATAAATAAATAAAAATTCCAATAATGTTTTGTGGTCTGTCTATGCATGAACTTTGGCTCTGTTACGCATAAACATCATTTTTATTGTTTAATTGTGTTACTACTTTTTAAGACCTCACAAAGGCTTTGTTTTGACATTCTTCTGAAGGTAAAGCTTTAATTAAGGGCTCAGTCCACCCCTGAACTGCCCTGTAATTCAAACGTCTGCCCTCTCTGGTACTGTACCTGAAAAAGATGTTCCTGAAGGTGGCGGGCAGCATTAGAGCTGGAGGGAGTAGCGAGTTTGCTGTTGTTGCTGCCGCAGTACAACACGGCCTCATCAAACGACAGCTTTGGCTCTGTTACAAACCAGAACTCCTGGCCGTCTATAAACACTGATGTGTTATGGTGCCCATCTGTTAGTAGTGAAACAAAATATGTCACTGATTTCCGCACACAAAAAAAAGACATAATCCACAAAAAAACAAAAACAAAAATGTAGGAATTTGAAATGAATGCTCTACCTGGGTTGTACCACTCTGGAGTTTTAGGTGTTTGACCTAAAGAATTATGCAAACACCATGAAATCACAAAATGCTTTTGTTAAAAACATATTAACACTGTTCCAAACCTGTTTGCAGTTACTTTTTCCTTAGAACATATCAATTCTGAACGCACTTGTCACACTTTTACAGTATTACAATGAAGGAGACTGAACTTTTCAAACTCATTTAATTGCAAATTAAACAAAAAAGTTTGCAAACAAAATATAGAATCTAAGTTAGCAGTGTTAAATAAAACTAGAATCTACACTTTGCCAGGAAGCGGGTGTTGGGTGTTGTTTACCTCGTGGAATCTGACACACCCATTCCAGTTTGGCGTCACAGTGAAATGTGCTGGGATAAAAAGACCGTGGAAGAACATTATGATGCATGAGGAAGAAAAACGGCCTGTAGGTTCCTTTCGAAGACTGAAGATAAAACACAAAAACAGAATAGTAATAATTATCACAAGCTGTCTTAATTCAAAAGTTCTAGATTTCTACAGTGTAACATCTACTGTCCAGGTTTTTCTTGTTCTTATTATTATTGGCAGTTTGATAACTCTGATATGTTTTTGAGTATTTTAATCTTGTTTGATGACAATCCATCGATCTGATTTATCTCCCATCTCTCTCTACTCAAACAAATAGAAGGCGGAGGCCATATGTAGGTCATGCTGTGACTATTCTAGGTTTCTGATTATTGATTGGCTGTTGTTTGCCAACGTTGAAAGGCTGTTTTGTGTCAATTACTGCCCCCTCATTTACACATCCCAATGAAACTAAAACATCAAACTCACATATTCATTAACTATAACCCTGTTTTCATGTCATGTTTGAATTACATACGTTACATTATAATGTAATTTTAATGAAAAAATAATCAAATACTACAGTAAAAACCTGTTAATAATAACCATAAATTAGAAAACCTTAAGCACTATTTTAGCTTTTACATTAAAATATTGTTTTTTTGTAAGTAAATGTTTGTGTGATGCATTAGCTTTTACTATATTTGATATAAATAGCTATGTTTCTTATTACTTTTTGTGATCAGTTATGCACATCAGTGTGTAATGTAACATTGTAGGTTGTTTAGATAACATTTATTGCGTTATTGGTAACACTTTACAATAAGGTCCCATTAGTTTATGTACAGTAAGTTAACTAACATTAACAATGGGCAATACATTTAATAAAAATACAAGTGTTCATTGTTAGTTCATGCTAGCTCAGGTCCATTAAATAATATTAATATAGAACTTTTGATTTTATTGATGTACTGTACAACCCCAATTCCAGAAACGTTTTGTAAAACGGAATAAAATCAAGAATTTGTTAATTCTCTAGAACATTTATTTAACTGACAAGAGTACAAAGAAAAATATTTCCATGTTTTCACATTGTTTCTGTGTGTGTTTTGCAAATATAAACAAATCTTGGTTTTGATGGCTACACACTCCAAAAAAGTTGGGACAGAGGCAAAATAAAAGTGAAAAGACTGCTTATAGAATATCCAAGTTTTGAAACAGTCCACAATTAGCAGGTGAACAGGTAATAGTAGTATAGAGAGTATAGTGATGTAAAAGGAACATCCACCAAAAACTCTGTCTTTGCCAGCATAGCTGGGTCATGGCTCACCAATTTGTGCCAAATATCATGAGAGAATTGTCAAACAATTCAAAAAACACATTTCTACTCTATATGCAAAAATGCCAAGTATTTAGGTCTTTCACCATCTAGCATACATAATTCTGTGAAAAGATTCAGGGAATCTAGAGAATCTCAGTCTGTGTAAGGCAAGGCAGTAAATCTCTGTTGAATGTGTGTGACCTTCGAGTCCTCAGATGGCACTGCATGTGAAACCATCATGTTATGGTGTTAAAAAATAGCCATATGGGCTCGGGAGTACTTTGGAAAACCGTTGTCACTTAACACAGTCTGCCGCTGCATCACGAAATGCAACTTGAATCTCTGTTATGCAAGAGAAATCTGTAAAATTGTCTACATCATCTCTATGCAGAGATGCCGGCGAGTTCTCTGGGCCCGAGCTCATCTCAGATGGTCTAAAAGACAGTGGAAATCTGTGCTGTGGTCAGATGAGTCCATGCAGTTAACTAATGAAACCTTATTGTAAATTGTTACTTTAGTGTAATGAATCTATAAAAATGAATCCGTATCTGACTCTACTGTTGATGCTTACTTATTGTCAAATAAAATTAAAACTATCATATTTTATTTATTAAGACATTGTAATATTGATTTGAAATATCAAAGAGTACAGCCACTGAAATAGCTCTAATGGTCAAGTAAGTAAAGATTGTAATTATGTATTTTATTAGTATGGAAATGATGAGGCCAATATAGCCTTTCTTGTGTAGTTTTTTTTTTTTTTTAGCTAATAATGCATTATAATGCAGTATTATGATGTTATGAGAGGTCATGCAATGCTAGGGTAATGTTTCGGGGGGTTTGTTTACCACACCTTAAAGGCAACACAATCCCTGTTATAGGCATCATCTTCATTGAACTCGTCAGGAAAGATCATCATGGAGACCTGTTACCAAGACACAAATTACAACACCTACACATTTCACACATTAGCTTTAGTACACAAACTAATAAAGAAGCAAATGTTGGCTCTGATCACAACTTAATTATGTCTTTATTTTGTTCTGGAAACATCACATGTCAATGACTCACCGGACGCCCATCACTCCACTCCCAGTTGTTGTTGTTATTTGGATTTCGACGATTTAGTCCCACCCAAAAAAAACGATTATCACTGTAAAGGGAAACAAAGAGTACAAATAAAAATCAATACATTTCACAGTATTTGGTTTTGTGTGTGGGTATGATAATGGGAGTTATAGGGGGAAAAAACTGTGCCATCTGTACCTGATAGAGTCTCTCAGGATGAAATGTAACGCTTGCATATCTTTCGTCTCAGCGAGGCTGGGCAGATGACCTCCCAGCGCCTCACAGAAACGCTCCGCCTCTTCCCACGAGCGCTTCCGGCTCAAACGCTCCTCGTGAAACACCTGCAGATGACACATTCAAAAAGATGTCAGTTAGATCTAACGACAAAACGTCTTCATTGTCTTGATGAACACCAACTTAACACACCTTGTAACAGTAGTTTAGGCCTTCCCTTGAGACCCATCCTGGTGCGCAGGAAGCATTGGGGTTGGGCACAATTGGATCTGGGGTGGGTTGGACCATGGATTTTATGGGTTTCTTACAGATATTACCAGCTTTGAAATGAGAGCAGTTTTTAACAGCCCACTGGCCCAAAGGATTCCCAGTAGACATCACCACACAGCCACCGGCGGAAGCTGGAAAACATATTCACATTCAAACTCAATGCAAAATCTTTTGAATTATTTAATTTATGATATTTAAAAAGTTAGGATATTGTGTTCCCCAAAAATATATATTGATTATTAGGGCAAAATTTCATGAATTTTCAAAGTTGGAAACTTTCCATGGGAATTAATGGGAATATATGGGAATTAATGGGAATAAACTGAAAATGTGTAAAATTAAAGGTTAACACGGAACTTAAAGGGGGCCTATTATGCAAAAATCACTTTTAAAAGGTGTTTGAACACAGATGTGTGTCCAAAGTGTGTGTAAACAACCAGCCTATAATGGTAAAAATCCACCCAATACTTTTTTTATATCATTATCAAATCTCTCAGAACAAGCGGTTTCAAATTTCCCCCTACTCCTACGTAAGAGTAGGGAAACCTGCACTAGATCCCGCACTGAGTGAGAAGCAGCAGTCCGACATTATAACCGTAAACAAAACGATACCTGTCCTGCTCTATCTCTATGCAGCATATATTTTCTGGCTCTGTGGGCATCCTAATACAGTTCACACACAAGCACCTATACACAGTTTATATATATATTACATCATGTGAAAATGGGCATAATAGGTCACATATAAATGTAGTCGAAAAAAAAACCACACATCTTGCAGCATAATCTTGGTTAAAACAACCAGATTTAATGCAGATTATGTCGAATTTCTACTCTGTGCATTCCTCAATCACATGCATACAGCACACTACTTACTGCAGGGCTATTGAGGATTGAGAGGAACAATTTAGAAACTAGAAGCTTGAGAAGCTTGAAGGAAAATGCTTGCCTTTTTGGGATCATAGAGAATATGTTTATTTTATTATTACTTTATTCAACGTTCATGCTTTTTTTGTCGTTCATTGAAAGAATCAATTAAAGGTCTACACACAAATAAATTTATATTTTAAGTTTTAATTTTAATTAAAGTCAAAAATGTCTTTCTTTTTTTATTTGCATATTATGTTTGTATATGATACAGTTTGTATAAATTACCCCCAAATTTCCAATTAATTCCTTTAAATTCTTGTTAAGTTTCCAACTTGATTTCCAAGATTCCCCAGCTTAAAGGGTTAGTTTTGGTTACCCAAAAATGAAAATTCGGTCATCATTTCCTCACCCTCATGTCGTTCCAAACCCATAAGACTTTCGTTCATCTTCAGAACACAAATGTAGATCGTTTTGATGAAATCTGAGAGATCCAACTGAAATCCAAATTTTCGTCAAAGTGTCAGTTGCGTAGACTGTGTTAATAGAGGGACAGAAAGCTCTCAGATTTCATCAAAAAGATCTTCATTTGTGTTCCGAAGATGAACGAAGGTCTTACGGGTTTGGAATGAAATGAGGCAGGGTGAGTAAATGTTGACAGAATTTTTGGGTGAACTAACTTTTTAACCTCCTTCCGCAAATTTAGCAACTCTATTGATTGTATACCCCCAATGAAAAATAAGATGCACAGTAGGACTGTCAACGTTACCACGTTAATGGATGCATTTAATAATGCCTGCATGCACATTGTATTTATGCACAGACACATTTCACTAAATTCACATTGTTTCCACACATTTCAGGATAATGTTTTGATCTGTCATGTGTATTTTGCTGTGATTATTAATTCTGAATGGATCCGTGTACTGTAAAAGCAATTGATGACATAATTAACATGTTAAATAAGAAAAATGGTGTATGCTTAATTTCATGATAACTGTGCGATTAATCACGAGTAAAAAAATGATCCAATGATAGCCCTAATGCATAGTAATAAGATACTACAAATGCTGAAAAAATGTATTAGGATACTGAACAACCACAGCCAAATCCATAATATGCATTACCTGGTTCTAGCCATTTCCAATTGGTGTAGGTGACCCGATCGGCTCTCCCATCCTGACTGATCCACTGGTACTCCCTGGACCCTTTAGTGTCCTGAAGCCCCGTCCAGAAATACGAAACCCCAGAGCCGATATGCTCTTTCAGAAGACTGTTAATGAAGGCCTGTTCAAATCTAGAAAGAGGATTATACATCTTCATGTTACTAGAAAATTAGAAAAATAAGCATGAGTTCTCCTATTATGTAATTATCGGTTCACTATTATTAGTGATCATACTTAGGGGTAAGAGATTTGAACAAAAGTGTTAATCAATCATATCTAGAGACCAGAATATGATTTTTCTTTCACTTAGAGAAGAAAGCAACTATCTAGCAACAAGAACCTCTAGAACATACACACGATTAACCACGATTAATCGCAATTAATCGCATCTAAGATAAAAGTTTGTAAATTATATATATATATATAATCGCGATTAATCGATTTGACAAACCTATAAATTACTCAACTGTTACCTGTTATTAATGGTGATGTGGCAGCTGTTTTTGAAGAGCATAACATCAGTGTCTACTTTATAGCAAGCATTACCATGTCTCCTCCAGTTCTAGAGAGTAGAATAAAAAACAACAGATGTCTGCTTATACAGTATATCTAAATCAGATTCACATGTGGAATCTAAATGGATGGCAATAACAACAACATGAATCACAAACATTATTGATGTATTTCCCCTCGAGTTACAGAGAATTGTTCAATAGTGGCCCCCTCCGTCATGTGTCAGTCAGTAATGGTCACTCACCCCATCTGGAGGGCAGCCTTCCTCTGGGGCAGTCTCGTTCACATCCCCCTTTACCTTACACATGTAAGCCTTTGACTTTTCACAGTCAGACACAGACCATGTGTGATGCTGCAAACATACATAGAGAAATCAGAGAACAACGCTCTTGTTCATGTGATACTGCTTAATTAAAATCTGACTGGATGAAACACACACACACACACCTCTCCTGCATAGGACACGCAGTTGATGGTATTTGGTAGAAGTGGTGGAGGTTGAGCTCTGGCCCAGTATGTGAAAGACACTGGTACTTCATCGACCCATTCGAAGACTGAGGTGGTTCCATTACCCAAAAGACCAATCCATACATCGGTCTTCAGATCTGTCACACAGTTTATGATGCAAATTGGACAGATATAACACGAAACAAAAACAGTTATATATTTTCTCAGAACATGTTGTTGATACCTGTGTGTAGTGAGATGTGTTTACCTGCGTGAAAGTTTGTGTGTAGCATTTCTATTTCCTCTAAACTGTGCATGCTGGCAAGCTGAGAATTCTCCATCTTACACATGTCCTGAGCTTCATGCTGGGACAGTCTTGACTCTGTTTTACTGTGGAGTTTATAACAGAATCCTTTCCACCCAATCCAACCATCTTTACACATCGTGGGCTTATAGACCTCCCTGACTGCTGAAACGAGAGGAAGGGAGACTGTGCAGAGAAAGAGAGAAAGAAAAGAAGGAAAACAGTACGAGAGAACAGTCTCTGACCTGTACTCGCACTGTTATTTTTATTCTTCATGCAGATGAATGGAAGCCGATTTTCACACGTCTCTGCACCAAAATGCTGCGGATCTTTCAGAACCCCACAGTCCTCGTCCGACAAAAGTGATCTTATTGGGATCCCTAAAAAACATATGCCAAATGACAAAAAAAAAAATTTAACACTTCAAGCAAACATAAAATATTTTTATTCATATAAAATATGTGTGTTTGCGTGTTATATATACGTTTATTTTATGGAGAAAAAGTACTATTTAGTATTATACCTAAATTTAATATCCCAAAACATTTTTTTTTTTTTTTTAAGTGTCAATCACGTTTTATTTATTTATTTATTCATTTATTTAGCAGTGCACATTAATAAACAATACTGTGAATGCGCCAGAATTAGCCAAATATATACTTTACAATATCATAAATGCATAAATTATATCATAAATGCAATTTATTCTGTATTATTATTTTCATCCAAAAATCTCAATTAAAATGTATTTTAATATTAAATTATCTTAAAAGTCTCTTTAATTATCTGATCTTTTTATGACAGGGTAAGGTTAGTTCAGGATGTAAAATATCACATGGTGCAATTCTCAAAAAAAACAATAGTATTTATGAAAAAATTATTCATGATATCCGTAAAAACAAACCTTTAACTTTCAGATGTGTATGTATTAAAGTTGTTATTTTACAAGATGGCCATAGCATATGATATTTTGTGTCAATAAATTTAAAAGTATTTTTTTTTTCAAAAACATAGAATCTTTTTAATCTGAAAGAATAATGCTTGCATATAATAATATAACAATACAAGTCTAAAAAGGTCTAAACTGCATTGAGAACTGAAATGACAATTTGGTGTCTATTATTTTATTGTTGATATAGTAAAAAATTGGACAAGAGCTTAATTAGTTTTAAAAAAGTATTAATTAATCAGTAAAGTGACAATTAACATAAAATAAAGCAACTATTAATGGCATTCAAATCTAGTTATCTAGATTAAGTTTGCATTATTGCAGTAACATCTCCAAAAATGTATGCAAATAACTGGCATAAAAAGTGTTTATAGACACAGTTCATTACATTGGCAACACACGCATGGAGAAGAGACAGAACGCCCACATCATCACAGTTGACCGTCAGTCAGAGACAATGCTGTCATCACTGTCCTCAGAGACAGAGACCGATTCTGTTGTGCGTTTACTGCATAAAGACGCCATTCAACTCATTAGTTTGTTATTCAGCAAAACAAATCTCATTGTATGCCCATACACACACTGCCACATTAACACTGATAAAAGTGTCATTGTCAGTGTGAACGGCAAACTCGTGTTAAGATAAGATGTTGAATAGATCCACCGTGATCTGCTAAACCTAAATCACTGTGAAACTGAATAACAGACACACTGTAAATGTAATGTAGATGTACTGTAGGACCCAACAGAAGGTGGCACAGCTGGTTGTAAAAGGGAAATCCTTGTTCTTTCAAAAGAAAAATGTTAGATGTACTACACTGTATGTCAGACATTTCACCTCTCCTATAAGTTTGCCAGAATAACACAGGGGTTGAGTAAATGATGACATCATTTAATTTTTTGGTTGATATATCTCTTTAAAACATAGAATAAAAAGCAATGATTTATAATAATATTAGATATTATATACGGTGTGCTTGAAATCACCTGTTTCCCAAGGGGAAAAAGATAAAGCTGATCCGTCTGACCACTGCCAACCCTGCATCCAGTCCAGATGGTTCAAGCCAATCCACAGCTTGCTTGGCAAGTCTTTACGATCTTTAACTGCAGGGAAAGAGATATAGAATGAACAATAAATAAAGTATGAATACAAACTTTGAGATCAGTGCTTTGCACCATCAAATGGAATTGCAAAAATAACTAGATAAAAAAAGTTTGTCAAGACAAACTTTGTTGACTTGAGAAAGCCTGACCAGAAAGTTTGAATTTGTTACTAGGATGTTATGGGTGGTTGCTAGGGTGTTGCTATGAAGGTGCAAGGGTAATCCAGGTGATTGCTAGGGTGTTGCTATGCGGTTGCTAAAATATTCTAGGTGGTTGCTAGGGTGTTGCTAGCCAGTTACAAGGGTGTTCTATTTGGCTGCTATACTGTTGATAGGGTGTTCTGGTTGGTTGCTAGGGTGTTGCTATGGGGCTACTAGGGTTTTATAGGTGGTTGCTACAGTGTTGCTATGGTTTATGGATGGTTTCCATGCAGTTGCTTGGGTGTTCTTGGTGGTTGTACTATACAAAGTAATGTACTATAAATATATATAACAGAATACTATAGCAGCAGATTGGAGGTTCAGAGATAGAGCTGGGTAAAAAATATGAAAGCAAGTGAAAATGAGATTTGAGTCTTACAGAACTCAAGCTCTTGAGGGCTAGACACACTGAGCAGATCACCATCTTGACTCCGACAGGCATCCCGTGCCTCGTGCCAGGACACCACCGCTGTGGACACCACCTGATAGCAGCGTTCTTTCACTGGGCCTTCTTCCCATAAAGTAGAACATCCTTCCACTAAATAAAAGAAAACAGGTGGGGGGTTAGTTCAAATTCTTTCACTGTACAGACCTCCATCTGTCAGTCTCACATATGTGATTCTTTCATCTGTCTCTGACTTTTGAAGCGTTGGACAACTCTGCAATCTTTTTCCATATTTTTTACAGAAATTATTGGAAGCCATAATAAAGGAATGTGCAACAAACATGAGTTACAGTTAAAGTGGCTTTGCAAGAACAGAACAGTGCAAGTCAATGTCTTTTCCCTGCTGAAAACTGCAGCTTAAACCAGCATGAGTTCACTTAAAACCACATTAAGTAGGTCAGCGTGGTGTTTGTGGGAAAAAAGTTAGTTCATTTATGTTAATGTATTTGTTTGTTTATCTCCACACATTGGTTGGAGTTTGGCTAAGAAATTAATAAATGAAAAACAGCTTACAATTACAAAAAGTGTATCCCTTTATTATACCAATGTTTACATCAGTTGGAATTGCGTTGGAATTGATAAATAAAAGTATCCAATAGTCAGTTGTTTAATGTCACATTGTTTTGTAAAATGAGTCACATTTAATGTGACTGCTCTCTGGAAAACACCCAGAAGCTGTGGTGGATGTAAACTTTACCGTATTTCAGACAAGTTCCCCACTTCTTATCTAGATCATAGTTTGCTGTAGTAGAGCACCAGTCCAGCGTTCTGTCGCCAGTGCCAGGCAGGCAGCTGTGGTGCCAGGTCCCATTGTAGAGAAAGGGGAACTCACAGGGTGCCCCGTTAGAATTCCCCCCGCTTGTGTGCATTCCTGAGAAACAGAGGAACAGGAATTTATACTGGTTGTGGGTTTATGTAGTTATTCAACAAATTGTCCCCAGAAGTCAGCTAAATCTGACAAAATGTCCCCTCGGTCGCATCCTCAAAAAAATAAAATGACACATACATAAAAAGGAAATGTTCCTCAGGGTAGAAACATGAGGTAAATTTAGTTTTAGAATGAAGCAAACAGACTACGGCTGAAAAAATACAGTAAAGACTACGACTGCACAAAAATATATAACAGAATGAATATATAACATCCATGCAGTCAGAGAGTAACAAGTTAAAAGCATCTAAAATACAGAACATTTTTAATTGTTTAAAAATATATAAAAAGTATAAAATTAATAATATATATTTTTTAAATTAAAGTAAAATTTACTTTTATAAAAATAATAATAATGACAACTATATATATATATATATATATATATAATTTTTTTTTTTTTTTTTTTTTATATTATTTTTATTAATTTACTACTTTAATTTTATATAAAAATTTCAATATATTAATATATATAACCCACCATTAAAAAAATGTCAGTAAGATTTTTGTTTTAAGAAATTCATAGTTTTATTCAGCAAGAATGTATTAAATTGATCAAAAGTGACAGTAAAGATGTTTATAATGTTAGATAAGATTTGTTTCAAATAAATGCTGAAATCCTGAAAATGAAAATTCCACAAACAAATTAAGCAGCTGTGTAACACTGATAATAATAACAAATGTTTCTTAAGCACTAAATCAGCATATTAGAATGATTTCTGAAGGATCATGTGACACTGAAGACTGGCGTAATGATGCTGAAAATTCAGATTTAGATATTACTGTTTTTTTCTGTATTTTCTATCAAATAAATGCAGCCTTGGTGAGCATAAGAGACTTAAATTGTAGTGAAAAAAACTTTTGAACGGTAGTGCATATTTTATGTAAAAACAGGAACACATTTAAAAGATAAAAATAGAAATGTATTCAGCCGACCTAACAACCACATTCTGCAGCTGTGACACCAAATTCTCAAACATTTTTTTTCAAAATGCTTACTATCTGAGAATGTACAGATTCGCTCAGAGCAACAAAAGTTAGTCAAAAGAAAAACAGAAAGTAAATTCAGACGAGTCGTTGTTAACTTGTATACTGCCAGATATGAAGCAATCGCTGTGCACATAAAACTGGATGAGCAGGTGGAGTTTCCCGTAAACTCCATTCCTGTATTGTTACAGTCACGTGAATCAACACTGGTTAAACCAGTAAGCAAACATCCAGAGCAAAACCTAAAACTATTCTTGCAGGGCAGAGGAACGGAAAGCAGATGAACTGGATGATCTGAACAACAGTTAAACCGCAGCAGCGCCACAGTGCAACAGCACAATACACGGTAAACCACATTAACAAAAATGCAGAATTGTCTCTAAATGTACCTATCAATGTAGCGACAGGAAATCCCCTTTGAATAAAATAAAATTATAAAAAAAAAATTATAGTCTTACTCATTGTCAACCTCATTCCGTAAACACGACTTTGTTTTCAGGCAAACTGATAAAGCAAATAAATAAATAACCGTGTGGCCTATCAGTCAGCCAATCAGATTAGAGCTTGCAAGATCATCAAGATCAAGTGCTTTTGTGCATCATTTAGCAGACACCTTTATCTAAAGTGATTTATAAGGTCAATAACCATGGACAACCTTTTTCAAAGGCACAATGGTTCATGCATCACCTTTTCTGGGCTTTGAACCTACAACCATTCAGCTACCAGTTCAGAGCATGACCCATTACAGACTACAGTATTTTACTGTTTTTGAAATAGCCTAAGTCTCTAATGCTCACCAATGCAGGATTTATTTGATCAGAAATCTGTGAAAACAGTGACACTGTGAAATAATATACAATTTTAAATAAATATTTTCTATTTAAATATATTTAAAATTTTATAATTTATTCCTGTGAGGGCAAAGCTGAATTCTCAGCATCATTACTCCAGTCTTCAGTGTCACAAGATCCTTCAGAAATCATTCTAATATGCGGATTCAATTTTTATCTTCTTCTATTCATCGAAGAATCCTGAAAAAATGCATCACGTTTTCCAGCAGCAAAAACAAAATGTTCAACATTGATAATAATAAGAACCATTATTAATAATTCATAAAAACTGGAGCCCTTAATCCGCATATTAGAACAATTTCTGAAGGATCATGTGACACTGAAGACTGGAGTGATGCTGAAAATCTAGCTTTGCCATCACAGGAATTAATTACGTATTAAAATATATTGAAATAGAAAATAAAAAACAGTTATTTTAAATTGTAATACATTTCACAATGTTACTGTTTTACTGTATTTTTTATTTTTTTTTAAATCAGCCTCGGTAAGCATAAGAGACTTTTTTCAAAAACTATTGACATGTAGTGTAGGTATATAAAAAAGCGGTAGTGTCATACTTCGATACGCCCGCTGACAGATGTTATCCCAGCTCCCTCCTCTTTTCCAAGTGTCCTGTCCGTCCCTCTTGGCGTTAACGGAGTCGTCAGGCCCGGCGCTGAGTTTCATTTGGTATTCTGTGTAGATGACGTCCTCATAGCACTTCCACCGCAGAATCTCCGTGGAGTCGCAGCTGGACAGGGTCACGGTTTTGGAGCGCACCTCCAGACCCAGACACTTAGACGATTCCACGTGGAACAGCCTGTGAGCCGAACCCCACTTCCACGACGCGGCCGGGACTAACGAACAGTTTCCCAACTTCAAGGCTTCATTCTGGACCAGGAGGCATTTCCCATTCTCATTGTGCTGGATAGTAAACGTGTCATCTCCTGCGTAAATAAAACAGTTTGTTATTTGATGATTATCTGAGAGAAGATGACAATGGAGAGAAATCGACTCTGAAATCTAACGTGCAAAAACCAAACACTGTATCATGTCTCATAACCACTGTGTGCTTTTAATCAGTTTTAGCAAAATCAGCAAAGATAATTAAGATCCAAGTGTCCTTAGATGCCCTTTTTACAGACGCCATAGAGAAGTTTTGGTGAATATGTGAGGAAAGCACATTTTTAACCCTTAAAATGCATGAATGTTTTGCCAATCATTATTATATGTTCGGGTCTTAAGCAACCCGGATCTATATTTGACACAGATGGATCTCTACCTGTACCGATAATATAAAACTCTCCTGATATTAGAGTAACAAGAACAGAAGAATAAAATAAGGCATATTTTGTTAACTTTTGGAGCTTGGAGGGGTTCAGTTTGAGCAGATGTTTTACAACATCATTACTGTCCTTGTCAGAGCTCATTTCCCAGTACCTTCAGCATCTGGCTCATATTCGAGATCTCAAACATATTCTCAAAACTATCATTTTTAACTTCTTCAAAACCAATATTTTGATCTCTGACAGCTTCCTCACCATATTCACCATCAAGTGACAGTGACACTAATATTTGATTGCGTTCAGTATTGTTCTGCAGTAAATCGCTGAGCCATTTCAAGTTTTGCTGATGATACTTCCTATTCTTTTGTTTTCTGCCTGCGATAACTATAAGTGAAACGTCACTTCATCATTGAAAGTAAAGGTGAATTGCAATTATTCACTCATCAAAGATTCAATTATTGTTGTGCAGAAAAAAATATACTTACACTGTTCTGTCACACACCTCGGGTCGAGCGGTTTTACAAAAAATGAATTAAAAAACACATTATTTTATTATTATTGTTCGTGTTATATTGTTTATTAATTGATCAAATTAATTGATTGAGGAATACTAATAAGGTTGATGTCTAACTTTAAAAAATGAATGAGAAGACGGGTAGTGAATGACGTCCCGGGCCACTAAAGACCCGAGGTATGCGTTTATGGGTTAATCAAGACATATCTATTTGTATAGAAGTGCAGGATGTCTAGAGTCGGTTGCAATCTTTGTTTATACAGCAGTGTGTTATTGTTGAAGCAGCCTTGGAGCGCATTTAAATAAACACTGGGTTATTAATTGGTATTTCTCTCTTGCCAAAGTTAAGTTATTTTCCACAACATCTGATAAAGTGTCATGGTTGTGTCATAATGGTGTCTGCACTCTGCTTTGCACTTGGCTGTTTGGAACAACAGGGAGAAAACAAAGGGCTTTTGAGTCATGGAGTGCTCTGTTGAGGGTGGCGCGTCACTGCAGGCCCAACAAAACAAACACGACATCGACAGTTCTCTGAAGAACACGGCTGCAAATCTTTGTTTGATTGTTTATTTAACCACTTTATTTACATATTTAACCGACATACAAAAGCATATGTGTGGACATGCTAGAAATGAATCATCTATTCGGTAACACTTTACAATTAGGTTTCATTTGTTAACATTATCTAATGTATTAACTAACATGAAGAAATAATGAGCAATACATTTGTTACAGTATTTATAAATCTTTGTTAATATTAGTTAATAAAAATACAATCATTCATTGTTTGTTCATGTTAGTTCACAGAGCATTAATTGTTAACAAAAACAACATTTGATTTCCATAATGTATAAGTAAATGCTGAAATTAACGTTAACTAAGATTTATAAATGTTTTTGAAGTATTGTTCATTCTTAGTTCATGTTAACTAAAGTAGTTAGTTAACTAATACAATATTATTGTAAAGTGTTACTAAATATTCAATATATAAGTACGTATTTTAATATGTTAACATAGTCTTATTCTCAATTCTTATATTACATAATACAATTAATATTTTATTTAATAACACATACAAATTAGTATAGTTATATAATTAACTTGAATAAACTATGAAAATGTTAATGAAATATAATATAAATAAATGCTTGTTAATATACACTGTAATTTGATTGTTGATATTTATTATAATACTATAAACTGTTTTAAATTGTGTGTTTGAATTATGTCTATGAACATTATATAAATAATATGGTAAATCCTTAAAATACAAGACAAACCTGAAGGCTCGAAGGAAAACAGTTTAAAGGCTTAACGCCATAAAAGTGTCATGGAAGTTCAAGTGGTTCTTTGTCTCACTTCCTCCCCCACTAACTCAAATAAATATTTTATAAATATATAAATAGTTATTCAATATATCAATACAATTTGATGTTTATATATTGTATTTCAAATATTTAATTAATTAGAATGTTTAATAAATTATATTTATAAATACATATAGGCCTATAGGGTATATAATGAAAACTATATATAAATATAAATAATACAGTAAATATAGCGGATTTGGTATATAAAAAGGATATGGACTTCTTCATTTGAAGGCTCTCTCACTCTCACACACACACACACACACACACACACACCACACAGAAATATGAGCAGGTGTTTTGCAGAAGGCTGATATGAGCCGTGATCGCCATGAGGCAATGAAGTGGCATGTCAGTGCTGTTAAAAAACTGTGTATTGATTTCCAAAAATTGGTCATGACCCTCTAAACAGGCAGCATGTGACCGACACACCAGACCCACGAACTCACACATGTAAACTGAATTAACAAATGGCCCACTTATGACTGTATTAAATACTTCAGTACGCATTAATTATATAACCAAATGAAACAACCTGCTTTAACTCCCTCGAGGTAACAGGACCTTCACCGTCTGACAGGCGGGGCTTCGTTCATTTTAGGCTTTTCATGTTTTAAATTTCAAAATGGTTCAATAATAATTGTATCAATAGCAGTGAGTATGATATTACAGAGGATGTATATCATACAGAACTGAAAGGCAGACTTACCGCTGTTTACAGCTGATGCGTAACTTGGAGCTACGCGTTCTCCTGAAAGTAGGAATATAATAGTATAAAACAACTTGTGTGTGCTCCAATCCATGATGAGAAATGTAAACAACCCCTCCTGACTGCAGTCGCACGTTTCTCCAGACTACATATGCTTGCAAAGGCCGGGTTTTTTCTCTCAAGGTTTAAGCGGCAAAAAAAAAACCCTTGATGATGTAGCCTCGACACTCCTGAAACATTTTCTGTTTCTGTTTATTGCGGACCAAACGGGCCGCTGTAGTGTGTGTCAGCTGTCAAGTAGACTACGTCATGGTGCAAACGCCACGCCCAAATATAAAGTGCTGGTGCTGCTTCTGCTTCTGCTTATTGATTGTGCTTCGTGTGTCTCATCAACCTCTTTGTATATTATAGCAACATTTATTATTAAAGCTGTTTTTTTGTAGTTTGGTGGGTCAGTAAAGCTTTACAATAATTAATAGTCGTGTATTTGACTATATAATCAGCCCAATGTGTTTTAATAAAGCAATTACTTTTTTTAGCAGTAACACAATATTGTAACACATTTTAAAAAGTAACTTTCCCCAACACTGCTTGTGAAAGCCAAATATCCTAGTGAAATATTATGAGAACTGACTAGTGAGGACATTTTCCTGGTCCTTATTAGTTCAAATAGGTTTATTAGGTTTTAGGGTTAGAGAATATAATATACAGTCTGTACAGTATAAAAATCATTATGTCTATGGAAAGTCTCCATAAAACATGAAAACGTACTCGGTTACTAACGTAACCTCGGTTCTCTCTAGAAGAGGGAACGAGTACTGCGTAAGTATCTTATGCTAGGGGAAAATCCCTTTTCCGTGAGATATTGAAGCCAAAAAATTATCCTTAAATTTGTATTATTGTAAAACGCGTTGCGGCAGCATACAGACATAGGCAAGACGGCTCGTGTGCCTATTGGCTGTTCTGCGGCAACTGCAGCAGCCTATCGAGCGAGGCCTAGCGTGACGTCAGACCCAATGAGGGTGCTTCGCGCCCACTGCGTCATGTCCCGCCGAAACGGGCGTTGCTTAGGCCTATAAATACAGCTCGCAGGCAGCTGATATCTGGTTTTTCATCGCCGAAGCTAACCAGAGCGTGTGCATGCACGGCAAGATACGCAGTACTCGTTCCCTCTTCTAGAGAGAACCGAGGTTACGTTAGTAACCGAGTACGTTCTCTTACGAGAGGTCTCTCGTACTGCGTAAGTATCTTACGCTAGGGGACCCAATGTAAAACGCTGTGCGTGCTGGGATCTGACACCAAAGACCCAAGGGCGAAAGCCCGGGGTTCATATAGTGCATAATCACCAGGGGAACTCACAGGGAGTCCGGGAAGAGGGAGGGGCGGAGCCGCGCTCTTCCACATATAGCAGCGTCCCTTAGAGGCAAATTACATCATACAGACAGGGCGGAGTACGGCCTGAGCTGATGGAAAATTGTGAGTCTTATTTATTTGCCCATAAGCATTTTGCGGTCGATCAGCGGGCAGTGCTCATCGAGCAGTGCTCAGCAGACACAGTATTCTGAACCGATAGCATCAGAACAGACAGTACTGGTATATTTAGACCGACAACAGCCTGGCCTGTAAGGCGGGAACCTCTAGGTTATAAAACCTTATAAATGTAGATGGGGAGGCCCAGCCTGCCGCCATACATATATCTTGCAAGGCAATCACACTTGACCAGGCCCACGACGAAGCCATGCTTCTCGTGGAGTGCGCTCTGACACCCAACGGGCACTGCATACCCTTGGAAGTGTACGCCAGCGCAATGGCGTCAACTATCCATCTGGATAGGCTCTGTTTCGACGCGGCTAGTCCCTTGGAACGGCCGCTGAACGAAACGAAGAGCTGCTCCGTCTGTCTGAAGACAGATGAGCGAGACACATAAGCTCTTAATGCCCTGACTGGACAAAGGAAGCTCGCGTCTCCTTCCTCGTCCGAGACCGGTAGGGCTGACAGGGAAATGACCTGCGCCCTAAACGGTGTGTTGAGGGATTTTGGAACATAACCGTGCTTAGGTTTGAGTATAACTCTTGAGTCATTAGGCCCAAACTCCATGCACGCCGCGCTTACTGAGAGTGCGTGTAAGTCCCCTTTGCACTTCACCTATGCGAGAGCCAGAAGAAACACTGTCTTGAAAGACAGGTGTTTAAGATCAATCGTCTGTAAAGGCTCGAATGGGTCACTTTTCATGGCCTCAAGTACCACAGAAAGGTCCCATACAGGGACTGAGGGAGGTCTGGGAGGATTCAGTCTCTTAGCTCCTCTAAGGAAGCGGATGACTAAATCGTTCCTTCCTATTGACTGACCAAGCGTTGTTTTTGAGAACGCTGCTATGGCCGCCACATAAACTTTGAGCGTGGAAGGGGACCTGCCCTTGTCCAACAGCTCTTGTAGGAAGGAGAGAACCTCCGTCACCCCACAGTCTGGGGGCGACACGCCACGAGCTGTGCACCAGCTGGAGAACACTGACCATTTTGAGGAATAGAGACGTCGCGTAGACGGAGCTCTAGCCTGCGTGATCGTGTTTAACACTCCGCTTGGGAGGTCAGCGGGTACCCGTTGATGGCCCAAACATGAAGGGACCACAGCTCTGGGCGCGGATGCCAAATCGAGCCCTTGGCCTGAGAGAGGAGGTCTCTCCTCACTGGCACTGGCGATGGGGCAGTGCTCGCTAGCTGCATCAGAACTGGGAACCAGGGTTGGTTTTTCCAGAACGGCGCTACGAGTAGCACTGAGCATCCTTCTTCCCTGATCCGCTCTATCACCTGAGGCAGGAGAGAGACGGGAGGAAAGGCATAGAGCGGGCGGCGGGGCCATACATGAGCCAGCGCATCCCTGCTCTTGGAGAAAAATTCCAGACAGTGAGCGTTTTCTTGAGACACGAACAGGTCTACTTCCGCTCTGCCGAATCTCTTCCACAGCAGCTGGACTGTCTGTGGGTGTAGAGACCACTCGCCTGTCGGAACCTTGTTCCTGGACAGTCCTACGTTTAGGAGCCCTGGCACATGCGCTGCTCTCAGCGAGAGCAGGTTGCGCTGAGCCCACACCAGGAGGCGTTCTGTCAGCCTGTGCAGGTTTCGGGACCTGAGGCCGCCCTGGCGATTTATGTAGGACACCACTGACATGTTGTCCGAACGGACCAGGACGTGGTGTCCTCGTATTTGGGGACAAAAACGCGTCAGCGCGTTGTCTACTGCCAGCATTTCGAGGCAGTTTATGTTAGAAGCTTCTCCCGTTCTGACCATTGGCCGAAGAACGGTCTGCCCTCGAACAGCGCTCCCAATCCCGAGGTGGATGCGTCCGTAGACACCACCTTCACACTCGAGGAAGTCCCCAGGCTTACACCTGATTGGTACCAGTCGTTTGCTTTCCAAGGTTTCAGAGCTGCGATGCATTTCGGATTGACCTTGAGACGAAGCAGACAGGAAGCCCACGCTCGGCGCGGCACTCGCGCTTTCAGCCAGAACTGTAGCGGGCGCATGCGAAGCAAGCCCAGCTGAAGAACTGATGATGATGAGGCCATGAGACCTAACATCCTCTGAAATTTCTTGAGCGGGACAGATGCACCGCAGCGGAAAGAGCTCGCTCTGCGCTAAATGTCTAGCACGCGCTGTGGTGACAGTCGCGCTATCATAGACAGCGAGTTCAGTTCTGTGCCCAGAAAAGATACTATCTGTCTGGGGGACAGAGAACTCTTCGCCCAATTGACTCTGAGACCCAGATTCTCGAGGTGATCGAGTAAAATGGTCCTGTGCTCTATGAGCATCGAGTGAGATTGAGCTAGAATCAGCCAATCGTCCAAGTAGTTCAATACTCGCATGCCCTGTAGCCTGAGGGGTGCGAGCGCTGCGTCCATGCACATTGTAAATGTACAGGGTGCTAGGGACAAGCCGAACGGTAGGACTGTATACTGATATGGCTGGCCCTCGAAGGCGAATCTCAAATATCGCCTGTGACGTGACGCTATCTGTATTTGAAAATACGCGTCTTTCAGATCTATTGACACAAACCAATCTCCTCGGCGAATCTGCGCGAGGATTTTTCTGGTCGTGAGCATTCTGAACTGTCGCTTTGCAAGCACTCTGTTCAGTTGCCTTAGATCTAGTATGGGTCTGAGACCCCCGTCTTTTTTTGGTACCAGGAAGTATCTGCTGTATAGCCCTCCTTCGCTCTGAGCTAGAGATAATGGCTCTATGGCCCCTTTGCTCAATAGTTTAAAAATTTCGGCTCGAAGTAGGTGTGCTACTTCTGTTTTTACCGTGGTCTCGACGCGCGTCGCATAGCGACGAGGGCGCCGGCGAAACTGTAGCGAATAGCCTCTTTTTATAATGTCTAGCACCCACTTCGAAACCCCGGGTAGCCTCGCCCATGTATCTGCATGAATGGCTAGGGGTTGAATGCGAAGCGCGCTCTGGTCGCTCAGCGACAGAGGGGCTTTGGTGTGCTGTAACACAAGCGTCGCGCTTATGACATTCGAGGCAGAGGGCGCGCTGATAACAGCGGGCAGATTGCCCGCGCTCAGCTCCTCTGCGGTGGTTAACCGAGAGGGGGAGGGCTGGGCGAGTCCCTTAGGACTTGTCATGTCTGTGTGTGGATGTGGGCGCGGGATAGCGGGCACATTTACCACACCGAGAGCATTGTCCGCCTAAGCAGAGCGAATGCACGTTGGTTTCGTTTTTACAGAAACCTCGAGACATGCAGGACGTAGTGATTGTGGGCACTGGGCAGTGGGCACATCTGCTACGCTTAATGCGCAATCGAACTGGGTCGATTTTATGTGCGCGAGCCCTGTGTGACGGGCTGTGCTTGTGTGTAGGAATGGGCACTGGGCAGTGGGCATTTTGTCTACACTCATAACACCATCGGCCGTGGCCGGGACACCAGAAAATACACTCTTTATGGGATTTATCTGGGTAGCCGTAAAAACGGCATTTGTGTGCAGGCAAGCGGGCAGTGGAACCGGCTTGTTGTCTGCAAAATACACTGGAACAGTCACATTTCTTGGAACTGAACGAGCGATGAGTTTTGGTGGAAGTCCGGCCGCAGCGGGACTTTGACACCGTCGCTTCCCTAGGCGTGCTTGGACGACTTCGGGGCCCGGGCTTTACCGCAATCCAGATGAGCGAGAGCGCGGTCTCGCGCTTCGGGCCTGTCGGCGCTGCGAAGTGGCGGCGGTGGGCGGAGGCTGAGGCTGTGAGCTCTGAGCAGACGGTTTCGCACGGCCTACTGCAGAACTGGAGCGCTTCGGCAGGAAGTGCTTCATAGCCTGTGACGCTTTCTGTACCTCGGCGAATCTTTCCGCAAAATCTTTGACGGAAGTTCCGAAGAGGCCAGCGGGAGAAAGCGGAGCGTCGAGGAACGCGGCGCGCTCAGACTCAGACATCTCAGAGAGCGTTAGCCATAGGTGTCTCTCAGTCACAGTGAGAGAGGCCATGCTCCGTCCTATGGCCTGTGCAGCAGACTTAGTAGCGCGGAGAGCGAGGTCCGTAGCACTTCTCAAGTCTGGCACGCTAATTGCATCTGGTCCTTTCTCGTCCAGCTTTCGGAGGAGATCGGCCTGGAAAATTTGCAGTGTGGCCATAGTATGCAGTGCTGACGCAGCCTGCCCAGCGGCGGAGAAAGCGCGACCGAGCAGGGTTGACGTCATGCGGCAAGCTTTTGAAGGCAGAGCCAGCTTAGCGCGCCAACTTAGCGACTTCTTCGTGTAACTCAGGAAGAAAGGGCGCTGGTCTGGACGCAGGCGAAGCGCGCTCCCCGGGAAGAAAATATTGTGAGCAGTTGTGAGCAGGCTGTTCAGGCATTGACCACTCGAGGCCGAGGCTCGCCACGGCCTGTGCGAGTATGCGCATCAGCTCTGACTCGATGCTAGCTCTTTTGCCTGACGATGCGCGGACAGAGGGAGCGAGATCCACAGAGCTCGCCCAATCCTCACTGCCCGATGCCAGGAGAGAGCAGGAATCATCCTCCCCCAATGCGGCTTTTTCATCAGCGTCATCGACGGAAGCGGCGGCAGACGGCGGCCGCTGTCCGTCAGGAAGAGACACTGACGAAGCCGGTGAAGCTGACGGGCGAACCGGCGAGCTTTGACGGGTGGGGGAAGGTTCCGGGACCCGCTGAGCACGGCGCTTTTTACGGCGCGGCACCACAGCGGGCGGAGGTGCAGTCTCAGTGAAATATGCCAGGCGAGTCCTCAGAGTCGCCTTAGGCAGTAGCTCGCAGTGATGGCAGCCGCCGTCAGCGAGCGCGAGAGCTGCATGATCCTCACCCAGGCAGGAAACGCAGATAACGTGGCGGTCCCCGTCGCTGAGTGTGGCTCTGCACGAGCCGCAGGAAGGCATCTTTAAAAAGACGCAAGCTCTTTTAGACAGTGTGTGTCGCGGCAGCGAACACACACACAACAGAGAGTGTAAAGGATATAGGCGCCGGATAGCGCAGCAGGAAGGCGATTGAAGGCGGCGCGGCCAGCGACTTCACTGACGACTCGTCCCGCTACAAGTGCTTCCTCAGACGGCGCGACTTCTCTCCGGATCCAGCGATGCGTGTGCTTCGCTGAAGAGATGAAAAATCAGATATCAGCTGCCTGCGAGCTGTATTTATAGGCCTAAGCCACGCCCGTTTCGGCGGGACGTGACGCAGTGGGCGCGAAGCACCCTCATTGGGTCTGACGTCACGCTAGGCCTCGCTCGATAGGCTGCTGCAGTTGCCGCAGAACAGCCAATAGGCACACAAGCCGTCTTGCCTATGTCTGTATGCTGCCGCAACGCGTTTTACAATAATACAAAATTAAGGATAATTTTTTGGCTTCAATATCTCGCGGAAAAGGGATTTTCCCCTAGTGTAAGATACCTACGCAGTACGAGAGACCTCTCGTAAGAGAACCCAACATTTGGGTGTGTGCATGTGTTTGTTTTGTTTTTTAGTATGGTTATAGTACATGTACATTTAATCATGTAGCAGACGCTTTTATCCAAAGCGACTTACAAATGAGGAGAGCAATAGAAGCAATAAAACTAACAAAATGGCAACAATATGCAAGTGCTATGTATGACCAGTCCCAGTTAGTCCAGTGCAAAACATGTAGTAAGGTTTATATATATGACTATAATATACACTGACTAAATATATAGAATAGTCAGTGTTAGTATTAATGGGTTGTGTTGCCGAAAAAGATGTGTCTTTAGCTGTTTCTTAAAAATGGCTAAAGACTCAGCAGCTCGGGTTGAGTTATATTGTAAATAGTTTTGCACAGTATTGTATACTGCATTTTGTGTATGAGATTGTTAGACTTTGTGTTTTGTTTCTTGTTGGGAGCAAATTCCTCATAAGAACAATGTTACTACATTTACATTTATTCATTTAGCTGACGCTTTTATCCAAAGCGACTTACAATTGCTATATATGTCAGAAGTTGCACGCCTCTGGAGCAACTAGGGGTTAAGTGTCTTGCTCAGGGACACATTGGTGTCTCACAGTGGATTCGAACTCGGGTCTCTCACACCAAAGGCATGTGTCTTATTCATTGCCCCGCCCGCCCCGCCCCACCCCGCCCCACCCCGCCCCACGCCGCCCCACGCCGCCCCACGCCGCCCCACGCCCAATCCTGTCTTGCTCAGGGACACATTGGTGTCTCACAGTGGATTCGAACTCGGGTCTCTCACACCAAAGGCATGTGTCTTATTCATTGCCCCACCCCGCCCCGCCCCGCCCCGCCCCGCCCCGCCCCGCCCCGCCCCGCCCCGCCCCACCCCACATCACATCTAATGTCAGAATGTTTATTTTTTTAACCACAACCCTCTAATGTCAGAAAGTTTATTTTTAAACCACAACCCTCTAATGTCAGAATGTTTATTTTTAAACCAACAAGGTGTGTTGAAATCTAAGAAATGCAGTTGAAATGCAGTCTAAGGCTATGTTCACACTTAGCGTCTTTTTTGACAAGAAAAAGTTGACAACGGCAGCGTTCGGTTACAAATAGCAGCCGAGCGCGTCTTTTGTTGCTATAACAAGAGCTGGAACAGTAGCCTAGTGCTGTGATGCAAAAAATTTCGAGAAAGAGAAAGTTGGCTCTTGCGTTGGCTTTTGAAGTTACCGGGGAGGAGAATGTCGGTTCACAAAGACGTTTGTGGGTGCACGACAGACAGTTGTTCTTGTTGTTATGGAAACGACAGGTCTCGCTACTCGCTTGTCATTGGTCAGCTGTCAAAAAGGCGCTTGACGTAGGGCGTTCTTTTCAGAAAAGTTGAACTTTTTTCAACTTAAAAAGACTTAAAGGCAGACTAAGGCTATGTTCACACTTAGCGTCTTTTTTCAAACTGCCAGCGTCTGTTCTACATTATAACCCTATGGAGTAAACCGTTTTTTCAAAAAAGTCCTGAGCGCTTTTTTAGACGCCACCGCCGGCGTCTTTTTCTGCAGCTCAGAGCGTCTTTTTAAGTTGAAAAAAGTTCAACTTTTCTGAAAAGAACGCCCTACGTCAAGCGCCTTTTTGACAGCTGACCAATGACAAGCGAGTAGCGAGACCTGTCGTTTCCATAACAACAAGAACAACTGTCTGTCGTGCACCCACAAACGTCTTTGTGAACCGACATTCTCCTCCCCGGTAACTTCAAAAGCCAACGCAAGAGCCAACTTTCTCTTTCTCGACATTTTTTGCATCACACAGCACTAGGCTACTGTTGCAGCTCTTGTTATAGCAGCCCGGTCTCACCCCAAAACGTCATATACTTACGCGTCTTGACCATGCGTCAACATACGACGAAAAGGGTACCCCTTTAACGTCAATATGAGACGCAGACAGAAGCGCACCAGCACTATGGAAGGCCAAAAGGGCCAAAACGTGTGAAACTATGGAAGGCCAAAAGGGCCAAAACGTGTGAAACTGTCGCGTTAACGCGTATTTACGTGTTAACACGCAATTTACGCGTTAACACGTCATTACGCGTTAACGCGTATTTACGTGTTAACGCGTAAATTGCGTGTTAACGCGTAAATGACGTGTTAACGCGTACCTAAATTTGGGACATTAGCACCACCTACTGGTTTGGTGCTGCTCTTGCTCAAACACAGAGAACCTAAATTAAGCTTGTAAATAGCAGTTTTTAAGGTGAAAATACATGTTCAACAATGACTTTTCAGAATATAGGTTACAACTAGGCCTACATATAATTACAGCATATTTTAAATTGGCCTCTGAAAGTCATGACCATTTTCACAATCACAATAGAAGTTGTGTTAGGATAATATTACACATTTCCTTCAAATAGTATTTTCATGTAGCCTACACTCCTACTGTAGCATATTTCTAAAGCATCTTTTTATAATTTAACTACTATGCATTATTTGTTAGAGAGCCCCTTCTGATAACACATTAAGCCTTGTGAATCTGACTGATATATATCGTAAATCCTC
Organism: Leuciscus leuciscus; assembly: GCF_965113295.1. NCBI lineage: Eukaryota > Metazoa > Chordata > Actinopteri > Cypriniformes > Leuciscidae > Leuciscus > Leuciscus leuciscus. The sequence continues at coordinate 18,359,560 of NC_138747.1, read as the reverse complement.
CTGAAAAGAAGTGTATTATAGTGTAATATAGTTACTTAGGAATAAAATAAGTGTAATATAGTTAGGAATATATTTAGGAAATAATGCTGATGTGATGGTTTCATCTATCTATCTATGATAGATATCTATGTAGCCTAGTTATGTCTGTCTGTCATCAACTCTGTGGGGACAAATGTGGGGAAACTCTGGGGGAAAAAATTATTAAATGTGTTAAGACATAGGCTAGCCTATTCTAGTACTATAACTCGCTGTTAATAGACATATCACAGGGGGTTAAATGACCAAATATGTGAGTCGAAGAAAATGCATAACTCTGAAACATCAACTCTTATGGATTCCATGCAACGGTATTTTTGATGTATTGCATATAATGGCAGGCTGTCGCGCTAATTGCGAAGCAACAATCTCATGACAAACTTAAATAAAGTTTTAAAAAAAAAACTATTTTCAACCCACCGTAATATGTTTAACAGTGTTTATTATAACCGAAAGCTAGTTTGTTCACAGTTACCTGTAAAGAAGTGTAATATATAATTTGGAAAAACGATGTATGGATTCCCGTCTCTCTATACGATTCTCATCACGGGCGCGCACCGAACGGAAGATGCCAGGTGACGTAGGCTCATCGTATCCATGAGGTAAGCGCTTTTTCGCAATCTCATGAATAAATACAATAAAACGAAGGTGTGCGTCACCAAATTAATAGTCATGAGAATGATTACAAACAGTAACGACAGGCGGTGTCACCGTGACACAACACCTTTATTTTATTTGAATTATTCATGATAGAGTGACTCAAGCACTACGCTGAACATACCTCACGAGCCATCATGAGCAACGACACTGATGGAAGGGTAACTTCCAGGAAACTGAATAGATAGATCACGAGTGTATTAGCACTCCAAATCTATCCAACATTTTGGCGAGAATATAGATTAATCTCTTGTTCTGTGTAGTATTAATAAAATATATATTATTACTTTTGGTCCTATATTCATGATTTCACAATGTAATATCCATTGTAAAAAAAAGAAAAGCAGAAGTTCTGTTTCATTTCATTTATTAAAAATTCAAGCCAATCACTTTAGATTATTATTATTACGCATGTGTGTGTGTGTTTGTGTTTGTGTGTAGTGTGTGTTGTAATATAACTTTGTAATATAGCATATATATATATATATATATATATATATATATATATATACAATATATATATATATACACATATACATACAGGTGCTTCTCAATAAATTAGAATGTCGTGGAAAAGTTCATTTATTTCAGGAATTCAACTTTACAGGTGAAACTAATATACACTTTTTACATGCAAAGTGAGATATTTCAAGCCTTTATTTGTTATAATTTTGATGATTATGGCTTACAGCTTTTGAAACCCCCAAATTCAAAATCTCAGAAAATTTTAATATTACATGAAATCAACAAAAAAAGGATTTTAAATACAGAAATGTTGGTTCTCTGAAAAGTATAATGCATATGTACTCAATACTTGGTTTGGGCCACTTTTGCTTATGGACAGTTTCACCTGTTAAGTTGAATTCCTGAAAAAATTAACTTTTCCAAGACATTCTAATTTATAACCACCTTTATAGCCTATATATATATATATATATATATATATATATATATATATATATATATATTATTTGTTATATTTTATTGAGCTTGTTATCTTCGAAAAATACTGCAAAACAATGCATCTCAAATCTCAGATTCTTCTAAATTCTCAGATTCAAGGCTTAATGGTGTTAACAGAAGGGGTTCTCTAACAAATAATGCATAGTGGTTCAATTATAAAAAGATACTTTAGAAATATGCTACAGTATAAGTGTACATGTAAATACTGTTTGGAGAAATGTGTAAATATATTACACAATTTCTATTGTGATTGTGAAAATGGTCATGACTTTTAGGGCTTGAACAGTTATAGTTAACTGTCTAAATATGCCCATTTAAAATATGCTGTAATTATTCTGAAAAGTCATTGTTGAACATGTATTTTCACCTTAAAAACTGCTATTTACAAGCTTAATTTAGGTTCTCTGTGTTTGAGCAAGAGCAGCACCAAACCAGTAGGTGGTGCTAATGTCCCAAATTTAGGTACGCGTTAACACGTCATTTACGCGTTAACACGCAATTTACGCGTTAACACGTAAATACGCGTTAACGCGTAATGACGTGTTAACGCGTAAATGACGTGTTAACGCGTAAATACGCGTTAACGCGACAGTTTCACACGTTTTGGCCCTTTTGGCCTTCCATACAGCAGCGCCTCCTAGCGGTACCCTAACGCATACCTAAACCTACCCATAACATGGACGTTATGGGGGTACCCTTTTCGTCGTATGTTGACGCATGGTCAAGACGCGTCAGTATATGCGCCAGCCACAAAAGACGCGCTCGGCTGCTATTTGTAACCGAACGCTGCCAGCGTTTTTTTTTGCTAAAAAAACGCCGTTGTCAACTTTTTCTTGTCAAAAAAGACGCTAAGTGTGAACATAGCCTAAGTGCTTCTTTTACCGATATATATATTTACCGATATATTTAGCATTTCTAATCCAAACAATGTCAAACTTGGCACTGCACTCACTTGTGCCCGTAGCAAGTTTGAAATCCATCAGACTAACGGTTCGAGAGATATGCAAATAAGAGACACACAGACAGACAGACAGACAGATTTATATTTCTGTAATTTATAGATAGATAATTATAGACAAGAAGATTTTAATATATTTGTTCAAGTTTTCTTGAAAACTGGTCATAAAAAAAAAAAGCCAAAATTTACACTGACAATTGAACTTCTTTAGAAGCAAAACTGCTAAACAATAATAAAAACATTAAAAATGTAAACAATGACACGCAATAATACTATGAAGACCCTTTAAACACAATCACAAATATAAACACATAGTCTTACAGTAACATACAAGTTCAAAATGAAAAGAACCTATTCGAATATAACTGCTTATCAAAATGTACTACAAATACATGAAATGTGTGTCGATTAAACAAATACAATGATGCCACGATTGTCTTGCCAGATATCCCCCACCCCCCAAAAAAATAAAATTCCAAGGCAGTTTTATACTCATTTCTTATTACAGAGGGGATTCCTGAAACTGAAACGTGCAGCCTTTCCTGTGTGTGCTTCATTCACTTTTTTGTGACAATTAATGAAGCACTAATGGCGTAATTTCCGTTAGACAATGCAGAAAGTTATAGAAGCACATTCAGTAAAATACAGAGGAGCAAAACTTTGAACTTGGGGTCAAGTTTTTTTAACCACAGAAGAAGAATCTGAAGTGCATAACATGGCTCCGGTGCAATGGGAGCTGTGCAAGGTGTATAAAGAACAAACATGTAATCCAAACAAACACACTTTAGCTCAAACTAGTTTCAGGTATCAAAGGAGAGAATACAACACTAAAATAAGGTTGTGTAACTGATAACACCACCAACTGTGCAAGGTAAACATTTATCCATGGCCACACTGTTCTTCTGTGCTTTGGTGTGCAGTGGCTTATTTTGAATATGTGGACTCTTTTACTGTAGTTTATAGTTCTATCTAGAATAAGCTACTTGTAAAAACAAGATTCCTGCTGTAGATGAACTATTAAAAGACTTCAAAAGATATGTTCTTCCTGGGTAGGAGGATCACCCCAGCTAACCTTCTCAGAACTTCGGCTAATGTTCTGGAACGTTCTTCCAGTAATATTAATAGAATTATCTGGTCTTTAATAATGTTCTCACAAAAAACATTATTCATGGAATGTTTTTTTCTGAATTGTTTTACTTGAACCTTTCTCTAACATTTTAAATGCGTTCAAAGCGTTCCCATTATGTTCCCATAACCGAGAAAAACGTTTTTAAAACATTTAAAACATGGACTTTTGGAATGTTTCAGAGAACATTCAGAAATAACGTTTTCATAACTTAACGGGAACGTTAGCCAAAAGATCTTTGAACCTATTTTTGTTAGCTGGGACAGAGATCCGAAAGTTGCATTGTTTAATAGTTGCAATAGTTGAAGAGTAAAACTTAAAGTCAACATGAAATGACATCCACTACCCCTTTTACTTTCACAACGTGATGAATGTTTCAAAATGTGACATCATTAAAAGTGGCTGTTTCATACAAAAGTTTGCAGGTGGACCGTTATTAATTTTTTTTTTACAAAGATAAGCAAAACTTGCACAGAATGAATAGGAACGCGCATTGAAAGTACAGTCAGAAATTGTAATGTTTTCGTTTGACACATTTTTTATATAAAAAAAATATTTATGTGTACTGAGTACACCTTTAAGAAAGTGATGTATCCGAAATGGTCATTTTTAGTGAAAATGTCCTTATTCATATATTTTCATATATTTAACTTGTTATTGATCATTCATTCATTTCAATAAAAAAATTTCAATTCAAATTAATAATTTTTCATCAACTTCTTCGACTGCCTGGTTCTCATTGCACCAGAAAGTAAATTGGGTCAATTTTGATTTCATGTTGACTTTAAAGGCCTGTTCACAAAAAGACGAATGTTCGAAGCAAAATAAGTGCAATAAACATTTTAATTTGAATGAACAGAAGTTAATGTGTCTGTTTAGACCGTCACAAACATCCCCATGCTGTCAATGCAATGGAATTAATTTTTTAACAGAGAGGGGTTCTAAACTTTTTCTATTGCTGGTGATGAACTAGCCAACCAATAAGATCCACACTTTTTTGGTCACATGCCCAGAGCCACTGCTTTCATAAAACTAAAGCTGTGTCTGAAATCGCTCCCTATCCACTATATAGTGCACTAGGTGTCGGCCATTTTGTAGTGGTGTCCGAATTCTGAGTGAACGACATCATTCCCTACATTCGTTCACTACTTTTACCCACAATCCTCTCTGAATTCGAGAGTACATTCGATGTACACTTGCTGAAGCACTATTTAGGAAGTCTATTATAATTCCTTATTTAGGCATTAACTCAATTTAATGTGTTTTACTAATAGCCAGGTGTTTTAAAGGTGTTGTTAACTCGTTAAACTGTAAGGAAGAGATGATAATTTGCTGGATGATTTAAAAATATTCGTCAATCATCTGTAGGTACGTATTCATTGGAATGTAATAATCATAACGGTCGCCTAAGGGCGCTCAACGACCACGTCATCTGTGAGCGTGAGAGTTTCTAACAATTTCAATCGAATAAACTACAAAGCTGGCACGGAGGTATATATTATTACAAAATAAAGTCATTGTGATTGCTATTGTTGTTAATATTACTCCTCATATCACTCCTTGTAGATATAGTGCACTCAAATGCCATTCACTATAGGGATTAGTGAATGAGTGAACGAGTGAGCGGTTTCGGACACAGCTTTTGTGTGCATCCGAAAACTTAAAAATGCTGCCTTTGGAGGATGCATTCCAAGATAGGAAGGCATCAAAGCACGTCTGAAACCAATAAAATCAGATAAAGGTATTTCAGGAGACAGGAAGTGAAGCTAATATTATAAGGCAGCATAGATTCATCCTTCGCTCCCTTTGATATCCTGTGCGTTCCATTCTGTGACAGTTAAAGGAATAGTTCACTTCAAAATGAAAATTCTGTCACAATTTACTCACCCTCAAGTTGCTTCAAACCTGTATGAATTTCTTTCTTCTGCTGAGCCTTCTGATGAGGCCCATCAACTGTTTGGTTACCGACATTCTTCAAAATATCTTTTGTTTTCAGCAGAAGAAAGAAATATATACAGGTTTGAAACAACTTGAGGGTGAGTTTATGATAACAGAAATTTCATTTTGAAGTTAACTATTCCTTTAAGCTAAAAATAAAATGCCATCAGAACATTGTGGTTGCTGGTCAGTCAGTTTGTAAATGTAAATTTCTGACCAACGTTTTCCATTTGTGATGTCATTTCTGGTGAGAAATTACTGTTGTAGAAATATAGTTATCACCAAAGCTCTCTCTATTTTGTTGTAGATCATTAAACCGTTTCATGAGGTACCTTCGTTGCCAAATAAAGCCGCGGGGCAACAAATCAGCTGCCCAAGCTTTCGGGACGCAGCCTATGACTTGGTGGCGCTCACATTTTTTTACTTTGATAAGAAAACCGGTTTGTCTTCTTCTCAGACACCTATTGGTATTTCGGCTTTCCTTTAAACGCCACATACTGTTAGAGTAAAACTGCAGTTTTATTAAGTCTGCCTGATGGTTTTTACGCATTGGTCTGAACAGACATATCGCATGCGAAAATCACACTGAATTTTCATGCTGAACATTCGTGTTAATGCAAACAGGCCGTAACACCTAAACAATATCAAACCACATTCAACCAACAAGGCCATTTGGCCATTTTAACTTTTACATTCTAGAGGAATTCTGTTGTTGTCCTGAATATGAGACAAAGTGTAAAAAGCCCCATTTCCTACTTCATAAAGAATATCCCTTTCATATTAATTTTAAATGGACAGTAGTGGGATTGATCTGTATGTAGCGACAGTGCGGACAGACAACTCAACTATCTTTATCATATTCCCACTGGAGTCTCCCTGACTGAACTAACACACACTCATGCAAATCACACACGAATGCATGCACCTGTACACTCACACACGCATACTAGTCCCGTGCTTGTGTCTCTAGGTCTGGGAGTAAAACATTCTCATCTTGATCACTGGATTGGGAGCTTGTCTGTCTGTAATAGGCACTGCCAAATGTCGGAAGCCTCTGGATGCAAAGAGAGTTTCTCTTGTAAAGAAGCCACAACGATCCAGTCATCACAGCAAACAACACAATGGCCACCAAAGCAGCCACTGAGATCACGCCTCGGTGCAGACCTGAAACCAAAAGACACGTCGAGTGATACTTTATAACATGTTTTCTTATTTTCATATGCCTGATGAAACTGAGAACTAAACACTGTAGACATAATATAATTTACACTCAATTTTGAGGTACTGCTGTTATCGCTTAAAAACAGAGCTGATAGTGTTGCAGAGAACACAGGAAGTATTTCTGTGTTATTTCCTCAAAAATATGATTCAGCAAAAAAGATTATTCTAACCTTTCAATGGCTCCACTTCTACCTCTTTGATGGCTCCTGTGATGGAAAATAAAACATCTGAATGAATAATGATACAAAAAAAAAAAGTATTTACTTTTGTGAGAGCTATTCCTAACCTCATCCTCTCCCTCAGGTCAATGTTTGTTTATGTTTCAAATAAAAATCAATCAGTCACAATACACACAGATATGAAGTGGTTAGATTTGATGGCATCTGAATTAACAGGGTTATGCATGAAATGGTTAGTTATTTTGAAATAAAGTTGAAAGAATGTAAAGAATGTGCTGAGTTTATATAATTAATTGATCAAATCTAGTAATTTAAAGGTAAATAATTATTATTTTTTTAAATCTCCCAAACAATTTGCATTAAAAAATTGAAAAAATATGATCCAAAAGAAATTATATAAGCTTTCTGGACAAAACAAAAAAAAGTATAATTTTAGGGCTTCAGGCTATTTTGACCCATGAGAAAAGGATTTATTACAAATACATTACAAATACAGAAGGATAGGATGACGTTAAAAGATTCTTATTTTGCAACTTGTGAGTCAGTACACAAATGACACAGCACTGCAACAAGGAAATGTTGCCATTCTAAGGCAAATAGTCATTTCCTGTTCGGTTTCTGAACATGAACTGGGTCTATACTGAGCCTCCGCTGGTGGTTTTGAAGTCAAAGGTCATTCCTTTTACCTGATGAGGTTTTGCAGATGAAGCCCTGGGTGTCAGTGCAGTTGTCTAACTGCCACACAGCATCTGATATCCGCATAGTCACACATAGACCAGCCCTCATGACACTGGGATCTGGAGCTTTAGAGCGCCAGTAAGTGTACTGGAGCGGAGAGCCATCCAGTCGAGTCAAAGCGTTCTCTAAAAATAAGCATTTTGGTTACATAAGGACAATTGAATTTTTCAGATAAATCTTTTAACATAAAAGTGCCCCTATTATGTTTATTCAGATATGATCTTTCATGTAGTGTGTTACTACAGTGTAGTGTTTGTGAATGTACAGGGTCTGCAAAGTTTCAAAGAACAAAGTGTTAAATATGCTAAATGGAGTTATTGTCTCCCAAAAGAAAGAACCGATTCTGAACTGCCTGAAACGAGCCGTCAGTAATTCCAGTCTTACTTCCAGTAGGTTTATAACACATTTGCATAATGCCAGCCTATGGTTTTCAGTGGCTGCCTGTGAACAACGTCTACTTAGACCTACTCTCAAAAACGGTAGCTCTTGCTGAGGCCAGGAAGAGTTTGGTCCGTGTTGCTGACATGTAGAAAAAAAACTGTGTTTTCTGTTCTGCAAAAGCAAATCCACTCTGCATGCACATCCAAAGGATGAGGACTCAGTCTCGAATTGATATGGAACAAACGGCCCCATCGTTACTGTTCAAATCACTGTGAGGAAGTGGAAGCAGTGTGAGAAAGCATCTGGAACTGAAATTCAGATACCATAAGGGGCATAAGCAGGAGATTAATAACAGACTGGGCCATCTGACCAATCAGTGCAGAGTAGGCTCTCGGAAAGGAGCATAGACAGTATATAAACGGAAAGGAGGGGTTTAGAGAGACTGTGTCCTTTATTGAACTGTTTTAGACACTGGGAGAAAAGAGGTGATGCAACAATGTATTTTATGAGAAAATTAAAGTGTTATTTTTCTCTTGGATGCATGTAAACCTATTTTAGGAGACTTCAAAAACAAAAGTAGGAACCTTTAAAATAACATAATAGGGGCACTTTAAATATAACATATTATAAATTCAAGATAAAACAATGTGTATATAAGATTTTTATACAAATACAAATAAATATCAACACAAAAAAACATTTTCATATAAAACTTAAATAAATACAAAATAATATAAATTAACATTCCAAATTAATTTTGTAGTGTGTGTGTGTATGTATATATATATATATATATATATATATATATATACACACACACTACTGGTCAAAAGTTTTAGATCGGTAAGATTTAATGTTTTTAAAAGAAATCTCTTCTGCTCACCAAGGCTGCATTTATTTGATAAAAAAAAAAAAGTATTATTGTGAAATATTATGACAATTTAAAATGACTGTTTTCTATTTTAATATATTTTAAAATGGAATTTATTCCTCAGATGAAAGCTGAATTTTCAACATTATTACTCCAGTCTTCAGTGTCACATGATCCTTCAGAAATCATTCTAATATGCTGATTTTATGCTCAAAAAACATTCATTATCATTTTCAATGTTGAAAACAGTTGTGTACAATTTTTTTTCAAAATTCTTTGATGAATAGAAAGTTCAAAAGAACAGCATTTATTTAAAATAGAATATTTTCTAACATTATAAATGTCTTTACTGTAACTTTTGATCAGTTTAACTCATCCTTGATGAATAAAAGTATTGATTTATTTTATTTATTTCCCCCCAAAATAAAATTAAAATTCTTACTGACCCCAAACTTTTGAACGGTAGTGTTTAATGTTACAAAAGCTTTAGATTTCAGATAAATGCTGTTCTTATGAACTTTCTATTCATCATAGCATCATGAAATAAAAATGTAAATAACTGTTTTCAACATTGATAATAATCATAAATGTTTCTTGAGCATCAAATCATCATATTAGAATGATTTCTGAAGGATCATGTGACACTGAAGACTGGAGTAATGATGCTGAAAATTCAGCTTTGATCACAGGAATAAATTACACTTTACTATATATTCACATAGAAAACAGCTGTTTTAAATTGGAATAATATTTCACAATATTACTGGGGTTTTTTTGTATTTTTAATCAAATAAATGCAGCCTTGGTGAGCAGAAGATACTTCTTTTAAAAACATTAAAAATCTTACTGACCCCAAACTTTTGAACGGTAGTGTGTGTATATATATATATATTCTAAATACATTATATATTTTTACATTATACATTTTTATATTATATTTATGATATAAATGTACTAAATGCTCAATATTTAACATCAAGGCTCTTACTGTCAGTGTTGTAGAAAATTCCTAGCCAAAATTTCTGAGGCCCCTTGTAATAACGCACCAACTCGTTAATGACGAACCGGCTCTCCTCATCATCTTGAACTGTCAGAAGATCTGAAGAATTTCCTGAGAAAAATTTAAGTCTTGCTAAGCCATGCAAATGCAACCAAAGATGATCAAATCCACCCCTAGGTGGAGCTCTTGATCTAAACAATGTTAAAATGCAGTACCATTCTTTTTACAGTGATTTCTCGCGTCCTCCAGGGTCATCTTTGTCACAACATTTTTAAAATAATAGCAGCTCCCGCGAAACTTCAGCCAGCGTTCAGGACATACCACTTCATAGGAGAAAGCAATGCTTTCTGTGCGAGGACAAACAATGATATCAGTCAGATTTCAACAATTTACAAACTAATAAAATGAATCGAAAGACAGGAGGAATGGACTCACTCGGAGGAAGTATGAAGCATATCGCTCCTGATAACAGCATGTCACATTCGGCGTGTTTCCAGCGTCCATTAACATCCATGAACCCGCAGTCTCCATCTCCTTTTGGCATTTCCCAATTTGTGAACGATCCCTCACTGCCATCAGACCACTGGTGATCTATATCATCCTATGGAGATAGAGGGCGCTCTTGTTTAATACACCAATACAACTCATCATAATACATCACAATGTGATTTCAAAGCCTCCTTACATCTGTACTGTACAAGCCGATCCAGAGTCGGGCTTTAAGCCTGTTGATGAGCACATTGAGATAGGCCTGCTGATACGGGTCTGTGATCCGCACAAGTGCCGCCCCCTTCTCCAAACATGCTTTCTGGGCCTCGTACCAGCTCAAGTTGCCATGGATGATATGGTAACTGTGGTTCTTATACTCAGATGAGTCCAGAGAGGAAGCGGTGTAATAGTGCTGTGTTGGACGCTTGGTGATGTCTGAGATAAAGTAGGAATGCACAGATATAAAAAAAATTCATGTTATGAACAACCACCACCCAGCTAACAAAAATGTTCTGTTATTTCTGAATTTTCTTTGAACATTCAAAACGTCAATTAAATAAATAAAAAATTAAAAAAATTCTTGGTTATATTAACTTTAACCAAAGTTCCATTTCATAATTTTTCAAACATTATTGGAATGTTACTTTTGAATGTTTCTCTGAAAATTCTGAAACAGTCGCATTTAAAACAAAAAGTTATACTAAACTAAAACATTTTAGGGAAAAAAACTCCATGACCGATGTATAAATAATGTTTGGTCACACTTTATTTTAAGGTGTCATTGTTACAGTGCAATTATATATTAAAGTACTGTGCAATATTAATTAACTACATGTACTTACTATAGGGTTAGGGTAGGATTAGGATTTGGTTGAGGGTAAGTTGCATGTAATTATGTATAATTTACTGTTATTACTATGGTAAGGACATGTAACATATGTAACAAGGACACTAAAATAAAGTGTTACCTAATGTTTTTGTAGTAATGCTCTGGGAAGAACATTTGTTCATAACTTTTTTGAGAGAACATTGCCAGAACGTTAGCCAAAGTTCTGAGAACGTTCCCTGTTATCTGGGCAATAAAATAAAATTTTATTTTGTCTAAATAAATCAATCATTTTAAATGCAACAAGTGAATTTCAGCATCACAACAATATAATTCACAGAATAAAAAAATTACATATATTTTTTTAATCTTTAATCTTTGCTAAAGATTACATTTAACAGTGTTATTAAATTACTTGTGTTTTTAAGTTAATGATAGATGAAGGCAAAGGCAATATAAATGTACAAATTTATTAAATGCATATCCGCAATCACATAAATAATATCTACTATCGGTCGATACTAATAAATAAATAAAAACTCTCTATTGTGAAAAATCTATCTATTTCGTGATCTAAAAGGAGCCTACCTTGTGGCTTCTGGCAGACAAAGCCATAGATGCTCTCAGTACAGACGTCATCTTGCCATTCCCCTGTCATACGGAAGATGTGACTGTTGGACAGGTAAGTACAGTGATGTTCCATAGGAGATCTATAATGAGACTTCTGTAGACACACAATGAAAAAAACATTTAAAAACAGTATTGGAACCAAGTTATATTTCAAATATATTAAATCCTGAGTTTATACCTCCCAGTTATCATAGACGATTGGCTTCCCGTTGATCCATTTGGGAGAAAAACGCCCCTGTGCACCGATCCAAACCCCCGCTGACCTGCCATGAAGCAGCATGACGATGTAGGCTTCAACCATAAAGATAAAAGCCATTAAAAAAATGTCAGTTTCACTTTATTTTAATGGTCCATTTTACACATTCTGTTGACTATAAGTAACATTGCACCTACATGTCTACAAACTGTCATTCGTAGACTGTTAAATTAAGGTTAGAATAAGTTGACATGTAGTTACAAAGTTACTTATAGTCTGTATAATGTCTGTTGGAGGATCATCACAATAAAGAGATATTAAGCAGCCAGTGTACTAATACTCTAATGAGAGTTAGTTGACATCTAGTTGCAAAGTTACTAATAGTCAACAGAATGTTTAAAAGGGACCATCAATGTAAAGTGTTGGCAAAATGTCAATATAAAACAATATCGGAAACGTCATCGGAAATGAGCGTGATCTTCACCTTGTTCGATTTCATCCTCTATGGACACCAGAGATCCCGAATAGGATGAGCAGATGGACTGAGCATCCTGCCAAGTTTTCCCCTCTTCCGGACGGGCTGGGAGATGCAGAAACAGACACTGGCAACCAATCACAAACAAGCAATTCTCAATCATACAACAAAACACAAGAACCTAAAATGATCAATAAATATTTGATTTCTGAAGGTCATCTCTGAAGAAAATGGATAGAAACATACTCTGTGAAATAATTCTGGTGTGCTACTAATATCAGTTCCTTTAAAAAAGATTGATACATGTGAAAGAGAAAAGGTATGAGTCTACAATAGGAGTTAATTGTTAAATTATGTTTTCGTTGAAAAACTGCAGTGAAAAAAGTCCTGAATTTTTTAAAGCTTTATATTTTTTTCTCGTGATTACTGAGAAAACATTTATTGGATTTTGTTGTTTAATATAAGTTGTGCAGCAAAACATTTTAAATGGTACAAAAAATAGAAAATAGAAAAACATTCCAAAATACATAGACAAACCAGTAAATAAATAAATGAAGTGATACTATTTTGCAAGAGCAATATGAAAGGAATATGCACTTTGTGACTCACTGATCTAGGTTACATTCTCACAATGTGAGTGTATAGTGTATATAACCTTGTGTCCGAAGTAGAACCAGTTCTCTGGGCAGCTGCCGATATAGTGAGGCTCGAGTGGGTCCTCCACTAAAGACACCGTTCTGCGCTTGCACACGTAACCATGAGGATCTTTACAGCTTCCTGCCGACCACTGACCTGCACAACATCATCGATAAGCTGTGTTTGAGTATACTGGATAACGGTACTTGTGTGTGCTTAAAATATTGTGTGCGCATGTATTGTTTACCGGACTGAGACGACATTTGGATGCAGTTTTGGCCAGGCTTTCGGGAAAATCGACCATTTTCCCAGTTCTCAAAATCCAGAGCGGATCCATCAGTCCAACTGCAGGACACACACATAAAACACACAAATCCCAACATGAAGTCTGCTTCATACTGTACAGTATTTTCCTCTTATGCTCAGCTTTCTTTTTTTTAAAGGTGAAGTGTGTGATTTCTGTAATACTTGCTGACCAATTGCAAAAATACTGTTATCTTGATAAATTAACTTGAGAAAAATAAAATAATTTTTTAAAGAATAAATAACATTTCTCCTGTTTCTTTCTGCCTTTATGTTTCACTTATTATATAACAATAAATACATAAATAAGTCAAATGATTAACTTAATTCTACTATAAAAGAGCCTCATTATGGAAGTTAAAGAAAGGCACCTGAGGCCATTGTGATCGCTGTTAGCAGACAAACCAATCCACCAATATTTAGAGTCCTAAAAACAAAGACACAAACAAAGATGTTATTTTATATACATACATATAGTTAGTATATTTATTTATGTATAGTACACACACACACTACTGTTCAAACGTTTGGGGTCAGTCCATTTTTTCTCTCGTTTTTTGTCTCTTATGCTCACCAATGCTGCATTTATTTGATCAAAAATACAGTAAAAAATTTAATATTGTGAAACAAATATTAGTTCAAATATATTTTATTAGAATATATTTTCAAGTGCAACAACATGCTTCTCTAATAATTCTCTGCTTCTCATCGTGGCCGCATTACCACCTCGGCTGTGCATTATTTTCTGATAATTTAATGGCCCGTCGTCAATTATCCCATACAAAAGTGACAGTAAAGACTTTTATTTTAATTTTTTATTATCCTTTATTTTTCCAGGAAGGTCCCATTGAGATTAAAAGAAATCTCTTCCTCCAGGGAGTCCTTTTGTATGGGATAATTGACGACGGGCCATTAAATTATCAGAAATTAATGCACAGCCGAGGTGGTACTGTGGCCACGATGAGAAGCATAGAATTATTTCGCTTATACTATGGTTACCACACCTCAAAACATTGTTCAGATGATGTATTTCAAGACATTGGTCAGGAGAGATTAAGCATATGTGACTCTGGACTACAAAATCAGTAACATGGGTAAATTTTTTTCAATGGAGATTTATACATCATATGAAAGCTGAATAAACAAGCTTTCCATTGATGTATGGTTTGTTAGGATATGACAATATTTGGCCGAGATACGACTATTGAAAATCTGGAATCTGAGGGTGCCTAAAAATCGAAACATTGAGAAAATCTCCTTTAAAGTTGTCCATTTATGTTTGCGATTGTGCTGCATTCACTCACAAAAATAAATGTTTTATATATTTACAGTAGGAAATGTACAAAATATCTTCATGGAACATGATCTTTACTTAATATCCTCATGATTTTTGGCATAAAAGAAAAATCGATAATTTTGACCCAAACAATGTATTGTTGGCTATTGCCACAAATATACCCGTGCGACTTATGACTGGTTTTGTGATCCAGGGTCACATATGTGAATTACTTGAGTCTGTTTGTCTCTCCACAGTGTTCGGCAGCAGCGTCTACTAATAGCAAAATTGTACGTTTATCTGCTTCAAAAACAGCGCCATTATTAAATTGCTAGTGAGAAATGTCATGTAGCTTTTAAGTTGCTACACTATTTAACTGATAAAATCATCAGATTTCTGTGCGAGTGTGTGTCCGTACTGTATGTGTGTGCGTTTAAGTGGGAGAGAGAGCGAGAGAAAGAGAGTCCTTACATAAAACGTAATTTTGAGGCCAAAAACATGGAAATAATTTGTCGTTTTTATCCTATTGTTTACTAGATTTATTTGCTCGGTCAGTGTCGTTGTGGGTTTTGGTTCTGTAGTCTGTAAGGACCTTTGAAATAACTGAAATCATTTGGTGAAGTGATATGGAACTGTAATGCGGTAAAATCCAGCCTGGAACTACTTTAGCCTTGCGTTTCCCTGAAAATAATTGCACATCTTAGAACGTTTGTCAACCAATCAGATTCAAGCATTCAACAGCCCCGTAGTATAAGATCACTTTAATGCATCCCTGCTAAATAAAAGTATTAAATTATTTTCTTTTTTTAAACTTCCTGAGCCCAGACTTTTGAACGGTCCATAAGTAAATCACTAAATAATAACCTTTATGCGTTCTCTGATGAAGTTCAGTTCCTCGCTAGAGTGAACAGAGAGAAGATCAGCGCCCATCATCTTACAGGCGAAGGCGACGGCCTCCCAGGGAAACGGCTTACTGGCAAAGTAATATTCAGCTCCACGGAAAAACACCCATGGGTCATGTTCTGCACCGTAAACAAAAACAAATGTCATCATCATCAACATCATAAGTGAGTCTTTATAGTATTTACCTGTACTGTACTTACGGTCGCTGTACCAGTACGGCTTCACCAACTCCACACCTGAGGAAAAACACCTACATTTCAACAATTAATTTCTATTTCAGTGCAGTTTTATGGATGTTCTTCATGCTTAAAAGACAAGATATTATTATCTTGATATCATTAATATGAAAAAAACATATTATTGTTATTATTAATAATATAAATCAGAGACCATGACTAGACCTCTTTCAATGAAATACAAAATAATTACAATTAAAATTGGAAATTTAAGAATGTCTAAGCTAAGGCCGGGTTGCATAAACCACTAAGACTAGTCATCCAATTTTTTTCTGTACATACATTTTTAAGTCAGTTACATAAAAACGTAGATCGGTCTAAATTGATACCGAAAAGTAAGACTGATTACCCCAAACTTACTGCTAGTTGGTCATTCTAGTTCTTCAGACACAGTCTTAACTTAATGGCTGTTTATGCAACTGGCCCCTGGTCTTTTCAGCAGGATGATAATGAAATTTTCATTAAATATTTGAAATGTATATCCATACATCCTAAACACAAACCTTTAGGGACCTTGCAAATCCACTCATATTTGGAGTCACATGAGTGGGCCGTGAGAGTGTTTGTGAGGTCACTGTACACAGCACACATGTGAGAGTCCACTTCATTCATATCCTCAAAGAACGATGTCACCACCTACAGAATGGTATGAATATGACAATTGTTTAAAATAACTAAAGCTGATGAACTGATTCCTCCGTGATAGTCTGTTTTTCTAAATAGATTTGCTGTCTTTTATCTTTGCATGTGGATAATACACTCAAACATATCCAAATCACTCGACTCTCTGCTTTTTCGTTTCCTGGCTTTTTTGTTTGTTTCTCTTTTTTTCTCTGAATTCTTACCGGCGTGCCATCTGACCACTCCCAGGCTCCCTCGGACCTAGGGTTTCTCTTAGTAAAGCCCACCCAAAACCAGCGACCCTCTGTACTGAAAAGAGACAAAAAGAAAAGGAAAGAGAGAAAAAAATAAGTAAATAAATAAATTGGTGCAGTTAATCGATTAATCGCGATAAATCTCATCTAACATAAAAGTTTATATATATATATATATATATATATATATATATATATATATTCATGTGTGTGTGTGTGTGTGTGTGTGTGTGTGAGTGTAACTTTTATGTTAGATGCGATTAATTGCGATGAATCAACTTTACAGCACTAAAATAAATAAATAAAATTTAAAATTGCACAAAAAAAAAAAAGAAGTAATTCACTATATTTTTTTTATCAATTATTATACACAGTGCACTAATAAGGCTACTTGTCAAAATTGGAGACAAAAAAAATATATCCAGATACAGTGGGGTCCAAAAGTCTGTATTTTGTTTGGTTAGTTTATTTTGCCTATAAATAATTCAGAACCTTAAATATTTATTTACTTAATATTTAAACCTTTCAGGTTTAAACTACATATTACATCCTTTTTTTCAATGTGGTCTTGAGAGATATGTTATATATAATGCCCACTTACATAGACTACCATATACAATTTTGGGGTCAGTAAGATTTTTTTGTAATAAACACTTTTATTTTTGCACTATGTATATATACAGTATACACCCACACTAGTATCGATCAAAAGTGAGAGTAAGACATTTAAAATGTTACAAAAGTTACAAAATTAACTTTTTATTTATCAAAGAATCCTGGAAAAATGCTAATTAAGCAATATATTAAGAAGCACAACTGTTTTTAACATTGATAGTAATAATGTTCTTCTATTTTGATATATATTAGTATAAATTAAGATCATATCTGGATTTAAATTGAAATATAAAAGTTATTTTAAAATGTAATATTATTTCACAATATTACTGTTTTTCAAATAAATACTGTTAATGCAGACTTTAAGAGACTTCTTTAAAAAAAAAAAACATTTAAAAAATCATACCAAACCTTAAAAAATTGCTTATAAACCCCCACCTGTCGTATGGGGCGCCGTTTGTAAAGTGTCTCATGCTGAAAATAACAGCAACATTTTGTCACATTTAGCTTCAAACAATGTTGTATTTAACTGGTATGAATTTTTGACGGTCACTTTTTAGCACATTTACAACAATATTTGTCAACTTAGAGATATTTTAAATAGTTAAATCTAAATATTAAATGTTACACCTAAATGTTAAATGTTAAATCTAAATGCTAAATCTAAATGTTAAATCTAAATGCTAAATCTAAATGTTAAATCTAAATCTAAATCTAAATGTTAAATCTAAATATTAAATCTAAATCTAAATGTTAAATCTAAATGTTAAATCTAAATCTAAATGTTAAATCTAAATCTAAATGTTGAATCTAAATCTAAATGTTAAATCTAAATCTAAATGTTGAATCTAAATGTTTCGGGTGAAACTAAATATTTAACTAATATGCAAAATCAAAATGCCGGTAACCGGAAGTGCCAAAATAAAAGCTCGAGGAGGTCAGTATGTGTTTATAGCATGGTTTATAGTGTCAAATAACGAATAAAAACCATCTCATCCGAGGAAATGGACTCTTGGACATGGATTATCGTGATAATAACTACCTAAAATAATAAACACATTTGGAGAAACTGTATTTGAAGAGTAGGCTAGTGTCACTTTAATGAAAAGTGCGGGACTTATGACTTTGCAGCCATAACAGCCAGCCACGAGGGGGCTCACTTTGACTGAATGTCATGTCATCACTCTCATCACGAAACTCTACAGTTTCTCCAAACGTGTTTATTATTTTAGGTAGTTATTATCGTTATATTATCGTTATTATTATGAGATGGTTTTTATTCGTTATTTGACACTATAAACCATGCTATAAACACACACTCAAGCTTTTATTTAGATTTAGATTTAACATTTAGATTTAGATTTAACATTTAGATTTAACATTTAGATTTAACATTTAGATTTAACATTTAGATTTAGATTTAACATTTAGATTTAGATTTAATATTTAGATTTAACATTTAGATTTAGATTTAACGTTTAGATTTAACATTTAGATTTAGATTTAACATTTAGATTTAACATTTAGATTTAGATTTAACATTTAGATTTAGATTTAACATTTAGATTTAGCATTTAGGTGTAACATTTAATATTTAGATTTAACTATTTAAAATATCTCTAAGTTGACAAATATTGTTGTAAATGTGGTAAAAAGTGACCGTCAAAAATTCATACCAGTTTTTTAAACATTGTTTGAAGCTAAATGTGACAAAATGTTGCTGTTATTTTCAGCATGAGCCGCTTTACAAACGGCGCCCCATACTGTCGTGGGTAAACGTGTAAACCAACCTTTCGAACATCGTGGAAAGGAGATATTTGACAAAAGTCTGATCTTCATTGTGATGGAAACTGGCCAGATCAGCACCCAAAGCCCGGCAGAAGAACTGAGCCTCGGTCCAGGTGCGCTGCATCAGGATCTTCTCACTGTGATACACCTAAACAACAAACAAACAGATCATGATCCAACAGATGAACTGCAGTAACATACTAAATATTAAGTAAACAATGGGTAAAATTGTATCAAAGCAAGATTATGAGCATGCAGTTACTCTCTATTATTGATTTATGATTATATACTCTCTGCACCTTGTAACAGTGAGACAGGCTTTTGCGGCTCTCCCATCCTTTCGGACATGGTGCATTTATATCTATGTGTGGCACAGGCATCAGGGTGTCATGGTTGTCGTCCACTTCCTGTTTGCATACAGCCAGGGCCTTAAAGGTCTGACAATTTTTCACCTCCCAGTGACCCAGTGCTTGACCTCCAGACATCACCACACACCCCCCACTACTCACTGCAGGCAGAGGGAGAGACCATCAAATAAAGCCTGTTTGTGCCTGCTAGCCCAGGTTTATGATGGTAACTGTTTTAAGGGCTTACCTGGCTGGTGTCGGTTCCAGTTGTTGTAGTTGAGGGGTGTTGACGAACCGTTCAGGGTCAGCCAGCGGTACTCTCCGATTCTGTCCTTGTCCTGTAGGGCTGTCCAGTAGGATTGGGAGTCTGAACCTCCCGTTTCCCTGATCAGGCTGTTTAGAAAGGCCTGCTCAAACCTGCCATAGAGAAACCACACACTCCAACTGTGATGAATGTATCTGCTTCTTTCATGTTGTAAACATCGTAATTATCCTTGTATAGTAAGCATTGCCTGACTCAGCTACTCATTTGAGGTTAACACTATATGAAACGCGTTACCTGGTTATTCCAGGTTGGTTTATGATCCTGGGAAGTTCCATTAGTTACATAAACTACCATTTAGAAGTTTTTTTTAAGGGAGTTAATACATTTATTCATCAAGGATGCATTAAATTGATCAAAAGTGACAGATATTTATAAAGTTATAAAATATATTTCAGTCACACTTTAGATTAGGGTCCAATTCTCACTATTAACTAACTATTAACTACGACTTTTGACTTAACAAACTCCTAATTACTGCTTATTAACAGTTAGTAAGGTAGTTGATAAGTTTAGGTATTGGGTAGGATTAAGGGATGTAGAATATGGTCATGCAGAATAAGGCATTAATATGTGCTTTATAAGTACTAATAAACAGCCAAAATCCTAGTGATTTACATGCTAATAAGCAACTAGTTAATAGTGAGAATTGAACCCTAAAGTGTTACTGATATTTCTAGTTCAAATAAATTCTTTAATATTCATCAAAGGATCCTAAAAAATGTATAATGGTTTCCCAAAAAATATAAAGCAGCACAACTGTTTGTAACATTTAATATAATAAATGTTTGCTGGCCAGAAAATCAGCATATTAGAATGATTTCTGAAGGATCATGTGACATTGAAGACGGCTGAAAATTCCGCTTTGCCACCACAGGAATAAATACACTTTAATATATACTAAAATAGGAAATAGTTATTTTAAATTGAAATAATATTTAAAAATATTAGTGAGAAAAATACAGCCTTAGTGAGCATTAGAGACTTAAATAAAATAAAAATTACACATCCCTTACTTTCCCCCAAAATAGTAAATACAAAGTGATTTTGTTCAGAATAAAATAGACATTCTAGGTAATTTCATATTTCATGTTTTATTTAATACACTCGCCAAGCTAATGTAGCAAATACAAAAGTAACATGTGTTAGTTGTTTAATTGACTAAATTCTACTCGATTCAAATTGAGTACAAACTAATTTACCACCTTTCATGTTAGCGCTTACTCTGATCAAAACCAACAGAATTCCATCCAGACGTTTTCTACATACCTGCTTTCTACAGTAACAAGAGGAGATTTGCAGTAATATCCTTTCACTGCATTCTCAAACGTCTGCTCCTGATCTGTGATCTTATAACACCAGTTGTCTTTCCTTCTCCAGTCCTGCACATGCACACAATAAGCAAACTTTAAATAGATTCAGCAAGGCCTTTAACTGATATACAGATATACTAATCATATCAAATGAAAACTTGAAAGAACACAGTAATATTAACATGCTGAGATATAAATGAATGCAAAACAGATTTTCCTCACAAAACCTGATTGTTATGGTTTGTAGCGTGTAGTATAGGAATAGGATTAATATGTCATATGTAGTGTGGACTACAAAGTAAGTCTACTAACAATGTGCAAATTAAAGAACAGATGCAGCCATGTCAAGTGCAAAAAGGGTTAAGACATGCTTTCATTTTACTCTCCTCCCATAAATGTAGTGTCTGAAAGGGAAACTCCAACAAATGAGTATGCAATAAGGTCAGTCACAAAAATAACTTTGCCCATGCCCTTTCATCGCCAATTTTTCACAGCATGTAGTAAATCCTCACAGTAGTTTATCTTTAGGGTTTGCGCTGGTGCAAGCTGATCTGGCTCATACTCTGGTGTGACTTTCTGAGAGAAAAAATACGGTATATAATACTACTTATACTATAAATAGTGCATGGTTCATAGTAAACGCAGGTAATTTGGTATGCAGCATTAGCTTCAGTGGCATCTGGCAGTGTTTTCACACCTGTTTTCCATTGACCCTGAGTCCAATGGCCTCAATTCAGTGTCCTTCATATAACCTGGACCAGATTGAAACAAGCATTTTAACAGCTACAAACATACACAGTCGAGTACCTGATGCTGAACTTTGAACCTTTTTATTCAAGATCAAGATTTTAGGTTAAAACCGATATGAAAGAGAAAGTGGTTTTTTGCCTTTAGTAGAATACAAAACCATTTCAGTAGATACAGTACAAATAAACGGTTGTTCGTCACATACAGTATGAGATCAGTAAGTGTGGGTGTGTGTGACACATGAGCGTTCACTAGCACGTGTGCATCTTTGAAAAGTGCCCTTTCTCTGTTTGGCCATATCCGTCACGTTCGTCCTTCTCGTAGCCGTCTTGTTTCATGGCCAGCAAAAGCAGAAAACAGAGCGACAGAGCAGATCTGAATCAGTCTGTTGTTCTCCGGCCGTGACCCGCTCTAACCCTCGCTGACGGCCGCTCCGACCTCTAGACACACAGCCTGTCTGCCCTCCTCACCCCACACAAAGCACATCTTAAGCACAACAAATCAGAAATGCCGGAAAACGGATGGAATGAGAGTGACGGTAATTAGATTGACGGGAAAAAGTTCGGTATTGGAGGTTTTTTGTTAGGACCTCCACTCATTCACTGCATTTTATTCATGTTTCTCACGCAATGTATTGGGAATGACATGGTAAATGTGTGTGTATGACGGTTCTGGGGAACTTTTGGTTCTGTTTTTTTGTTCTTGCTGTGCTTTAATTATGAAATATGAACTTCAATTATATTAGTGGCCAAGAAAAATCTACTTTATTCTATATAGTGGTGGATCACTTTATCAATTAATCATGCAAAAAACAAAAACAAAATCAGCAAAAAATTAATGATGGGTGGCAAATACACCTACGGATAATGTTGAGCAAACTACTCCAAAACTACTCTTTCTCTTTCTCTCTTTATAAAATGAATGGTTTGAATGATTCAGAATAAATCACTAACCAATTCAGGATATTTACAGTAACCTACTGTATATTGTGAGTGAATCACTCACTGAAAAGGACTGACTCAAAAAAATGAATCATTTGTGAATTGACATCAGTTTTATTTTGGTATTACCAGTACAGTACTTTAGTATACCATTATTGTAATGGTCACCAGCTAGAGTGCCCTTGAGAGCCACCAGAGGATCCGAATATTGTCATTCCCTCACAAACTACATCTCCCATAATTCTCTGCCTGGACTCATCAGCGCTCATTGTTTTCAGATGTGTCTCATTACCTTGTTTAACTCACACTATAATAGCCTGGTTTTCACATTTATTCCCAGCGAAGTCTTGTTCAGTGTTACACTGCAATTCTGAGCATTCTCCCTGGTTTCATGTCTCTTGGTTTTTGGATTTCTTGAATGTTCCGTGGATTTTGCCCGTGTTCCCTGCCTAGTTGTGTTTGTTTGTCGTATGGACTGCCTGCCTGTGTTTGACCTTGCCTGTACTTTGGTTTACCCTGTTCAATAAATACTGCATTTGGATCCTCAACCTTCGTGTCTCAGAGCAGTTTGTGACAATTATAGTATTTATCAATATTTTAATATATTTTAATATATATATATATATTATATATATATATATATATATATATTTAAAGCTAATAATTGAGCTTTTATTTGTATATTTAAATTTTTCATTTAATTTTTTTAAATTAATTTATGTACTTTCTATTAGTTCTTTTTTATATATATATATATAGCTTTAATTTATTTTCATTTTTAGATTAGTTTTATTAATTTTAGAACATCGACAAACTTTTTTATTTCAATTAGTTGCCAAGGCAACATTTCATTTAAGTTTTTCAAATAATATTTATTATTTTATTTCCGCTTTATTTCAATTACCAAAAAAACGTTTTTATTTTTTTTATTTTTTGTTAACAATAACAACACTGATAGACATCAAAAGTTCTGATTCAACACAGCTTGCAAAAAATACCAGACACATGAAAAACATACAGCTATTGTATTCTCTATCAAAACATAAGCAGAAATGATTTTATGACGTGTGAGTGTGTTTGTTACGTTCTCACCTCTGGACATCCTTCATCCCATTCTCCAGCAGGACGCTGAGGCACAAGACCTGACGCCTTACAGATCGCGGCATACTGCTCTTCACACTCCGCAAACTGCCATCTGCCTTCCTAAAACACACACACACACACACACAATAAGTCTTTCATCAAGCACAGAAGAAAATTCAGAACGACCAGATCTGTCACTTGACCTGCTGGTTTACTACTGTGACTAACTGGTGACTGTGCATCTGATCACCCAGGATAACGTTTCCATGCAGTGACTGTCTCTGAAATCAGATCTCGTCGTGTTCATCCAACACACAGTTGCTGTATGAGTTATGGGGTGATTATGGACACGTGCTTCCTATATGACCACATACTATGTGCTCGGTTTATGACATTAATCTGATCTCTGACCCTTTGAACTCACCTTCGAGTCCGCTGTAACACAGATGCGCTTGTCGCCATGTTGATGGGAAGGCTCCTGAGAGGACCAGGATGTGAATGTGACAGGAGAGTTGTCTGACCATTGGACTGCTGGAAGTTTAGCCTCCTTGTGTAAGCCGATCCACACCTTAGAGTTGGATCCTGACACAACCAATTACATATTGTGATCACTGTGACTTTAATAAATGGCACTATAAAGTGAAAAACATCCAGCCAACCATTCGAGAGAAGTTTCAGCAGCAGTTCCTGTTGGGAGAGGGAGTGGACGCTGACCAGCTCTGCCTCAAGAGACTTGCATGCGCTCAAAGAGCCGTCCCAGCTCGACTTCTTCTCCAGGTACCGGTAACAAAACCCATTGTGGTCCAACCAATCGTCAGGACAAATCGTCTCCTTATATTGCCAGTTATCTTGAAGACAAACAGACAGAGAGAAGATTTTAAAATAAATACTACAGTATAGACTACCGTTCAAAAGTTGGGGTTGGAAAGATTTTTTTATGTTTTTGTACAAAGTCTCTTAAGCTATTTGAGGCTGCATCAATTTGATCAGAAATACAGTAAAAAAAAAAAAAGGTAAATTGTAAATTTTTTGAAAATTGTATTCTTGTGATGACAAAGGTGAATTTTCAGCAGCCATTACTAGTCTTCAGTCACATGATCCTTCAGAAATCATTCTAATATGCTGATTTGAAACATTTGTTATATGATTATCAATGTTGAAAACCGTTGTGCTGCTTATTTTTGCTGAAACCTTTTATAGACTTTTTCCAGGATTCTTTGACGACTAGACAGTTCAAAATAATTTGTTTGAAATAAAAACATTTTGTAATATTATAAATGTATTTACTGTCACTTTTGATCAATTTAATGCATCCTTGCTGAATAAATATTTTTTTATATATTTTTTTATATTAAGAAACCCAAACTTTTAATGGTAATTTTTTGCCAAAATAATAGGGCTGCATTAATAATACATTTCTGGCCAATATCTTTTTTTATTTTTTTTTATTGAATCAATAATTGTTTTCAAGTTAGAAATAATTTGCTGATATCAAAATAAAAAATAATAATAAATGAAAATGAAAATCAATCCATTTTTGTTCATGTCAAATCAATTTCTGAATGAATGAAATGAATGGATGAAATGAAAAAATGAATGAAAAAGTGTTTGAATGAAAGACCTTAGTACAATTATATAAGAAATCGCTCTTCAAGAAATAGTGATCCTAAAAGGGTCAAATCTTTGTTGTATATATATATATATATATATATATATATACACACTGCCTGGCAACAGTTTTTCTAACCCTAATTGTTGGAGTGTGTAGCTTTTCATTTCTTAAAAAAAACATTTAGGAAGACACAATCATGGCCATTTTCCATGACAATGTCAAGATTCATCAGGCTCAAATTGTTAAAGAATGGTTGGGAGGGAGCATGAAAAATCATTTTAGAACATGAATAGGCTCCTCTGAGTCCAGACCTTAAATTTATTGAAAGTCTTTGGGATGTGCAGGAGGAGACTTTCCAGAGTGCTTGACTTGCATTGTAAATACAAGATCTTGACTGAAAATTGATGCACCTCTTGATGGAAATAACATCACAACATTGTATAGAGAATAATCTTTCAAAAACAACTGCCTTCAGTAGTACTACTAATTTATATAATATACTGTATATA
This sequence comes from Leuciscus leuciscus, assembly GCF_965113295.1. Taxonomy (NCBI): domain Eukaryota; kingdom Metazoa; phylum Chordata; class Actinopteri; order Cypriniformes; family Leuciscidae; genus Leuciscus; species Leuciscus leuciscus. The sequence continues at coordinate 18,333,370 of NC_138747.1, read as the reverse complement.
TAGAGTTTTGGTATCAAGCCAACCCTTGTAAGGAAAGGACTGATTTTTATACTGTTGCAGATGACCCCGACCGTTTCTATATTTACGCACACACTGTGAGAATGTGTGTGTTTGTGTGTGTTTGATAGCCAGGGCCAGTAGTTCAGACTCTAGATGAGCCACAGCTGTTGTGCCTTTGAACAAATCTCAGGCCACACCCACATTCTTCTCTTCCAACCAATCACAATCAATGCTGACCATCATGGAAACAATAGTCCCTGGTCTGTCTGACAGCGTGCTCATTCCCTCAATAATGAGCACTGGAAAATGACACACTTTTTACGTAATACTGGTTGTTGCATGCTGAGGCTGAAGCTTAAACTAGACAAAACTTGATAAAACCAGGTGGATGGAGAGTCTGGGAAAAGTCAGACATGTTGGAGGGAAAGACAAAGGCTATTAGAAACGGATGGATGGACGGACAAAAAAGCTGGATTAGTGAAAGGAAGGATGAATAAGCAGTCAGATAACTCATCTCTTTACCAAGCGGCTCGGCATTCCGGCTGTAGTTGGTGGTTTTCTTGCAGATGTAGGGCAAGGCTGACTCACAGGACAGACTCTGCCAGGAACCCTGCGATGAGTTAAACACCCCACACTGCTGGTTCTGCTGCACCGGCGTGGAGGTCAGATCTGGACAGATGAATAAACAGCGAATAGGGCATTTAATAGGTAATACTGCCCATGAAGAACAATTCTTCTACTTAAAAACATAAGCCAGCTATACCTGAGGTATGATTGACAAGAGCCAAAGGAGATCCATCAGACCATTGCCATCCCCCATGCTGACTGAGATGGTTTAATCCAATCCAGACCATTACACCCATATCTGAGAGTCTTTCTGGTGGAACAACAATGATGCATCAATGAAACACTTCCATGAAACACAGCATGTTAGGAAAAATGTTTGAGCTCATCTTTTCCATGCAATAGTGGATGGAAATTTATAGTGCTAAGCTGCAACAAAACAACCAAAAGCACCATACAAGTTGTCCATGCAACTAGTAAATGTATCTTATGACTTAAGAAGACTGGGTATCAAATGTTGGGAGTCAGATGGACTACTTTTTTGTTTTGCTTTTTGTCCTTTTTTTAGAGCAAGACAGTTTAACTAGCCATATCACCACAGGTCAAAGGTTTGGAATAATTAATAATAATAATAATAATTGGAATAATTTTAGAAGTATCTTATGCTTACCAGGGCCACATTTATTTGATAAAAATGTAGTATATGATGTATATTGGATATTTGTTTGTCTCTTATTGTTTTCCTCCATTGTGTTATAATGAACATCCTGCATTTGTATCTCTCTTTTTTATTATTATTATTTGGTTTTGTTTGTGTTTTTTCCTTGGTTTGTGTGCAACACGCTGGTTGTTTTTAATTGATGTGGACATGGTTGAAATATCAATTTAAAAAAAATGTGATTAAAAAAAACAGTAATATTGTGAAATATTATAAAAAATTTAAATTATTGTTTTCTATTTTAATGTATTTTAAAATGTATTTTATTCCTGTGAGGGCAAAGCTGAATTTTCATCATCATTACTCCAGTCTTCAGTGTCACATGATCTTTCCGAAATCATTCATTTGCTGATTTGATATTATTATCAGTGTTGAAAACAAGGAAACAGTGATACTTTTTTTTCACGATTCTTTGATGAATTGAAAGTTCAAAAGAACAACATTTCTTTTGTAACATAATAAATCTTACAGTAACTTTTGATAAATTTAATGTGTCCTTGCTAAATAAAAGTATTCTTTTCTCTCATGTTTTAAAAATCTTTCTCATACCAAACTTTTGATTGGTAGTGTATCACGGTTTCCACAAATAATTAAGCAGTAATGCTGTTATCAACATTAATAATTGCGCACAAAATCATATTAGAATGATTTCTGAAGGATCATGTGACTCTGAAGACTGGAGTAATGGTGCTGAAAATTCAGCTTTGCCATTGCAGAAATAAATTACATTTTAAAAACATTCGAATAGAAAATAGTTATTTTAAACTGTAATAATATTTCACAATATTACTGTTTTACAGAATGTTTCTTCAAATAAATGTAGCATGTGAGCAAAACAATAAAAAGTCTTAATTATTCCAAACTTTTGACTAGGAGTGTACTTTCCTTCAATGGAAAAAGATCTTCTTTTGTGTATCACAAGAAAAAATTAATACAAGTTTAGAAGGACAAGGTGGTGAGTTAATGATAACAAAAGTTTAATTTTTTAAGTGAATGTATCCTTTAACTAAACTAACATGACTTTCTTAAGGGGCTGGTATAATGCCCTTTTAACAAGATGTAAAATAAGTCTGTGATGTCCCCAGAGTGTGTATGTGAAGTTTTAGCTCAAAATACCCCACAGATAGTTTTATATAGCATGTTAAAAAAATGCACCGTTTTGTGTCTGTTCCTTTAAATGCAAATGAGCTGCTGCTCCCAGCACAGAGGGCGGAGCTTCAACAGTGTGCACTCACACAGACATGCACTGAAAATTTCAAACTTTTAGCCTTTTATGTTCAAACCGGATTCAGACAATAATGGAGAGACTCAAGAAGAAGTGACAACATGTAGAAGCAACAGGATATTTCTGAATGGTTAGTTGATGAATTTATGTAGCTTATGTTTAGTTACCTTCTAGTCAGTGATTAGCATATTCTGTCTTGATAATCTATAAATCATGTTCAGGGGGCGGGGTTTATGTAAATTTTAGGGTTGGTGATGTCACTAACCCTTAAGGAATATTGTGCAGTCCCTACCAGCCGTTTGTTGCAGTCCTTAAAAAGTTATTTCTTTAAAAGCAAATATCTCCCTTTGCTTTGAACTTTGAGCATTGTAACTTTGCAGATGTTGTTTACGCTCAAACAGCAACATTACACACTAACTAAAGTTAGAAAAGTGAAATCATAATCAACCACCCCTTTAAACTTGCTTCACCAGACAGACCATGCTCATAGACCATCTCCACCAGCTAAATGTAGCTGGCAAACACAATGGCTATGTTAGTTATCCACCAGTCAGACCAAACCCAAACCAGCATAAACCAATGCATGTCAGCAAAGAAAGACAAAGAAATGATGTCAAAATAATCTGAATGTGCAAACATTTGAGCGTGTGTATACCTCTGATATAGCTCTGTTCACTGGACTGTGTGATGGACAGAAGACTCCCACCCTGTGCTTGGCAGGAAGTAAGAGCTTGACTCCAGGTGAGGATGGAGTACAAGTTAAACTGGTAGCAGGCATTCAGCTCCGGATGGCTCTCCCAGAATTCATTGCAGCCTGTCACTGAAGAAAACACACATAGATAGGCTTTATTTGGTTCCTTTAGTTAGTATCCACTCAAATACACTACCATTCATAAGGTTGGGGTCGGGAAAGTTTTTGAAAGAAGTCTCAACAAAGCTGCATTTATTTGATCAAAATAAAGTGAAAATGTAATATTGTAGAATATTTTTTACAATTAAAAATAATTGTTTTCTATTTTAATCATTTCAAAATATTATTTATTCCTGTGATGGTTAAGCTGAATTTTCAGCATCATTAACTCCAGTCTTCAGTGTCACATGATCCTTTAGAAATCACATGTTGATTTGGTGCTCAAGAATCATTTATTTGTATTGTCAATGGTAAAAACAGTTGTTCTGCTGAATATCCTTGTGGAAACCATGATAGAAATCTTTTGTAACATTATAAATGCCATTACTGTAACTTTTGATCAATTTAACTGAATAGAAATATTAATTTCTTTCAAAAAAAATTTTGTTTGACCACAAACTTTTGAATAGTAGTGTATAAAAAGGAAAACATGTATATTTAAATTAATTAGTACATGGTTTTACCTGAATTGGGGCAAAAGCCCCATTTCTCATCTTGATCATAGTGGTTTGTGGTGGCACACCAGAGGTGACGGTCCTCTCTGCCCTCAGAGGTACAATCCCAGAACCATTTATTGTTGTATTTGAAAGGTATGGAGCAGGTCATGCCATGGGAGTTTCCCTGTAGTGTGTGGATGTCTGCCAATGGCAAGAGAACAACAGTTACAGAACACGTAGAATCTGTCTGACTCCGGCCACATCAAATAAACCTCATCAAACTATCCACTGAATGCACAAGTTTGATAGTGGTCAACCAAAATGGGGCATCGGTTTAGCGTTGATACAGATATCTAGAGAGCGGGTTGTGACAGCAATTTAGTTTAAGTTTAAAGGGGTGGTTGATTATGATTTCACTTTTCTAACTTTAGTTAGTGTGTAATGTTGCTGTTTGAGCATAAACAACATCTGCAAAGTTACGACGCTCAAAGTTCAAAGCAAAGGGAGATATTTGCTTTTAAAGAAATTGCTTTTTAAGGACTACAACAAACGGCTGGTAGGGACTACAGGACATTCCTCCCGGGTTAGTGACATCACGAACACTAAAATTTACATAAACCCCTCGGGAACGTGATTTAAAGATTATCATGACAGAATATGCTAATCAATGACTAGAAGATAACTACACATAAGCTACATAAATTCATCAACTAAACATTCAGAAATATCCTGTTGCTTCTACATGTTGTCACTTCTTCTTGAGTCTCTCCATTATTGTCTGAATCCGGTTTGAACATAAATGGCTAAAAGTTTTTGACATTTTCAGTGCATGTCTGGGTGAGATAACGGAAGCTGCTAAGATCAAGCTCTTGAAGCTCCGCCCTCTGTGCCGGGAGCAGCAGCTCATTTGCATTTAAAGGGACAGACACAAAAAACTGTGCGTTTTTTCTCACCCTCAAAAAGTGACAATTTTAACATGCTATATACAAATATCTGTGGGGTATTTTGATCTAAAACTTCACATACACACTCTGGGGACATCAAATACTTATTTTACATCTTGTGAAAAGGTCATTATACCACCCCTTTAAGTTCTGCCAAATCAAAGTCCTGTGGTGCAACCAACATACAAAACCATGCAGGAAAAGACACATAAAACAGGAAATTACCCCGCTGACCATCATGTCTTTTTATCAAGGTCCCTTCAAATATCAAATAAACGTATTTAGTTTGTTTGTTTCGGCAATGCAAAGTTAGATCAGATTATAAAATGCCATGTGGTGATTAATGATTTGTGAATAAATAATGAATAAAAAAAAATGTAATAATAATTTGCACACTCACATGTACTCAAAACGTAAGAAAAATATGTTATTACTTTTTACTTTATGGTTACACTGATTCAATAAACTGAAACTTTTCTTGAAAATTATGTAAAAGTTTTTCAGAACCATACGAAATCAACAAGGACCACAAGGAGTACATTTCTAAGAACTTGGTACATGTGTGGACGCTAATATAGTTATCGTTAAATAGTTATTATCCGTGGTGTGAACACTCCTTTAAACTAGATTTTTACTTTTGCTTTATCACGGACACTCGTATTTGTAACTGATCCTAGTTTGAAAAAAAAAAAAGTGTCTGAAGACATCTTGCCTTCGTACGGGTAAGCACACGGCCCTTCACCAGCCGCCCCATAAATCCTCCACTGTTGCAGAACGGCTTTCTTTACCACCACTTTTGAGTCCACCACCGCTAGCTTACTATTCATCGCTCCGTACAACATGCTTCCCCCACAGCGCCACCACATGGTTGAGAGGGAAACATCACACTCAAAGATGCCAACGACATGCTGCTGCTTGGTTGTGTTGATCCCTAGACATCGATTGGTGCCCAGATTGTAGAGACGGTGCCGGGACACCCATTTCCAAAGCAGGGAGGCAGACGGGGGGTCACAGCTGGCCAGAGATAGACCGGACGAGTCTGCTGAGAGGCAACCATCCTGCGATACACTTTCCAACCGGAAAACTCCTTTACCTGAGTCACACAAACACAGATATTGAATATGGCAGCTTTCGAATAGGTCAAGCTAAAGCATATTTTCTTGTCGTATCGAATACATTTGGGAGATGTCAGGCCCTAGGGTTTTTTGACCAGTGGGAAAAGCCTTTCTTTAGGAGTATTATATAGCCATTTACATGCAGGGCCATGTTAGATTATAAAGGCAAGTGATATTGGAGATTCTAAGCCTTTCAGAGGCACTGAGGTATCAGACAGGTCTGATTATGCAGCGAACAGATAGAAAGATAGAGCTGCTCTCTCCAGTTTCACCTCCACAAAATGGGGCTTAATATTTCAGAGTTCTCAGAGTCGTCAGGGCTGAGGGTCTTTTGTGGGCGTTGACACGAAAGAGTAATTGAAGACACAGGCCAAAGACAAAGATATTCTCAAACAGTCGAACACACACAGAGTGTTCTAAAACTTCAAGGGGAAGTTACGCATTACACTCGCCATATGTCTGAGTCGGAAAGTATATAGGAAGTATAGGATTTTCTTGTGCCTGTGCTGGGAATGGGAACAGTATTGTTGTTTTTTTTCATCTGCAATGTTTTAAAATATGTTAATAAAATGGCTTAGTCTTCACACAACACCGTTTTAAATATAGCTGAAGATCTTTACACATTTTTAAAATGGAAAAGATTAGATTCACAGTGAGTTTTACTTTAAAATGTAGTGCCTTACCTGGAATTTTTTAAGGACACAAATATTTCCTAGAGTTGTCTTACCTTTTTTTTTCTATTTTATTTTAATTTTGTTTATTTTTGACACTTTTATCTTACTTGTTTTCAGTACACTTAGTGTGTCCAATCCTGTTTCTTCTGAGGTATACAAAGGAAGATATTTTGAAACATTTGTTTTGGGGTCCAGTGTTGTTTTGGGCCCCATTGACTTTCATTCTATGAACAAAAACAGTGGAACATTCTTATATCTTCATTTGTGTTCAACAGACACATAAAAGGCTCATTTTTGGGTTACAGTGTCCTACTTTACCTAAATTCCTCTTGAAACAAAATTGAAAGTGTTCCACGACCCTAAATATCTCAGTGACAGATAAATTATTTGCTATGTGAGATCATTATACTCTGGAACTGCAAGACCCAAACGGGGTATTTCGAGCGTGTTGTTACCGGTCTGAGTGAGCGAGGGTGTAGGTGTGTGTTTTTGAATGTGCTGCTAACCTCATCTGACCCTGTTTATAACAAGTGGGGTGACTCATAACAATGCTGGTTCCCAAGTAAATGTATACCTGGAATGCAATGCTAGTCACTTTGGATTAAAGCATCTGCCAAATGCATGAATGTAAATGTAAATGCACTGGGACTGTAACGAATCAGGCTGTTGGACAAACTTCAGAAACCCACTGTGTCCTTCAGCAGGGGTCTCGTGACATCCTGTTTATTAGAGGGAGAAGTTATGCAGTATTGTACTGTACTCTATTATCCACAAGATTTGCTTCATTTTTAGTCTTTAATGTATGTATGTTTTGTATTCTTGTAAAGCAAAGAAAAAAATGGAATCTAGACAGACAGACAGACAGACAGACAGACAGACAGATAGATAGATAGATAGATAGATAGATAGATAGATAGATAGAATTTTTTTTTTATTTATTGATCTATTTTTTATTATTATTTTATAAAGTTATTTTCTCTGCAGTGGTTTTGTATGTTAAATTATCAAACTAGACTATAGCAAAAAGTCACCATGGTAGATTATAACTGAAAAGTTGAACTGTGTTCTTAACAAATGGGTAGCCTATGTGTCAATGTATTCTGGGGCAAGTTGTCACGTTATTAATTTAACAATGAAATTTGTTGGTCAATTCAATGATTGGATATCTTTGTCCTTTTACAGTTTTGTAGAATGTAAAATTCCATTGTGAAACATAGCCTAGCCTATTCTGTTTGCTATAAGGTCATGTTGTCACAAAGGTCAACGTGTGTTCAATAAAATGTATTTTTTTGGAAATGGCCACTCAGAAAAAAAATAAAAAAATAAAAATCCTTAGTTTTATTTAAAAATGTTGAGTGTACTTTGAGTTCCGTCCAAATTCTCTGTTGTATCATGTGATGAGCAGCCGCCTATCGGTTTGTTTGTGTGCAGTTAACTTTCACTAAAACAAGTTAAATGGGCAACAGTTGTGCAAGTTTTAAAAACACATTACTAAACATATTTTGTATAATCTCCTGCTTGAGACTGAAATAATAATCTGTGCAGGTTTATCTCAGACGAGGAATGACACACTACGGCGAGTCTTTCATAGAGAAGAGCTGGACTATGCGCTCTACATACTAATGTAATTTGCAGAGCACAGCACACTTAATCTACACGATAAACTCTTGATCCTGACCTAACCCACGCGCTCATGCCATCGCGCAAAGTAGCGTTTCAGTAAGAAATATGTCGCGCAGGCCGATTCCACTTACTGTACAGCTCGAGAAGCTGAGTTTTGTTCCAAACTTCAGTTATGTTCGACGCTTCCACAGCAGCACAATCGAAGTTGACATAAAGCAGCATATAAAGGACATAAAGCGCTTCATGGAAGCGAATACGAAGAGTTTGACTGTATCCTTTCATTTCCATTGGAGTTGCGCGCGCCGCATAGACTGCAGCCTGTTTTTCTCCACACTTTCCGCAAGTTTTTAGGTTCTTTACGTCACTGGTCTCTGTATGAGGCAATAAAAGGCAAAATATTTCTCTCTTCTTACAGCTCGTCTGCTCTGAAGGCGACGCGACCAGATTAGAAGCGTTTTTTTATTTTATTATTCCCGTTGAGTCGCGTCACTCGCGTACAGTTTTTTTTTTTCTTGTAATCGAGCATTTGGCAAGAAAGTAGCCTAAGTATAGCAATACTTCTATTGAATGTTCAATTAAATGTACAGATTGTTTTAAATCACTGCACTGCAAAATGCGGCACAGAAGCTGCATCTGAAGTGGCTTATATCCTACGAAAAATGACCTAATATTTAATGCTGCACGACTCGTCATCATAATTGTATTTACACATGAATTACAAATGCAGAAATAATATTTTGAATACAATGTTACTTCGACACACTAATCCCTGGCTGAATACTTGAGTTGTTACATTGAAACAAGCATTTTCTCTTAAGCTGCTTTGAAAAATTATATTGTGAAAAGCTATATACAAATAAGCTTGAACTGAATTGAATAAATATGATCTTATAAACTTTTTGGATCACGCTGAGGCATTAACTTGGCCGTGTAAAAACACATTTAGAGAGAAATAATGCGAGACTCAATATGGAAAACCATCAAATATATTACAAAACACAAGTACAAACAGACTTTTTACATTTGATCCTGCAAAATCGAAATTAATTAATAAATTCAACAAAAAACAAACAAAAGGCTCAGCCTCAACTAACCAATCACAAAACAAACGGTCACAGATACTACATGAAAAACATTTCGCTACAAAAACGCTAAATGTAAAACAAGAAGATCCAGTGTTGCCCAGATTTAACAGTACCTGCACCTTTAGCAGCACAACACATTGTTCAAAATTATTTACATTTTTTAAAATAAATTCACTGCCAGTAATTGACAATCCTGCCCCCAATTTACAAGCACACAATTGCACACACACACAGTGTCCCACTTGTACAGTACAAGAAAATACATTTAAATAAAAAAATAGAAGGTAAATAGAAGCCTATTCTGTGTTTCAACACACAAAGTTGGTCAGTAGCCCTAAGAAATATCACTCTTCTGCTGCCCTGCGCTTTTGTAGGTCACATTTTTAAATGTTGATGTCGAGCTCCTGAAAAGAGGATTTGTGCCCTGGGGATAAAAGGTAGACAAAAGCACATTACATAAAAGCAAATTGGGCCATTTACACATAAAAATGAATGGAAAATGCAGTGAAATGCATGAGTAAACATGTTGGAATAGGGCAAAACTCTCGATAATGTTATCATACCGACTGCCATTTTGCTTTCGCCTTCTCTGCCTCAAACTTGGCAACCTCTTTCCGGTCATGGACAGAAACAAGAAACTTCCAGATCACAAGGAGTGTAATGCCAACGACGAGGACAGACATGCACACGCCCAGAGCGATCAATGGTGCGTTCGGTGGCTCAGGGCAGGCTGTAGGATAATTATAGACACAAACTATTTTAAATATGATTGTAACTATATTCTTGTGTATAATGCCGCAATGTATTAGTTAAACTGTATATGTTCATGTATTAAAAAAATGAAATGTTTTAATCTCACCGTAAAGCTTGGGGTTGTAAATGATGCTGCCGTGATCGCTGTCTACCAAACTGAAAGACAGTAGGCAGCTGTCCTCGTTCTGTAAGGTGCAAAATGCTGCCCGACTTTCCTCAAAATCTAGAAAAATAAATAAATAAATAATCATTATAAAAAAAAATTACACACTTTTGTATTATCCCTCAGGGATCGGCAGAGGCACCGGCGCGATCACTTGCATTTTTTCCCGATAATAACGGTGAAAAGAACTTAAAATATTCCGTAATTTTGTGTTGTACATCATTCAAAACTGTATGGTCTCACACGCAATAACAACAAAACTTTGTGCTTGTGTAAAAAAAAAGAAAACAATCAGGGTACGCTTTCTGCCGTCTCAGTATCTGTGAACTTTTTTCGGAAACGCGTTTCAAAAAATGAACCGAAACTCAGTGAAGACTTGTCACACAGACATGAGAGATGTGTCTTTAGAAAGCTTGAAGTGTCTAGTTTTATAACTAAAAATAAACGCCCCCATTACCTCCATAACTATCAGGCTTCATCAGGTTAATCTATTCATCGAGTTTGAAAGAATAATACGCGCTTTGAGGAATAAGCCTTGAATTTACCTCAGAAGAAGAAGAACGCGATGCATGGCTTGATCCAACAGAGGATGCATTAGGAAGTCATTTAGATTTGAATTAATAATCTTTAATTAAAAAATATGGTAATAAGTTGCTCCACCTTTGGAAACGACGTTCCTTTTCTGATGACATCACCAAGCCCTCTTATTTTTAAACCCCGCCTCTCCAACCACCTGTCTTATAAGAGCCGCTTTTCACAATCCAATTAACTCCTGACAGATTTAATCAAATCTGTCCTACATTTTGATCTCAAAATTAGTTATTCGTAACTCCAATATTCACCAATAGAAGTGAATATCATTCACCATGCATTATATTACTGTGAACAGGATTTCACCAAGTACAACATGTTCCCAAAGATGTTGATCCTGGAACAACATTCCAATCAACCAATCAGATTTGAGACATCATTTCTCTCAGATATTAGGGATAAGTTATGGGTAGTGGTTAGGTTTAGGGATAGGGTTAGGACTATGTTTTCAGACAGGAATGTTGTTCAGGGATCAACAAAATATGTTGATCCAGGAACTTGTCTTACTTGGCAAAATGGCGGTGACCATGATATTACCCCATACAAACCTCATTTTGTTCCCTTAATCTCTTTCCTTTGTTCCTCTCATGTCTTTATCAAAGGCTGTCAGCGTTTTGTGTCTTTTCACCGACTCACAGACCGTATAGAGCCAGCCTCCACAATACCAGCTGGCTTGTGATCTCAGGGTTCATATAATAGACTGATCTTGTGTAGACACTTGAGGGTCTTGAAACTCAATGGGCCCCAACAATAGGCTCTCCACACAACAAGCTAAGTAGCGTGTTTTCCTTTGTAAAGTGTTAAGAGGGATGATCTAAAGAATGGCTGCTTTTTATGTGCGTGCATGAGTATATCAAGACAGATTTTGAAAGAAATCGGCATTAAAGTATCATAAAATTGTCTGTATGAGTTAAAATACATGAATTTTTTGCTATACTGTACCTTTAAAAGAGGTGTAAAGTAAAATGTTTGCCTAATAAACATCTACCCTACTGAACATGTGAGCACTGATAAAAGAACACTGCAGAGAACAAAACAATGGATTCTGACCTGTGGAATTGCTGACAGTGGCATGTAGGGAGTTGCACTTCACGGCGCACTCGTCCGACGGGTCTTTAGCTTTGAGGTAACACTCCACACAAGACCTGTGGGACACATAATGACAACATTAACCCGTCGACCTCACAGAGAGATTGTCTCTAGAGGAAGCTTAGTTTTGTATTCGTTGTGAGTTCATTCTCTCTGTATCTCTCTATCACAGAGTCAAATGACCCACGGGGTGATCGGACCTTTAGTGGGAAGGAAATGCAATCCAACAGAGCTGCCACATGCCTTTTGGTGCTCATATATGCCCTCTGGATATGAATGAACAAGAGGAAGACTCACACAAACACACAGTCATGAGAAATACACAGAGGAAGGACATGGGGTGTAATGTCAATCAAAGAAATCAATTAATGTAGGTTAAATTATGCATTGTTCAAACCAGGCTGTAGTCAAACACAAATGCCTTTAAATGCCTGTCACAGATACATGTGCATGTCTTTACCTGGGTAAGTTACAGATATCTTCACAGGTTGGGCACCTTTCGCAGCGCTCTCCTGAGGCTCCGGGAACGGTGCACTCGCACTTCCCACACACACACTTGCCCCGTCCGCTGCAGATGGACCCATCCACTGATTTGCACATGTTGGTGCTGGTGCTGCAGTTACAGAACTCCCCCATCCAACCACCGTGACACACACACTCGCCACAGTCACATTCCCCGTGACCTGCACAAACACATATTAATACAAATTATTGAAAAAAATGTCATGGTTTCCACAAAAATATTCAGCAGAACTAAATTATTATATTGTTTAAATTAACACATTTTTAGCTAACTGTGTGATTTGTATATATACGTTTCTGAAATACATAACTAAGACTGACACCTCTGATAACAGATCACTCTAAATTGTAATGTAGACACATGCATTTTCTGTAAAGCTGCTTTTAAACTAAATGTATTGTGGAAAGCGCTATACAAATAAATGTAAATTGAAAAAAAAATTATTGAAAAGAACAACTGTTTTCACCCTTGATAATAAGAAATGTTTCTTGAGCACCAAATCAACATATTAGAATGAATTCTGAATGATCATGTGACACTAAAGACTGCAGTAATGGCTTTGCCATCAGAGGAATACATTACATTTTAAAACATAATAAAATAGATTAAATATAAAATAGATGAAAATAATTATAGAGTTATTTTACATTGTAAAAATTTCACGATATTTCAGTTTTACTGAATTGATCAAATAAATGCAGTCTTGGTGAGCGCAAGTAACTTCTTTCAAAAAGTGTGTGTGTGTATACATACATACATACATACATACACATATTCATAGTTGCCATAAATACTTAACTAATAAATAAGTTTTGTCAGACCAGTCAGATATGGTGATTAATTAATCAAAATAATCACATAATCAATGATCAATGATCAACATTTGCTAAAAAATAGCCTTCAAAATGACCATAACTTAACATATTACATTATTAAGGTAGACAAAAGCTTTAAACTTTGAATTGCTCCAATGGTAAGAAAATTCCTTATTACAGAATTATATTATATTCATTTTTATTAATTATAGTTTTTTACTCTTTTAAAATTTTTTTTTTTACCACATTAAATAATTGCGATTATTGACAGCCATTAAATAAGTATAAATAAACTCGCATAGCACATTTGCATGGATATAAATATAAACATGGGATGGCCCAAACTAAACCCTTCCGCCCGTCTCCTCCCGGGCACAGCAACTGTTTTGGCAGTTATCAGTGTGTTATTCTTTCATCAACATTCCACAGGGTGAGAGCAGATCGAATATCCCCCTCCACTGCATCAGCGCTTTCTTTTCCTCCCCTCAAATTTTATCACAGTGTTACGGCGTGTTCTAACCTCCGCAAAGCTCTCCTCTGAACCTGACGCAGGAGAAGTCGTCACACTCGCAGTACGCCCCGTACACGTGACCGAAATCGGACGGGTGACACGCGCACTGTCCGCAGAAACACTCGCCCTGGCCGCTGCACATCTCCGCACCTTCATGTTCCCTGCCAAACACATAAACTTATTAAACTGTGTCTGCGTGCCTCGCATGAAACACTCCATGACGCTCGTTCTCACCTGCAGTCACTGACTTGGTCTTGGCCCTCTGTGCACTCACACTTCGGCCCCGCAAAGCCCGGATCACACACACAGGCTCCGCACTCCAGCGCCCCGTTCCCTCGGCTGCAGTGGGTGCTGTTCGCCTCGGGGGTTTGATGGCAGTCACACACGCACTGGGACTCCAGTTCGATCTCCAGGGTATCTTGGAAACCCACCGGCCGCAAGTAAAACAGCCGCGGGCCAGCAAGACAGCCTTTTAACTCGACCGTAACGTTAAAAGATACCTGAGTGAAAAAAAAACAGTTTTGTTTAAATTTCTGTTACAGAAAACAGGACATATTTATCAACGTTTCGAGCTAATATTTTCTAAACGTGTCCAACTTGTTTGCAGAGGTTTGTTTGTAACTGTCAAATCGTTTGATTTGCTTGAATGCAAAACTTTTATGTACACAAAACAATGAGAGCAAAGACCTTTCTAAACTAAAATAATAGTATATTCATGGCATTGTATATCATACTTAAGAATGACATACTTGTTATTTTGTCATCAACAGATGCAGGACACAGGACAGGTTTTTTTTTTGTTGGTTTTTTTTGCTTCAGTCCTGTTTTAACCTACTAGGGAAGTATTATTGAAAGCAAATAAAGAATAAAAGAACTGACCACATCACCAGCTTTGACATTGGAGCAGTGTTTATGTCCGGGGATGATGGTCCCATCCTGACAGAGTGCCGTGAACGAAATCTGCAGACCCTCAGTGTTGCCCAGAACCTCCAGATCAATCTCTGACCTCAGTTCCTGTCAATCAAAAAACAGATACATAAACTCCTTTAATGTGTGAAGTGTGTCATTTTCTCAGTGTTATAAAACCTTGAGCCGGTCATTACTGCAAAATAAACCCAGTCAAAACAAAGCAAAGCAAAGCAAAGCAAAAAAACAAAACAAAACAAAACAAAACAAAACAAAACAAAACAAAACAAAACAAAACAAAACAAAACAAAACACAAAACAAAACACAAAAACAAAAAAACAAAAAACAAAAAACAAAAAACAAAAAACAAAAACAAAAACAAAAAACAAAAAACAAAACAAAACAAACAAAAAAACAAACAGACAAAACAACAGAAAACATTTTTGAGTTCAAATACATTTCATTTGTAAGATCACAGTAGAGTGATATGAGAGACATTAAACTAGCACAGCTTTTGAACATCATTTTATAATGCTGTATTTGACAATAATCAAGTATTTCATAGAGTTGGGTAATAAAGAAAACAAAATATCAAAACTGTGAGTCAGCCAATCAGCTTCAAGGACTCAAACCAATGTTATATGACCGACGCTATTGGATGAGAACTGAACTGAGCTGGACGATGACATCACTGTTTTCTGCAGAACAGCCTTATAGATGAAATTAACTAATTTAATAATTGATGATCTTTACAACAAAACTAATCAACACTCAACTGACTTCAGCTGAACAATGACATGGTTTTCTTTTAGAGCTGCTTTACAGTCAAAATGAACTATGTTTGCATCATTGAATCATTCTCCTGTTATCACTGTGAAGCTGTACAGATTGTTCAAAGCGCTAAAAATAAAGGTGACTTGACTTGACTTATATAAGTATGCGGTATACTCAGCTGGAGTCCACCATGACTCTGAATGACTCACGTGTTGAGTCAGCAATACGAGCACACCAGGTGCCAACACGTCCAGAGCATTTTTAGATGGTCAACTTCACTTCAAATAGTCTTTTCTACTATTCTGACAGGGGTTTGTCATAGACTTCACACTTCAATTAATAATACACCACCATATAGTGCACCTGTGTCATGTCGGTGGGATGCGCAGCACTTAGAGGGTTCTAATGAAGATTAGAGTGCAGGCAGAGGAAAGAGAGAGTGGGGGATGGAGAAACGGAGATGAAGAGATCAAACAACAGCCAAAGAACGAGTGCAGACACGCTCTGTGAACACGGCGATTCTCAAGAAAATGAGCAGAGGGGGTTAAAGGGAGGGGAAATGTTGAACAGATAAGACATGTCAGCATAAAAACATAAATAAACTATTCTGTCATACTCAAATGATCATTTTGGTAATTTATGTAACTTCCTGCAAATCATCATAAATAATTTGGTTTCTGCTTTTTAAAATATTTCCTCAATGACTAACAGACATGGGCTACATGCCTACTTTTAATTTGAAACAATATTTTAGTGCTGGGCAACCATTAATCGTGATTAATCTTATCCAAAATAAAAGTTTGTGTTTACATAATTTGTACTGTGTATAATTATTTTGTATATATAAATACACACATATGCATGTATATATTTAAGAAATATTTGTATGTATATACTGTATTTATGTTTATACATAATTTATATAATATTTAAATATAAATATGTTATATATTTAAATTTTAAAAAACTTAAATATATACATGGATGTGTGTGTATTTATATATACAAAATAATTATACACAGTACACACACACATATATTATGTAAACACAAACTTTTATTTTAGATGCGATTAATCGCGATTAATCGTTACCCAGCACTATAAAAAAATATATATATATTTGTATATTAATATATTTGTAATGTATATTAATGTAGGCCTATAGAATGTATTCATGTATTTTTGGGGGATTCTTTCAAAAATAATTTTATAACAAATCATTTATTTTAAATTTTTTGCAATATCTCACAGCAAGAATTCAAACATTGTTGCTGGAAAATGATGCCATTTTAAGCCTCATCTATTTCAGCCTGCTGACATTTCAGAATTCGCAAAACATTGGAAACATCAACAAACAAGTTTACAAAGCATAAAACCACATGATCATTAAATGTATGAACGTTGGCCTAATATGGCAGGTGACACCTGAAAGGCCGTCCAGAAAGACTTGTGAAGACTAAAAGGTGTTAATTTACCTTATATGAGGTCATGATGAGTTCCAGAATGTTTCTTGAGTCAGATGCCAACACCCCCACAGTAGCACCAGGAATCAGACTTGCATAATTCTGTCAGAAATGCAGAAGAAACTTGTTAAACATAAATTCCAAAATCCTGGAAAACAGCCACAGAATTTGAGATGTGGGAGATCGATAAGGAGAAAGTGAGAGAAGAACAAAGGAAATGGAGAACTCAGAAAACATTAAATATTTGTGTCGTGAGAGGTCGGTCTGGGTGATGTGATAAAGACTGTGTTTGAACATGTTATAGGAGAACTGAATATACTTGTGATTCATGCAGTGTATTCACATACTGATATATCTTCCTTCACAGGTCGTCTCAAGTTCCACATGCACAGAAAAACACATACCTGTTTGTTTGCCTCATTGGCCTAATATGAAAAGTCCCTTACTCTTTTCTCACCTCATAATTCTGTCTCTGTTTATCAGTCACAGCGAATATAAGGAGGATATTGTTTTCAACCAGTTTGTCGACAAGCTGCCCTAATGTTGGATACTCCTAAATATAGAGGACAAAAGCACCAAAAACAAGACACCCAGTCACAACACAACAAATTCACAAAAAAAAGAGAATAATACAGGGGAGAGGACATAATTCAAATTAATTTGTATTAAAAAACAATATTTAATTATGTTTGTTTAAACAAGAACTCGCAAGAAGATTGCAATTTGTAAAGGAATATTCCAGGTTAAAATCTGAAAATAAGGACTTTTATATTATCTTATCTATTTGAATTATTACTGTAAATGCTTTCACAAAAAATAAAATCTTTGTAGAAACTTTTTGCACAACTTCCCCCATAGGCTACCATTGTAAGGAAGTGGTTGATGAATAAAATGTTTCTTTTTCCTAAGAGCTTTTCACTATTTTAATTACATTTTTGCCTTAATTCTTTAAGTAACTAAAACAGAAATAAGAATAATTTCAAGCAGCTTTACAATAAAATATGATATTATAGCGTATTATAATATAATATAACATATTTTAAGAACAAATATTCCATGAATGCATAAATTTAATGACTACCACAAATCAAATCTGCTATAAAAATTATAAATAAAAATTGTTAAAACAAATGAATAAGAATTAGGAAGATGGTTATTACAAAAGTTATAGTAGTATAGCGTGTCACACCTTAGGAAACAACTTCCCAAAAGTAGTTCCCGTCAGCTACCAAAATTAATATTATTGTAAACGCATACCTGTAAGCATTATACTTTTCCTTTTAGAAACCGAAGGATCAAAATTATTCACTATTTTTTATCTCGCATGGCGTCGATTGTTCAGCCGATGAAATACTGACAATATGCGCTTCCAGAAACTACATCCATCCCTCACAGCCTCTTATTTATTTATATCAGATGAAAAATGACTATAGAGTTTCATTTCTATTTATTGTAACCCGGAATATTCCTTTAAGTGATCCAAATTTCCCGATTACTCAGGAATTGAAGCTGCAGACTTCACCTTACCAGGTGGGCAGTCATTGAATACTCATTATTGCCATCCAGGTGACACTCTCCGTCATTGGGAACCACGATGCCGGACATTTTGCTGTCCATCCCAAAATGAGAATCAGCATCGCTCACGAACACCAACAGCTTCATGGAATCGTTCCGCCAGCCAATCCTGTCCTGAGGTGGGATGGACATTTCCAGGAAGTTGGAACAAAATGGCATCCCTCCATAAAAGCAAAAACTGAGTAGGATTTCAAGGGCGTCTTTGGAAAACGACTCACCCCACACACCGCCGCTTGCATGATGGCGTCGAAACCGCACTCTGGCACGTCAATGTTCGCAGATACCCGTTGCTTTGAGATGATCTCATTAAACTTGTCAGTGCTGCTTGTTAAAGAGAGGAGGTGTCTGTATCCGAATGTGGGGAGACATTCAAAATCAACACTCCTGCGAAAGACAAAAGCGATAAAAGTGGGTTGCTATTGTCTGAAACAGTTCATCATTCACTTCTAAATGGAAGATGATGTAACGCACTGGTCATAAATATGATTGGTTGAAATTAAATCACACATTTCCCCCACTGATGTCACGATTCATCTTACTATGCGTTTATACTGGCCGACCCTTTAGATCTGGCAATGGGAAATACCTGCAGGGATTGGCCAGCTCCTCGCGTGTTATCTTGATGAAAGGCAGAACTGGTTTCTCCACAAAGGAGCCGAATCCTAGTCTGAATTTGCTGGTAAGCTTAGCCATCTCTTTTGAGAGAGTCGAACCCAAGTCTTTGATCATTTTCAGATCATCAATCATAGATGCCGACAGGTCCATCAGGTAATAGATGTCCACCGGATGGTCCTCCGGTTGCTGGACTTGAATCGGAAAGGTCAGCTGACTTCCTGTGGAAGAGAAATGACATAAAAAGCTCAAAGTTTCAAATGCACATTCTAAGATTCCAGTGTGGTACAAATGTTTTCCAAGTCAGAGCGATCTTCAGTGCCCACTCTAACCAGTAGACATTATTTAGTTTTTCTATAGATTGTTTTCGGGCTCTGAATGACTAGATGTTTCCGTCAGGGGAAGCACCTCAACAGCTGTGGGTAGAGAGAGACGTTTCTTTGATTTCAAATCTGTGTCACCCATTTTTATACCTGGTCTAAGCTGGAGGCGCATCTTCTGAGGCACGATGTATGAAACATTGGCGTGGCCAGGGAGCTTTCCTAACCCTTGATCCTTCAGCACTTTGACATTCGTGATGGGAAACTCCACAAATTCGCCAGAGCATCCCTTCTGAAGAAGAGCCTCCGGTGTGTCGCATCTCTCGTCGATTGAGAAAAAGTCTGTGAAATTCTAGATAAACAGTTTGAACTATTATTAGTAGTAATGCTTTACAGTGTTGCACAATGACATAATGAACCAAAATATAAATAAGAATAATTTCAAGCAGCTTTACAAATAATATAATATAATATAATATAATATAATATAATATAATATAATATAATATAATATAATATAATATAATATAATATAATATAATATAATATAATATAATATTACAGTGATTTGATTGTTTTTCAAAGTTGTAAATAAAACAAAGATTATTGAAGTACATTTTGCAAGAATATATATTTTTTAAATTTCATGTTTAATTTAATGTGTTACTTGCCGCTTTTTTGTAATGAATAGTAAAATTCACTGTATTATCCATTTTAATGGAATTTGTTTTTTTTGGCCCCCTGCAAGTGTTACAACATACACATATCCTACATCTTATTCACAAGACATAAAACACATTAAATACATAATAGAAAACAAACAAACATTAATGTCATTAATTAAATAATAGTTCAGTTGAGAATGGTATAAAAGATTTTTTTCTTCATGCGCCCTAAAAATGGATTAATTCATTAAAAAAAGGATGTGAAGAAACATTAACTGCCATTTTTGCTATATTATGTTGTATATATATATCTATATATATATATATATATAGTCTCTATTTTTTTTAGAATGATCCTTTAAAAAAAAGAGTTTGCGCACTGCATTCAGATTTTTTAGAGCAAAATATGTTTACACTGTAAAAAAAAGTTGCTGCCTTAAATTTTTAAGTACAATCAACTTGGATGTTTAAATCATTTCAACTTAAAGTACATTAAACTGACTTGAAAAAAGAATCACGTATAACTTATTTTGATGAGTTAAAGCAATGTAGAAACATATGTCACATGCATATAGGATTTACTTTTAAACAATTTTCACTAATGCTAGTAAATTTCACAAATAGTTCCAAAGCGGTTCTGATGGGAGTGCGGTGTTACCTGTAGTGTGCACCATGCGCACTGCGGCCCCAGCTGCAGACACTCGTCACAGGACACAGCGCTGAATTGAGAACACGTCCCTGCAAGTGCACAGTGGTTTGTGGAAGCGGTTCGCTTGTTTCTCACGCAACATCAAAACCATAGAAAGTCAGCTGATATTTCTACTCTCTGCCAGAAAGTATTCTGAGCAACAAAGTACACTAAACATTATTGTTAAATCAAATTTTGATGTTTTGCTTCACTTGCAAGAACACATCTTATTTCTTCTTATCTATTACAATATACTGTTTTTGTTTTAAAGTGAAACCAACAAAGTTAGCAGGTGAGTTAGATTGACACATGTTGTGAGTTCAAAAAAGCTTACACTAAAAAAAAAAGGGATTGTGGTTCATCTCCCAGCATGCACTAGGGTTAGAGTAAATAAGTATGGTAGCATTTTTTTTTTACTGTTTAACCTTTTTTTTATTACATTATTGCTGTTGTCATGTTTATTAACTTGTGATGTCAGGATGAGTTTGTTCCTCTATTAAAATCATCAGTTGATTGTTATCCTTGTCGTGTTTCATACCAAGTTTTAATATGTGACATCTTGTGAGATTTATATCTTGAGAGCCTTCAGGTGAGTATTTAGCCAACATAAATATGTCACTGTAAGTAAACAAGAACTCTGACATTATTCTCATGAAAACACACCTTTATAAGAAGCACATTATATTCAACAATTTAAATGCAAATGAGGGGAACAATCTACTTAGAGCTCTTTTTAAAATTACAGACTTTAGATTTACATATCTAAATAGGTAATTGTAACATTAATGCAGATTTTAAAAAACTATTTTTTTTAATAAAATATATTTTAAGTTAAATGTGAGTAATGCAAGTAAAACATAAAAATAAAGTTAGTTCTAAATGATTCATATTTTTAATTCATATTTTCATATTTTTAAAACCGGAATTAGGCTGAACGAAGAGCGAAACTGCACGTATAGACTGTACTTTATGTGTGTGTGATTGATCAAAAATGTGTTCAGTCTTACCTCCGACAGTCCCGAGCCAGAAGTGAAGGACAAGGCAGAGTGAAACAATCCCCATTAGTCCTCACGGTTTCTGATCACAGGAGAAAAAATAAATAGCCTACAGTTCATATTCTCACACAAACAAACGCGGGATGCGATCATGTAAGCGCGAGCAGGTCTGAGCTCACCTGGACAGACAGACTCAGCGCGTGCGCTTACCTGCCCAACCTTTATATGCACTTCCGTGCGAGTGAGAACACGACAGGTAAGTCACCCTCTCACAAGTGCAGATATTTCACACAAATACTTGTGTCACAGCACAGCAGCCTCTCGAACGCATTTAACATCGCGTTTATGAGTAAAGATTGACTACAAGAATATGCTTTTTTAAAAGAGTAGATTGAGAACTAGTTTACACTCTCTCTAGTAATCATTTTGTCGTAAGATATTTTATTCAGCGATACAATTCGGACGAAGTTCTACCTTTTTCATAGTCTAGAAATGATCAGGTTTGTATAATATATAGGCTAGTGTGGCACTTTCTATGGTAGGCTGTGTGGCACTTTCTATGGTAGGCTGTGATGTAACGTTTTCTGCTCAGATGTCTTTCTCACTTCTGCAAACATTGAGAGTGAATTGTTCGTCTTAGAAAGTAAAATGTCCATTAGATAACAAAATATTGTTTCAAAAATTAAGATTGAAAGTATTTAGATACTCTCTGGTTGTAACATATTGGTCTAACATGGTCATAAGGTCATTGTTAATTGGACTCCTGTGTGAACTTGAGGGGAACTGACTTCCTACATTCACTAAACTGACTCAGGGACTAGTTAAATATTAAATGTGACTAAGAAAGTTAAAGCTATTTGTGAGAAAAGATGCAGCCACCTGATTTATATATTGTTATCTATGAAATCCAAATACTATGTATTAGGCTACAATATAGGATAATGTAAACACGCTTTTAAAGCATTGTGTGAATTATTCACTGACTTTCAATTTACTCAACTTTTATAAAACATTATAAAAAAACAGTTGACTGGTCTTGACCCACATGTCTTGTTGTGCACAGTTAGCTAACCGCTAATCTTAAAGGCATTTTTAAAAAACAAGTTCCAGAGATATTATTAAGAGTATGCTGACTAACATGTAATCTAATTTTGTGGTTTCTGAAATGTTTGAAAATGTTGTTGGAATGTATAAATGTAGACTTACATGAATTATGAAAACATAGTACATGCTAACTGTAGACTTGATTTCCTTTAGGGGTATTTGAGCTTTAATT
This sequence comes from Leuciscus leuciscus, assembly GCF_965113295.1. NCBI lineage: Eukaryota > Metazoa > Chordata > Actinopteri > Cypriniformes > Leuciscidae > Leuciscus > Leuciscus leuciscus. Next base: position 18,310,354 of record NC_138747.1, on the reverse strand, counting down.
AAGGGAATCAAGCCCCGTAATTCACACCCTAACTGAGTGCAATTAAATCAATGGAGCCCCCCGAGTCACTATACTGGTTTAGATTCCTGTTTGACTATCTTGACAGGCATCAGATCACAAGGGCTTCACTGACTCCTTTTGGCAGTCGCCCATAATGCCTCATTTGCACATAAAATATCACCTGTCACTCACCTGCAAACTCTAAAAATGAATGATTTCTGGTCACATTGTCTCTGCAAATAGCAGTCAGTGTGAACTACACATAAACGTTTATCTTTTTTTTTTTTCTTCATTGTTTAGTTGATACAGTGTATAATTATACAGCATTTATCTCCACACTCATCAGTTAAATGTAATTAAGACTGACAAGCCTAAAGCAAACATAGAGGTTAACCTCAGGCTATGACCCTGCAATGAATCATGCCTTATCAGCACATTACTTTATATATCAAACATCTGCTCACTCCCATCACTGACCTCAATCATAATGTGGATTACTTATGAAAACACCCCTAAATATGACTTTCGCAAACACGTCTTTTGGGAATCAATTCCAGGGATATCTTGTTTTCTGCAGTGCGCTCTCATTGACTATGTGTATTGCCGGATATATCCATAGGGAACAGCCTGATCCTTCAACAAAGCCTGTGGGAATCCCCATGGCCTTGACTTATATTAATATTTGTTAAGTATGGTAGCATGTGACACATTCTACAAAACAGGTGTGTGCGCGCGTGTGTGTGTGTGAGCCACGCCTGGCTGTGAAGAGCCGTGACTCAGTCTCTGTCTGAGAGCACAGACATATTGATAAAACCAAGTCAATGTTTAACTGATCAGGTAATACAAAATGACCGCAGTTTCGTTGTTTTCATATTTCAAAAGAATGACAGAATGTAATGATTAACATCTGATTGTAAAATTGCCGGGATGGCCACCAGTGGGAATGAGTGGATGAGGCCTTGGGATAGATTTTACTGTTACAGTAACAATAGATGGAATAACGTATTGTTTTCATTTACAAGCATAATTCAAGATCAGTGTGTGACCACACTGATGTTGCTCTTTCACAGCCTTCGACTTAATAGACTTGGTTATGTATCATTTCAAAGTGTCCACTCTGTTCCTTCTAAAATTCCTTGGCAAATCCAAGCACAGTTTGAGACATTGTTGTGATGTCTTCTGAAACTCTAGAAGAGTTGTGAGATTACTGGGGACTTTTTCTTTGGAGCAAAGCTTGAGAAGCACCAGATTGAACCTCATTCACTCTCAATTTAATCTAATTTCTACAACTGAAATTATTCAAAATTTCAAAGATCGCATTTGTGATTTTTCTTTCCTGAAGTGTGTATTTGGTTAATCACTTCCATTTAGAACAATGGCATTTCAAATGAAATTTAAAAGTAAGAGCCATTAATGGATGGAAGAGGAGTGAGAGAGATACAGATGTCAAGGCACTGTATAACTGCAGTTAAAGGGATCCCGTTCACTTTGAAATTAAATTTTGGTATGTTTTAGCTTACCTCAAGGGCATCCAAGATGTAGGTGTCTTTTTTTCCGCAGTAGTTTCAATTTTGATATTTTTAGGTCAAACCGTTCTTGTCTGTCAGTCATTGAATGCAGGTCGATGGTCCGGGTATAGATATATACAATAGAAGTCGGCTTGGCTACTGACGAAACCGTAGCCAATGCGACATCTAGTGTATATATCTATACCCATCCGCGCTCTCAGATCACTTGGACGTGGCTGTGTACAAGAGGTAAAAACGATATAAATACTGTTAGTTTTCTCACACAAACGGCTCGTTTCGTGTCTTAGGCCATCAATGTGTACTTACGATGGGGAATTGTTTAATTTGGACGATGGGGAATTGTTTTAATTTGGACTCTGTGCATGCTCTTTGAGACAGTGACCATCGACCTGCATTATATGACTGACAGACAAGAACGGTTTGACCTAAAAATATCAAAATTGAAACTACTGCGGAAAAAAAGACACCTACATCTTGGATGCCCTTGAGGTAAGCTAAAACATTTAATTTCCCTTTAAATGGGAACTATCCCTTTAAGACCATGAATCAAAACCTTTTCAATTCAAACTGTTTCTCTTCTCTTTTGTCCTATCCTGTCCTATCATATCCTATCCTATCCTACAGTATTGTAATACTTGCATCCGTACTTTGACTCAAGCCCATCTCGGGTGTATTCACACTTGGCAGGTTTGGTTCGATTAAAACGAACTCTGGTGCGATTGCTCTGTTAATGCGGTTTATTTGAATAAGTGTGAACGCTGGCATCCGAACCCTGGTGCGCACCAAACAAGCAGATCGAGAACCCTGAAAAGATTGATCTCTCGCTACACTTTCAAATGAACTTTGGTGTAATTTGACTGACATATGAACGCCACACGAACCAAACACATGTAAGCAAACCAAAAACAGGACATCAGGTCACAAGAATGCTCAAGCATACCTGTTTTTTTCTCATCATAGTCGTGATGTTGCCCATCATAGTTCAGGCATCACAACCGCGTCTCTTCGCAGCAGATCTTCATTTGTGGGTTTTGAGTCCTTTACACATTTTATAAGCTCTTCATAAGTTGTCAGCTCCATCATATACTATCATATGTAGGCACATTTAGCCCAGCACACAGCATTGTTTTAGATGTTCAACAAGGCCCGTCACAAAATATCCGTCATAAAAGAGATTTTTTTTTTTTTTGTCTTTAGGTTCGGTTTTAAAAATGACAGTGTGACCAGGAATAAATGTATAATTTTCTTTTTTTTGTTCCAGACCAAAATAACTAAGAGAACCAAACTACAATTGTGAACACACCCTAGGACCATATTTTGATGACTATTCGAGACCAGGTCAGGAATGCATCTTAAAAAATGGTCTTGGACTTGAAACAGACCTAAATCTGGTCTGAACTCAAGTACTACAACACTCCTATCCCATCCCATCCCATCCCATCCTATCCCATTCTATCATATCCCATCCCATTCTATATCCTATCCTATATCCTATCTTATCCTGTCTTATGCTATCATATCATATATCCAATCCTGTCCTGTCCTATATCCCTATATCCTATCCTGTTATATATCCAATCCTATCCTATCTTATCATATATCCCTTGCTATATTATCCAAATCTTGTCCTATCCTCTCCTATCCCATCACCCCATCCTATATTATCCAAATCTTGTCCTATCTTATCCTATCCTATCCTAACCTATCCTATCCTATCACACCATCCTATATTATCCAAATCTTGTCCTATCCTATACTAACCTATCCTATAATCCCAACCTATCCTAACCTATCATATATCCCATCATATCATATTATATATCCCATTCTATCCTATCATATCCTCTCCTACCCTATCATATTATCCATCCTGTCCCATCCCATCTCATCCTATTGCATTTACTCTATCCTATCCTATCCTATCCTATCCTATCCTATCCTATCCTATCCCATTCTATCATATCCCTATATCCTATCCTACAGATACTGTCCTATCATATATAATTCTATCCTAATCTATGATATCCTACATATATTTGTCTTACATTTGACATTGGCTGTATGTGTGTGACTGATTTTTTAACAAACTTTTTAACCTGCCCAAGAGTTATATAAACTTTAACCTTTACTTCTTCTTTTTTTCATTTTGGATGTATTAGAATGGAACTCACCCCTGGAGGCCTCGGCAGCTAGCATGCTGTCCTCTCTCTCAATACCAAAACCACAGCAGCAAGTGGGATAGAGCTATACCGGAGCGTGTGAATGTCTATCCGGCTGGAAGTGTGAGTCGGAAGCAATAGTACGCTGAAACTATCACAGTGGTTTTATGGAGCATGACGCCTGCGCTCCCTTCCTCACCCCCTTTTCTCTCTCTCACACACACACACTTTTCTGCATGAATGACAGCAGCAACTGCAGGACTACACACACACACACACCCACAAACATGCACACAGCATGTGAAGCTTCTTCATTAGAGAGAGAGGGAGAGACAGACTGACTAACAGGCTAAATGGGCATGTGTGACTGTGGATATTGTTGAATGTGTGTGTGCACAGCATGTAGGTCAATGGGGTTTTTCTGTTGTCTGTCAGACAGCGAAACTGATTCTGTGGTAAGTAAAATCCACCATCAGTGTCAGGTGCTTTTTTTAGTTTAGTAACGGGTCTTGGCATGTCCACTATGTGTGAATATGCGCGTGTCAGGGTTTTTCTACATTGGGAAATCAATGTTAAATAAAGTATTTATTCTAGAGAATTTTGTCCCACAAAAATTAATCGACTCATTAATCGACTCATTTCGACTAATCGACCAATCGAATCGAACTTGTCATTAATATAGATCAAGAAGCCAGCATCTGACAGAAACAATAAGAAAGACAATTAATCGACTCAGCCAAGGGTTCCATGAGGAAAATGGCATCGCAAAGATACTAAATGACATATTAATGAAAACTTTAAAAAAAAGAAAGGTTTCTGTGAGGGTTAAGAGATTGAAAACATCATCAGCTCAGTATAAAAACAACTGAAGTTAGTAGAAAGTCCCCACTATGATAAAAAAGGCAAACGTGTGTGTGTGTGTGTGTGTGCGTGTGTGCTGCATTCACACTCACCGGAAATGAATGGCACAGATACACTCATTCTTCCTCACTGAAATATGAATGGAACACGGAGAAACAGAGAGAGAAAGTAGAGAGAATGAGAGACACTGAGGGAAAATGTCTCTTTTATATAAAGTCAAAAGGAAATAATGTGGGCAGCGAGAGCTTTGTGGTTGCTCTATTTCAAACAAACACACACAGAGAGTGAGACTTCAGAAGCTCTATTAGTAACGTAATGGTTACATAGTAATGATCTTACAATGAACTTTATTAGATTCAAAGCAAAACCATGATTTGGCCTTTTAAAATCTTTGTTTTTTTTTACATTTGTGAATAAGTTTTACCTTTAAGGACCAATTGAAGCAGATTTAGCAGACTACTGGGGGTTATTTTGTCATCAAAGTAAAGCTACACAAAACCACAAACACAAAAAATTATCAGTTCAAAATAACAGCCAACATTTTGTCCCAAACACAGATAGCTTTATAATGAACTGTGACGGTCTCTTTCCATCGTGGGGTGTTCAGCATGTGGGTTTTGATTGACAGGTTGCTGTGGTAGTGATGGTGGTATTTAAATTGAAAAAGTCAGAGACGGATCTCCTATCTATGCAACACACACACATGTTCAAGCACAGACATGTTCATCCACACACTCGCACATACATGCACCTAACCTTCACACTCCCACCAGGATACAGGGTGTGTGTCCTCTCAGCTGTCTGGGGGGAGGGAAAGAGACAGGTGTACATGCTATTAAATGTGAACTTGTCATTAATATAGATCAAGAAGCCAGCATCTGACAGAAACAATAAGAAAGACAATGTAAAAGAGAGTGAAAGGATTAGAAACAGAGGAAGAGGACTACCACAGATATGCTCTCTTAGATTAGAGTTTGAGTCTGTGGCAATTAGACAGTGGAAAACACACACACACACACACACACACACACACACACACACACACACACACACACACACACACACACACACACACAGTGTGAGAGAGAGACATATGCAAGGTGCCTGCGAGTCTTAGACATAATCTCCTGGATTTATGATAAAACCCAGCGGGCTGATATTACAAAGGGCCCACGGGAAGGCCCCTTTCAGCTAAAAAGGTGCAAAATGACCTTCCAAAGAGATGATTGCTAAATGTATATTATCTAAATATAGGCCTGAATGCAGCTGTGCTTTCTTCGCAGTACAGTTTAAAATCAAGGCAAAAGACAAAAATGCTAAAGATGTGTGCGAGTTGAGCTGATAGGCCTACTTGCAGTTTTGTGGCCTAAACTATAACGCCATCTGCTGGTCAACTCCAGTAAGACAATCCTAAATTATAACGATTTACAGTTGCTTTAAAAACTAGATTTTATAAAAATTATTGTCACTTTTATGCAGTTACTAAGGTGTTCTGTGATCTTTTTAGCACGCTGCTCAGTGGTTGCTTACTCAAGTCGAATCTACCAATTGCCCCAAATTATATTTTGACCTTGGTTCCACTCTCAGTGGGCCTATGCGATTTTGGGCGTCCTCCCAGCGAAAAAAAGTAAGTCCGATTAATTAAGGTGTTAAGATGATAAATATGCTTGCTTTTGAAAATATCAAACAAATTGTGGACAGACACACACATGTTTTGTGAACCCCTCGTCCACAGACATGTACAGCTACATGAGTGCCATAGCCTACACTGAATTTTATCTAGTCTTTTGATATTCCACTGAATATTCTTGATGTATGGGAGAGTTTGTGTAAATCTACTGTAAATGTACTCAGTTTGTGTAAATCTACTTCTAGGGTTCAGAGTATTTATTTTTTCCCACATTAATTTCCCACATGTCTAGTACAATTATGTGGTTTTGTTTTATACTTTTTTCTTGATATACCCCGAAAGAATGGAAGTGAAATGTGACAACATGCCCCATAGGTGGGGTACATTGTAACATGTGAGGGGCACATTGTAACATAACCATATGACAGATTAAAATGACAACAGATTATAATCTGATCTAATCAAACAAATATACAAGACAAACTAAAATATGTTCTCAATAAAATACAATTATTAACTTTTTCATATAAAATAATGCCATATTTTTAATAATAAAAAAAAATGTTTTAGTTTGACTACGAACAGGAAAGCATATATACTTATATATATATATATATATATATATATATATATACTTATAGCAAGAACTATACAACATCATATATTAATAATTAGTAATTTCTGAACATTGACTCTCAGTCTTTATTCACCTTTTTCTCATGTTTTCTAAATAGAATTCATAAAAGTATAGAATAGAATAGCATATTTTTAATACACTAAAAAAACTTGCTGCGATTATTTATCACAACTTAAAATCCAACATTGTTTCAACTTTAAAAAGTATGTGTTCATGCTTGACTTAAAATATTAAGTTTAGTTAACTTTAGTTAAGTTGGATATTTAAGTTATCTCAACAAATTTTAAGTTGTTATAACTAAATCACAGCCACATTTTTTACAGTGTAGGGGCTCATTGTAACGCGACCCCACCGGCACAACTGGGATTTAAACTCTGCGAGTGTCTGCTAGTTAGCGAAGCATTAAAGAACTATATCAACCGTTAAATAACATATTGGAGATTAAAATATCAGATTTGTCTAATTTTAAATAAACACAAAAAATAGAGATGAAAAAACAACTTAAGAAATGTACTTTTGCTATTGTTTAATGTCTATTGATATCTTCCAAAAAAAAATTTGCCGCAAATTTTACTCCATATAGTGTTGATATGGCAAAGTAAATACACTAAGTTTCACCATGCTAGCATGTATGGAAGTATTTAAAACAAGTGTGTTACAACTAGCCCCGCGCGTTGTTCCCCGCTCTCCCCTAGACTACTACGGACACTTTGAGAATGACTTGAGAATGAGATAAGGCAATAACAGCCAAGGCACAGAGAGAACAAGCGTTCTAAAAATATTCCGTTTGTCTGTCTTACAGCACCACCTACAGGTTAATGTCAGTACGGACATTATTTTAGATGTTTTGGAGTCAGTTTAAAGCAACTTTTCAAATTGAAGCTTCTTTTCTCAGTGTGCAGATATGACGTGTGTTACGCACGGGCGAGTGACGTATGCATGCAATTTCCCGCGACATCCGTCCCGACACCTCAAAAGTATTGATCATTGTGGAAGAAGTTTTTTTTTTTTTTTTTTTTTTTCTAATTTCATTTGTTTGGTTTTTAGCAACAATAAAAAAGAAGAAGAAGAAATTCCGTTGTGTAACTAATAAAATACAAATTCATAAAGTTGTTTTTAATAATAAAGCTGCTACAGATTATAAATATCATGGCTGATATTTTTTTTCAAGACAACTAAGAATGTCCTATAGAATTACAGTTCGTTCCCTTAACAAGTTAAGCATGCGGTAATATACACTTAAATTACCAGGTCCTAAAAATCACAGGATTACAAACCAAACTCAAAAACACAAGTTTGAGCTCTTTTAATTCAAAATTGTTTCTTTTCACAAAAAAAAAAAAAATGTAGAAATAAAAACAAACGAAAAAAGTCTGGACGTGCAAGTGGCAGGTGTTCAATAAAACAATTTTAAAAATTAATAATTTCAACAACAGTCCTGTATTTATACACTGCGTGAATGATTGCCGTTCTGAAACGTTTACTTTGACTGAAATAAAGACACTGTATCTGTCCAATGAAATTATGATGTGCTGCTTTTTGACACATTAGTCACCATGATAATATTTAACTTTGGTTCTTCAGATTTGGCCTCTAAACATGGAGAGGCTACAGCAAAGTGAAAAAATTCCAGAGAAGGTAGTTTACATGGATTTAAAAAAAAAGAAAAAAAAGAATGAATGAATGAATGAATGAAACAAATGCAGGAAAAATTACACAATCCTCTTTTTTTTTTACTGCACCTATTAGGAAGAAAATGGACAAAAAAAAAGAAGAACATAAAGGAATTCTCCACACAATCAAGCTCAAAACATCTCAATGCAATGTTAAAAAAAAAAAAAAAAAACACCAACAGAAAGACATACAGATACAAAACATAGATGTTTCTTTAAAGAGGAGGACAAATAGACGCATTAAAGATGAAGTTCTGCATGACACCAGCTCCCGAGCTGGCGCTTTTACATCTGATTGGACAGGATAGACCTGCAGCCCGACCAATCAGACAACAGATACAACTCTGAGGTAGATCAAAGGCCAAGCTGACCTGGACATCTAAATACACAATCACACACAGACACACAGAAATCTGCTTAACTAACTGTAAGACAGACAGATGAAAGCCTTGTTTACAACCATGTTATGAACCCGCGATCAAGTCTTCCCTCCATCCAACTGCTTAGAGATGTGTCCACACCTACGAAAACTAGATTAAAGCTGAGATTGACGAAAAAGACACAAACTACCATTCAGTTTGACCAAAACCTATTGCAGTAGTCCATACTATCGTGTTCAATAGTAGGCAGAAAAGGTCTTTGGTGGAAAGTGTCATAGTTGCCTTGAAGTTGCATGTTTTTTTTATTTTTATTATTTATTTATTAAATTGTAATGACGAATGTTTTACATTATTTATTCAGAAATGCATTCATTTGCAAAACTGTTCTATCGTATGTTTATAATCTGTTAGGCCTCAACTATTAGGTTCAATTTTTATATTTCTTGATTTCTACCTAAAGAAACATTGCACTTCTGCCTTTAATCTGCGCATCAAAGAAATCCTGATGTGTTGTGTAAAAAAAGAAAAATGAAGGAAAAAAGATAAAATAAATAAAAAATGGCACTGAAAATAAAAATCGCAATCATCCTGTGAACAGATGGAAAAATGTCAGCTTTCCCAAATCCATAATATCCCTTTTATTAGCCCCGCCCACATACCTCAGCTATCTTAACCACACCCGCTCATGCCCCGCCTCCCACGAAACCCCACCCACCCTCGTCTCAACATCCACTTCTACATCTACCGAAAGACTTTACACATGAATTCAATGGAAAGAAAGACTCCTCCACAACAGACACACAATCTCTGAAACAAATCATGTTTGATTCAGAGCAACATTAAAAAAGGAAACAGGAAAGCCATTGCTTTGAGAGACAGGAGCAAGAACCAATAGCCAGCAAGCATTGCATCAGTCAGTCTAAACCCCACCCACCATATTTAAAAGGTAAATATTTGAACTACTAAAAAGGCAAAGAGTGGAAGACCAAAAAAGCAAACAGAAACCTCTTCATTTCGACTACAACCGCAATTTTTTTCTTTTGTCTGTTTGAGAAACAGTCCGTAAAAACATAATAAAAACCATATTTAAAAAAACATCATGCATCGAAAGGTGTCATCATCATCACGCACTGTTACTCACAGACATGGTCTGTGTTAAAAGTTCTTGGTAAAAAATAAGCATTTGTCATCTTCTCCTTCCTCTTTCTAGCAAAATAAAACTCTGCTCCCCTTTGTTGTCCATAGTTGATGTGATATTGCCTTGTCTTGATTTGTTGGAGAAAATGTTTGCACAAGAGTTTTCTGAGGTTTCTTGTTGATTTCTTTTAGTAGATGATTAAATCATGGACAAATTTTCCGGAACCCGTACGCGAGCGTCGCTTCCTCTCTGATGTCACTTCCTCTAAGAGAAAGCAAACGTTGTTACCGTAGCAACGGCTCGTACGGTAGTCTGGCTCTGATCTCAGAACCTGAAACGAAAAACAACACTAGTCAAATACTGAACACTATGGACATGTAAGCGGTGTTCCGGAATTATGTTGATGTTGATGAAACACAAAAAGTAGTGATTTTGTTGTACGTCCTAGAGAGTTAATGTGGACATTCTCAGTCTCAGACGGTTCCAGAAATGCATATGGCACACAAAATTGGAAACACATTAGTAGTTTCCAAGTCGTCATCCGATTGGTTGAATTCTACAGGTTTTGTCGCGTTCTTTTAGCCTGACAAGCCAGACCCACGTCAAGATGTTGGGTCACGTCAAGATGTTGGGTCACATCAAGATGTTGGGTCTGGGAACACACCATTGGCAGGGCTCAATCCGAGGGGCGGGATAAACGGTTGTCTTTCAAATTCCCTCTGCACGCAATAGGATAGCGCTTCAACCAACCACCAGCGGAGCTAGTTGATAGATTAAACTTTTGCCGTATCCGGTCGGCAAACCTCCGAACACATCTTCCTTTTTTAAGAATGACTTCAGTGCCGTTCTTTGTTCTTTTCTCAAAGAAAAGCTTAACTCCAAGTCTTCCAGAGTCGCGGCCAAAGCCGATTCGAAAGACCGCCGTTCGCCAGCAGCAGCAGCTCTTCTTTGTTTTCAAGTAGCAGGGAATTCACGCGAAACCGTCGCAACTCTGCCGTCATTATGTTAAGCCCGCCCACCGACTCTAAACACGATGTGATTGGCCTGACTAGAGTCGCAAGCCAACGGAGAGTTGCTAGACGACCCTGGCTGCAAATTACATTTGCTGCCGCTAGGGTGCGTCTAGATTTCTAGGCTAGCGTTCTTAGCGGTCCGCCTGGAAACAAAGCCGTCGTGATGCCAAACTCATGGAAGAAGGAAGCCGTCGTGTTTACAACTGTGACAATGAGTGCTTAACATGATCAACTAAATACTGGATTTTCAAAAGTATGTGAAGTTCATGCCTAAGACTCTTTAAAATATGTCCAAGAGTTTTCCTGTTATCGACTTTACATTTTCACGCCTCTAAACATGACGCTGAACAAAACGAACTGTGATTGGTTGCTTTACATGTCAGTCAGGCGTCCTCTTGGGCGGTCCTTGGCCAACGAAAGCTGTGATGGAGTCCGTCAGTCTGAAGGTCTGGCTATGCGAGACTAATGTGGACAGGGCTTTCAAAGTCCAAAAATGCCCAAAAGTACCATAAAAGTATTACATAAGACTTGTGTGCTGTATTTCTAGTCTTCTGAAGCCACAAAATGGCTTTGTCTTCAATTTGAACTGCTGTATCTCTAAAATCTCATTCAAATGTGGAATGTTTTAAACAAGGTTTTGACGTCCATTAGACCACTGCTTTCCCAATGAATGGGATTTCAATGTATGGGAAAGAGCACCGTCAACATTCTACAACTTCTCCTTTTGTGTTCACAGAAGAAAGGAAGTCATATGGGGTTGACAGAACATGAGAGTGAGTGAACAAAACACTGACCATCACAAGAATAAAAAGATGAAAATCAAATACCGTTTTATTGCTTGTTTGGTTGAAAAGAGTACGATGAAGGATCCGAAGAGGACACATCTTGTGGCTGTACACCACTTTCCTGCTGAAAAACAAAACAAAAACAAATACATTTCAACATTTATTTCAATATTTTGTGTGGTTTTCCAATAATAATAATAATAATCTAAGCTAAATTTACTTTAACTGTATGAGTCATTTCCAGAGAATATTTCTTTCTTAATCTTTTCTTTTTGTAATATAATATAATATATTATAATATAATATAATCATTCAATTGATCAAAAGAGATAGTAAAGATATTTATAATGTAATGTAATGATGCTGAAAATTTAGCTTTGCATCACAAGAATTAATAACAATAAAAAAATATATATATAAATATATAATAAAAAAACTGCTATTTTAAATTGTAATAATATTTCACAATATTATGATTTTACAGTATTTTTGGCTAAATAAATGTAGCCTTGGTGAGCATACGACTTTCAAAAACACAACAAATCTTACCAGCCTTAACATTTTAAATGGTATTGTAATTATGATGTATTTAACAAGGTTTATGCTTATAATTTGATAGCAAAAATAAAGCCTGTCTAGTAGAAAAAATGTAATAAAAAACGTAATTTCATATAAATTCTCTGAAAACAAGAATAGCTTTTTTTAAGCAAGATCAAAAAAATGTGTACAGGCGTCTTGACAATACAGAAAACTACAGCAGTCTGTGGTATAAATGCCGATTATAATTGCGGTATAACTGTCATTGAGTGTAGGACTGACCTCAGGAGGGATGGCAGCGGGCTGAATGTGGGCGTACTGAGGGATGTAAGCTCCTGGCATTGCTGTGTTGGCAGGAATAAACTGCAGGAGAAAAAAAGTATGTGGCTTTATTAAAAACACAGGTGTTAATATTACTTATTAATTAGCATATACGCCTGTGCCATATTATTGCAATCTGTGTGATAGGATCATACGGTTGCAGTGCCGCCCAGAGAGAGATGGCCCATCTGCTGGGTGAGGGGAGCCAACATAGCGGACGGCTGCAGTGACATGGGATGCTCCATAGAGGGCGACAGAACGGCTCCCTGAGTCAAAAACAAAAACAGAATACAACAATTATATTTAGCAATTGCAGAGAAAGAGCGAGAAATCTAGCACTAAATAACAGAGAAATTCTGCCCACAATAGGGCAAAAACAGGAAATATTGTGTAAACACACACACGTCTTTCTGACTTATGTGTAAGCAGCAGTGGTTGTGAGTCATCTCCTGTTGAATAAATGGAGAGATGAAGAGATGAAAGAAAAAAAGAGAGAATAATTTGGCCTTACTGGGTGTTGCATGATGTAAGGCTGATGTTGCATCCATGAAGGATTCTGTACCTGGAGACACAAACGCAGATGTTAGCAAGAAAGCAGGAGCTAGTCAGAAACACTCACATCAACACAACGTGACCGTGAAGTTGAGGGAGGAGAAGAAGAGCAATACCTGGTATGTAGAGATGTATGGAGACACTCCTGGCTGAGCCATTAACCGGTTCCCCATAGCATAAGGAGCAGCATAGTACCTATAAAAACACATTATACAAAGGATACAATATTTCTGAGGGTCTATATGACATTTACACATCATTTAACTATTTAATGGCAATTGCACAACGTACATCTGAGAAAAAACATCTGAGCATTGTGGGGTTGGTTGGTGTATTAAAGGGTTAGTTCACCCAAAAATGAAAAGTATCCCGTAATTTACTCACACTCAAGCCATCCTATGTGTATGTGACTTTCTTTTTTCAGCCAAACTCAATTGAGAGTTATATTAAAAAAATGTCCTGAATAGTAACTGAGATTTTGAAGCCCCAAAAAAACGCATCCATCCATCATAAAAGTAATCCACACGGCTCGAGGGGGTTAATAAAGGCCTTCTGAAGTGAAAAGATGCTTTTTTGTAAGAAAAATATTCCATAATTGTAAATCTATAAACTGTAACTAACTAATTTGTTTAACGGTTTTAATTTAGTTAAATTGTGGCCACGACTGAACTAAGACAAGGGAACAGGTCAGTGGCCACAGTTGAACTAAAACAAATTAATACAATGTGGTCATGTTATAAATAAAATGAGGTAATGAATCAGTACAATGTGTCCACAGTTTAAATAAAAATGAGGGAACGAATTAGTACAACATGGAAATGAAACTAAAACAAGGGAATTAATTATTAAGTCATAGGAACAAATTCTTTTTTCCGCATGTCATTCGCTGGGCTCTGTAGAATAGCGTAGAAAATAAACATTATAAACTAAAAATAATGTGCAAAATAAATTGAAGACACGTTCAAGCTGTTCTTACCCATTCTGAAGGGCGGTATTGGGGTCATAGGTCAAGGTCATTCCACTCTAAAGAAAGTAAAATAAAAATAGGTTTTGATCACAGCTGGTTTCATACACATAAAGGCAGTTTCACTATACAATTGACAGTTAAAATATGTCAGTTACTATATTTAATTAGCCTTACAGTACAATAGTTGGAAACCAAACAAAGGATGACGTATGATGTCATGTAAGAATGGCTCATTAAGCTTCAAGGCACAAATACACACCCATTCACCTGCCGTCACCGTCAGCACCACGCACATACGCAATTGTAAACAGGACTTACTAGTCTCACCTCGGCGTCCCGTGTCCAGGTTCTTCCGTTAGGGACATATTTAGCCTGACTTTGTCTCTTCTTCTGACCGCCGTCAGCAAACTTACACAGCAAAGGCTCTGATGCACCTAAAACACACACACACACACACACACACACACACACACACACACACACGCTTAGCTTAACAGTACTGAAGACAAAGACTATATAGCTTAAAGTCTGTAGCCTACATATAGACTATATATGCATTAGAATATTGTGCTGAATACTCACCCAGCATCCCAGAGGAGGACTTAATGAACTTCCCGTTGAAGTGAGAGATCACGGCATCGCACTTCTCTGTTGACTCCATCCTTGAAATACGGCGGAATAAAGACAGAAAATTTCACAAAACATTCACATGCATGAACAGTGTAAATCTGACCCCATTTCACAAGTGAACACACACATACACACACAAAATCAGTAGTCTCACTAACCTGGCAAAGCCCACTCCCCGGCTCACTCCATTAGTGTCGCGGAGGATTCGGGTGGACACGACCTGTCCGAAGGGTTTGAGGAGGTTCTCTAGCTCCTGCTCATCCATAGACACGGGCAGGTTGGACAGGTACAGGTTAGTCGGGTCCTGCTCCTGTTGCTGCATTTAGAAAAACATGAAACACACAACACGATATTACACACGTAATTAACCATCCTTCCATCATATGTCTATTCAGCTGACATAATAGCCACTGTGAAGACTGAGAAAGAGTCCTTTATGTACTTCATGTAATGGTCAAAGCAATGTTGTTATATCATTTTTTTGTTAGCTAATAAACCTATTGCTAAGCGATTAGCCTGTTAACTTAGAACAGTGGTAACTGATTATACTGCTAGCTTAGCATACTACTGTTACCCCCGGTTTCACAGACAAGGCTAAGCTAGTCCCAGACTAAAATGCATGTTTTAGCTGTTTACACTAAAAGCAACTTTCACTGACATATCTTAAAAAATGTCACTGCCATTGTTTTGTCGCAAGATGCACACCAGTAATGTTTTTTTTCTAAAGCTCATGTATAAAAGCTACTTATTTAGCTTAAATGCTAACCTTTGCATTTTGTTAGGCGATTAACCTTCTAGCTTAGCATTTGATAATGGATTAGCCTCCTAGCTTACCATATGGTTAGTCACCATGAAATCAAACTTTATTTACAGAATGTTGCAGTGCTTATTATAAATGATTTATCCATACACATCATTATTTTTTTAATTCATGTGCACTCGTAATCTTTAATAAAAAACGTTAACCTCCCCTTCCCCTAGAAACGACATCTGTTCTCTTCGTGACGCATGTCTCAAAACATAATATCCTCCACAACTGATTGCATTCAGATCTGCTTCCATTTAGTTAGCAATGCCCAACTTCCTACGATCCAATCAATTCCCGAAGGACGAAATCAAATCCTGCCCTACATTTTTCTCACTCCAGAAGCCGTTTCACTCTAATATACAACACAATAGAGACAAAAAGACTTTTGCAACTTCCGTTTCATGCTGACTTTAAATGGTTGGCCTGCAAGCTTAATATACTGCTAACTGATTAGCCTGATAGCTTAACCATCCATGTCTTATTCATTCTGTGCCTTAAGAAATAAAAAACGGTAGAAAATCACTTTGCATTTAGTGTTAAAATGTTAATGTATTTAAATTACACCACCACATATAACATTATACCAATGAAACTATAAATAGTCAAATTAATCATTTGTCATTCTATATATTTTTTCAGTTAGCTTAAAAGCTAACCTAGCTTATTGCTAGGGTATTAGCCTGCTAGAGTAGAATACTGTGGACTAATTAGCATGCTATCTTAGCTATCCATATCTGGTTAATTTGGTGCCTTAAACATTTTAAAATGATAGAAAAACACTTTGGTGTTTTTAGTCTTAATCCTGACAATATGTTAATGTATTTAAATTGTCACATATCATATATTACCGAAACTATGAATGGTAAAATTAAACATTTGTTCTCTTTTTTCTCTTTTTCATTTAGCTAACAATCTAACCTTTGCATAGTGTGAAGCAATTAGCATGCTAGCATTAAAAGATAAGCATTTTAGCTACCACTACCACTCAAGGATAAGCGGAAATGCTATTATGATTATATAAAACATATTGCGATAATTTAGTCGTTCATCCTACAGTTCAAATAATAAAGAAGCACGTCGTCTGAATAAGCTCAAAACCAGCATATCTCAGTGCACTTGATTGAGACACACACACACACACACACACACACACACACACACACACACACACACACACACACACACACACACACACACACACGCACACGTGCATTACAGGGAAGTGGAAGAGTAATATGCTGACAGTGGGGAGGAAGAGGAAAAAGAGGGCAGATTAAAAATTGAAGATGCAGGCAGAAACACCCAGCAGAACCTAGGAGAAGGTCACAGCAGGATTTTTACACACACACTTCTATGTAGCACAAAGATATACACAGGAAATGTGTGTGTGGAAGAGAGGAAACGAGGGAGAAACACGCATGAAAAGACACCAGAGGTTAAATTTTAATATTTTAGATCGACATTTCCTGAATCGTCCTCACAGACAGGTCATGAACTAGTTACTTAGGAAGAGGAAGTAATGTCAAAAATGGATGACTCACCTTGGCCATTTGAGCCTGAACTCCACTGGTCTTTAGTGCTGTGACGGCTTTTTGCGCGGACACTGGACTGTCAAAATCCACAAACCCATATCCTATGAAGAGGACACAATACATTACCACATACTAGCTAATCTACAGCAAAAAGCTTGACCAAACACACATCTTTAAACTCTGAATAATTTTGCCCGATGTCACAATGTGTACATGCTTCTTTTTTTTTTTTTTTTTTTGTTAGTGATGGTATTGGATGATAATACCAAAGTACTGACATACACAATGGTACTAAATGATTACCATATTATTCATGTACTATGGTATTTATTTACACTACCGTTCAAAACGTATGGGGTCAGTAAGATTTTTTATTTTTGTAAGAATTTGCATTAAAGTGCTTTTTTGCATTTGCATCAAATAAATGCAGTTCTTTTGAACTTTCTATTCATCAATAAAATCCTGAAAAAAAACTGTACACAACCGTTTTCAACATAAATAAATGTTTCTTGAGCAACAAATCATCATATTAGAATGATTTCTGAAGGATCATGTGACACTGAGACTGGAGTAATGATGCTGAAAATTCAGCTTTACCACCACAGGAATAAATGATATATTAAATATATTAAAACAGTAAACAGTTATTTTAAATTGTAATAATATTTCACAATATTACTGTTTTGACTGCATTTTTGATCAAATAAATGCAACCTTGGTGAGCATAAGAGACTTATTACATTTTAAAAACTCACCAACCCAAAACTTTTAAATGGAAGTGTATATGGTACTATTTAAAAAACAAAAAAAACATGATAATTCAAATGAATAGAAACAAAAACATGGTATAACCACGGTACTGAACACACAGGGTTCAAAATGAACATTATGTCAGTCAATTAAGAAAAAGTATCATATTTTTTAAAGGTCATGGCACTGTATTTTGGATTATTTTAATTTTATTATTATTATTCTATACTATTATATGTTCTATTGTGCCACGTAATATATTATATTGAATGATATAAGAGTGTTCATTTTGGACCCTGGTAACACATGTATACAAGTAAGAATAAAATTACATGACAAACCTTTGCATTTGTTTGTAGTCTTGTCAAGAATAGCTTTGGTGGACACGATTTTACCATATCTGCTTCCAGACAGACAAAAAGAGAGAAAGAAAATGAGAGAACAAGTTAAACACGGGCTCAGTCTCACGAGTCAGTCAATGTGTCAAATGACACAACAACACAGGAATTCACGACATGAAACACAAGATCTACCATAATCCATGAGCTGAGAAAAAATAACACCACCCGAAAGAGCTCTCAAAGTCAGCTTGAAACGCATATAATTCAGAAACAAAGAGTCACTTGTGACAGAATCATCCACGGACACTTGATGCTGACAGCCCAGGTGCTTTAGAGTCACTGTGTGACAGACGAGGATTGAGCTGCTTTAATGGAGTGTCCATGTGAAACCTGTTATTACAGCGCACAAATCACCACGGTTCAAAGGAAACGCTTCAGCGCACGCATGTGTGTGTGTGTGTGTGTGTGTGTGTGTGTGTGAAAATGAACTCGCCATTAATGGTGCAGTGAACA
Source organism: Leuciscus leuciscus (assembly GCF_965113295.1). Taxonomy (NCBI): domain Eukaryota; kingdom Metazoa; phylum Chordata; class Actinopteri; order Cypriniformes; family Leuciscidae; genus Leuciscus; species Leuciscus leuciscus. Next base: position 18,291,598 of record NC_138747.1, on the reverse strand, counting down.
AGGGATAAACACTGGAGTAAGTGAATGCATGCTAGCGTACTGCTTTCTGGACACGAGGATTATCTTTGCATAATTCATACGATTTCAAACATCTTTACATGCTTTTTGTTTTTTAACAGTATGGATTATGTTATAAACATTTCAAACAGTATTATGTTACGAGGTTGCCACATGACCTCATCATTCATGTTGTATACTTAAATCTCCAAGTGGTGTCCAGCATTTTACATTTTTTTAATACATTTTTAATAAAATGTTTTTTGGAAGACTGATTAAATGTTAAAGACTTAAGTAAAAATAGTATATCTGGCTTATTTGTCACACTGGAAATAGAATGAGGCATTGCATTGTGGGATACTGTACCTAGTGCAGATTCCATATGTCAAATGTAGTAGGTCGTAAGAGCATTCAATGCATACAAGTCATTCAATTCCTATTGCAGAAACGGTACGCTAATATTCAGACACTTTTAAATCGGAAAGATGGTTGAGAGAAAGGACAGCGAGGCAGAGGGAGCATGTGATTTTGACAAAACATGGGAACCAAACCCAAATCTTCCACATACTGTAAGCACCAAAGCTCAACGTCTGGAACGACCGTTCCAAAGTTTTGGGTCAGTACGATTTTTTTGTTTTTGAAAGAAGTCTAACCAAGGCTGCTTTTAATTTCATCAAAAATACAATTAAACAGTCATATTAGGCTATTAAAATGTATTACAATATATTTTTTAAACATTATTTATTCATGTGATGGCAAAGCTGAATTTCCAGCATCATTACTTAGCCTAAGTCTTCAGTGTCACATGATCCTCCAGAAATCATTCTAATATGCTGATTTGATGCTCAAGAACCATTTCTTACTATCATCAATGTTGAAAACAGCATTACAGCCTAATATTTATATGGAAACCAAAATATTCTTTGATGACTAGAAAGATTTTTTTTTTTTCAATTTAATGTGTCCTTGCTGAATAAAAGTATTAATTTCTTTTTTTTTTTTTCGTACTGACCCCAAACATTTGAACAGTAGTGTACGCTAACCGCTACACCGAGTGCTTGTACACTGAAAAATAAATTCACATTTCTGCTGGCTTAGATTTATTGATGTCTCTCTCACGAAGGCTGTGCAGGAAAGAGCTGTGACAGGAGTGCTGACAGGGGAAGGACTGTTTTTCACCTTCACCGAGGGCTCCGTTTCCAAACTGAAATTTAAATACGTTCATGTATTTATAAACCACCTTCCTGTGCCGTTAAAACTCTGGCTTAGACGAATAAATATGTATTCAGTGTGACGTTCAGCAGGGCTGCAAAGCAAACACTAAACAGCATTTTTGGGGCGCGTCCTGGGCCGTGTCAAAAGGGAGGGAAAAGCGGAGCCAATCACATTTCACACACAGATCACAAGACTCCACGCGCCAGAGGAGCGCGCGACCTTGGCCTTGACCCGTGCGCTCCAGCGGGGACGCCCCATTTCCTGCCCCCACCGGCAGAATTCCCTCAGAAGCTCCCAGAACGACGCTGTTTTTCTGCCTGATGCGGATCAAGGCAAATCAATCCGCGGCTTTGCCATGAACGGTCACTCTCTGTGATTAAAACAGCTCTGGAAAGCGAGGTTACGATGTCACTGCGATACCTCAAAGCTGAACTGACACAATCCTCACAGTTTTAACCAACAGTTGTGATCATAAGCGGGAATCCGGTTGTACTGTATAGTTATAATGTACATATGACCTCAGCTTCACTAGAATACTAACCAAGAGGATTATGGGCCTCCCATCTGACTCTTTCGAATCAATTTGAAGGATTACCATGGTGATGACTGGTCTCCCGGGGGCAGCCAGGGGTAAATTAACCCACAGTGGGAATGTTTGAACGGAATACATGTGGGATCAGAAAGCCTCTGCACAAACAAGCACTCTCGCCGATATAAACACGTATGAAATTCGATGTGAAGATGGCTGTCCATAATAAAATGACCAAATATTCCATTGTGTTCAGCAAAGATGAAATTAGTAACAGCAGTAACAGCAATATTTTAGGGAACTTGCGACTTTTCCTGCTCCAGTAACTGCTGAATCATGGCTGCTGGTCTAATACTGCAGGCAGAACGGCTGTTATGAACCAGCGGATCACAAACAGACACTCATTGGAGTGTGTGTGTGTGTGTGTGTGTGTGTGTTGAGTTTTAGAGGGTGATGCGTGAAGCGTATTCTACGCTTGTCTGGAATAACTAGAGGAGAAAGCCCTGATATATAAATAGCCAACCCGACACTTGACGTTAAAAGTATCTCATTACACATTCATGGTTTCTAGTTTAAAAACAGAAAATTAACAGATACAATCTAGCCTAATTCTTTTAAAACGGCAATGCTAAAACTAAATGAATACCGAATACCGAATACTTTAAATACAAAAAAAAAGTCAACATGAAATGAGAAGAACCCTATCTATAAAGTTTATAAAGACTACTGTGAGCTACGAGGTTGTTGATTGATTGTATATGCTTTTGTTGAAGCCAAAGTTCTGCATTTCTTTAATAATTTTTTTTATAAATAATCATGTTTTCCTGGTGAAAAACTACATTTACCAAAGAAATCTCTTTAGTCGCCACCCACTTTAACAAAGACCTTTTTTTTTTAAACCCTTTGGGAAAAATGTGCGGGAAAAATACCAGAACCAAGGCCGCTTAAAAAGTGAATAAGAACTTTTGCACTTCATTTACTTTTTACTTTTCCCTCCAAAATTCTTTATCCCGGTAATTAACACACACTATTTATGATCCAATCAATTCCTGGTGGATAAAGCCATGTCCCAAGCTATGATTTTTTATTGTTGAACATCCCGTTTCGATCAGAAATACATCAGCTTCCAGAATGTAAAACAGTTGCGAATGTCATTTTAGGTTGACTTTAAAATAATAAATTATTTTTGAAATAACAGGTAAAGAAAGACTTTTGCTAAAATCCTAAAATGCAGAAATCAGGCATTGGATTGAGGGATATAATGTCCAGCACAGTGTAATTGATAAAATCAAGTTCTGCACTTTTTTTTGTTGAATACTCTATTAAACTTGGGAACACATTAGACTTATCCAAGTAAAACTGGTTGTGAACACCATTTCATGTTGACTTGATGAGAATCATGTGACTACGGTGGCCAAGAAGTGCACAACCCAATGAAAAAGCAAACATATGTTCACAACGGAAACAAGCCACAACACAGTTAAATGCTCCCGACCACTAAGGGGCAGTGTCTGTCGGCACTGAAAATCTGATATTTCCTCGAGACACGACAAGAGATTATTTGTGTAAGTGATGTGATCTTAATATGTGTAATTGATTTTTAAATGTTTTGATATCCTGATAATCTTAATGTATCGATTCATGAAATGAGCAGAAGATTGCGAGTGAAAAGCATCCAGACCGCCAGCAAAAACCATAGACTGTAAAAAAATATGGACGTAGTTTCCCTGACATCACACGTAGGTGTTTGAAGAGCATTTTCGAAAACCCAAAATTTCAGAGTCGGCAGTCGCCATCTTGGGAGCGCGTCACTAAACGAAAATGGGCAAAGAGGCGGGATTAGCTGAGGTGACATGACGGCTAACAGACAGCAGACAAACGGCAAGTAGTGACAGCAGCGGCAATCCACCTGTCACTCAATTGGCCACGCCCTTAATTATGCAGAACTTTAAGGCTTAATATAATTTAAACTTTAATTTAAAGTTATAAAAATATTCAGCCCCCTCACAGTTATCATGAAGGGCAAAATTAGCTATATAGACCAAAACCACTTTTTGTACCAGACTGTAAAGATATTTTTTTCTGCTGTAAAGTTGGGCATTTTAACATGAGGTCTATGGAATTGACTCTCTTTTGGAGAATGTCTCTAGTGGCCAGTCGATGAATTGCAGTTTAAGTCACTTTCGTGTTGGATTCAAGAGAAATACCGGAAGGTTGCCGGAAAACGTGGTGCTTGATTTTGTTGTGTTGCGGCGATTCCGTTGTGTTGTGAACTTATGTTTGCTTTTTTAAACTCCGTTGTGTCGTGTCTTGATTCCGTTGTGTTGTGATCTTATGTTTGCTTTTTAGATTTCATTGTGTTGTGCACTACTGGTCCACCGTATGTGACAGGCTATGATATCACTGACATGAGTGAGGTGGTTTTAACTGGTTATTAGAGGTATAGTCTTGAAAAAGCTGATTGTGGAGGATGTTTGCAGGGTAAACAGGGGCTCATGAGGGTTTATCCCATAACTTGACCCAATTCTGACAATCTCACACATTCAAGCTGTTAACAGACAACAGGCCCTGCTGTGCTGTGCAGAATCTCACACCAAGAGGAAAACAGAACAAAAACTGCATTTATTTGGTTACTGTTACAGTTACTGGTGGTTTTGTCATGACATAACGGCAAATACTCACGGCTGGCAGAGTTTGACCAGGTCATGATCGGTGGTTCCTGGCGGTAACCCGCGGATGTAGAGGTTTGTTTTGCTGAGTTGCTCCCAGCCAGTCGTGCTGCTGCTGCTACTGCTGTTGTTGGTGCTGCTATTGGTGCTCGGGCTGGGCGGGGCCATTGGGAGGGTGGGCGGAGCAACAGGAGGCTGTCATAGGAGAACAAAGATTTCATTGATTTGACGAATGGAAATGCGTAGTAGATGACATCACATAACTGAAACTTTTGGGGTAGAAACAAAAATAGCGCCTTCCAAATCAAATCATGGACAAACTTCTCTTTCTGCAACAGCACCAAACACTATGAGTTTCTTAAAAGGAAAGAAAAATAACTACAATAATATCATCATAGAAAGAAAATAGCCCCACCTCAACTTCCCCTCAAACACAATCGTCAGACTCCATTCGTCATTAACTCTATCTGTAGTGAACTGGTGTTATTATTACACAGTCAGCCATCGCCAGTGAGTCTGCCCACATCCACAGCTCCCTACAGTCTAATTCCCATTAAAGCGAAGCACAAACAGGCCTAGAGGCACAGTCGGCCCTTCAACTCTCATATCAGTCCAATCTACGCATTCCTCCAGAGCTGAATGTGTTGGGATTACTTCACTGGATGAAAGCCCATGCAACTTTGGAGAAATTCCTAATGCGGCATCAATTTCTTTCAACTCTTGCCACAATGTGCAATGATTAAAGGGATAGTTCATCCAAAAATTAAAATTCTGGCATCTTTAGGCACCCTTATGTTGTTCCAAACCCATATGGCTTTCTTTCTTCAGTAGAACACGAAAGGAGATATTTTGAAGAATGTGCTGGCTTCTCTTTTTCACGCAATTAAATTGAACAGGATGGAAAGCTTCGAGCTTCAAACAAGATGAAAAGGTACCGTTAAAGTCCCCATTAAATCAAGATTGAAGATTTTTTGGCTTTTAGTATGAAAATGTTAGCCTTAAGGTTATCTATAAGCTAGTGTGCTCCAAAACAATGAAACAATTCGCATTTGGAATATACAAGCGTTCAAAACTTACAGTCTCTCACTTCCGCCAATATGGATCAATGATTTTGATAACATCACTCTGCACTTCAGCTTCTCAATCAGATTTTCTGTCCAATCAAATGCTCTCTAGAATTTAAAGCGTCCCGCCCCCTACACTATAAATAGAGACTGAAGCTGCGGCTAAAATCAGTCACTTGTTCACACATCTTCTACATGGTGAATGGCACATACTGCACTATATAGGGGATAGGGAACGATTCAGATAGTGTGATTATGCTTTCCATTGGGGTGTCACGCATACCGCCGCAGCGTCCACATGATGGCACAGAGCAGATCATATGCGCGAGTCGGCACCAACCATAAAATGTATCGGACCCATTTGAATTCTCCACAGAATGCTATATTGTAAAGCGATATTGAGGAGATTAGGAGAAAAAACAGTTAGCCTAGAGATTAGGAAGAAACTGGGGCTTTGCAGAGCTCAACGGCTCTGGCCGAGCTGCGATAAACAAAACGCTTTTGGCTATTTTAAAAAAGAGGAGGAGCTGATAATCAATATGTCCCGCCCTGTCTTTCTGTTTCAGTGGAAATTACATCAACACATTGAATAATGCTGCGCGTTTCAAGGCACTTCAGTGGGCCCTTAAAGTTGTCTGTACGACTTTAGCTCTACTTTCCAAGTCTTCAGACATCATACGATAGCTTTGTTCGAGGAACATACCGAAATTTAAATTGTGAAATATTGAGACATTACTCTCCTTGCGAATAAATTATTTTCTTGAATCAGTTCAACGCAAACCCCGCCCCCCACAGTCAATTCTAAAGTTTTCATTTTGTCAAGTCAATCACAGTGCTGACTGACCGCTAACGCTAACCTTAACCTTAGTATAGCATAAGTAGCACATCCTGCAAATAGTATTACTGTTTGCCAAAAAGGCCCGTTCACACCAAGAACAATACCAATAAAGATAACTTTAATAACTAGTGTCTCCACACCAACGCGTGATGTCATTCTATTTATTCTAACCACAAGCTGAAGTTTTGTCATCTGCCACTTTAAATACTCAAGCTCTTTAAATACTGAACCTGGAAAAAAAACGTTCTGAAAGTGATTCCAACAATATCATTTCACTGTGCCATTATATTTGTGGTGTGCACTCTGCTATTCCTTTACATTTTGAAAGATTTTTTTAACTAGGCTATATCTTTATCGTTATATAGTTATCGTCCTTGTTGTGTTAAGTCATGATGGAATTTTCATTTTAGGTTGAACAATTTTGAGAAAATGTATCCTAAAACCATAAAAAATGTTCAGAGAATTTAGAGAGACATCTGAAAATTATGTTTTTATTCACCTTTCAGTGCCTGTCATGCATTCTGGGGATTGAGTTTGACTCAAGAGTCTCATTACCAAACCGCAGTACCAAACTCACCACAGACTGAGGCATGTTCACTCAAACCGAGAGTTGCGATTTCTCCATAAATCTGCTTTAGCTAAGAGCAAGGAATGTTTTCCAGAGAAAGATCACATGATACAGGAGCGCTCTGGGATACAGGATGTGTGGGCCTCTCGCCCACCCCGAGCAGCAGCCACCACAGCCCACATCACTGACTCACTTCCTGTTTCTTAGTCATTCATTAAAACGGCTCCATTTCTCTCAGCCGTCACAAAATGGCTGCCTGTAAAACATCAGCGGGTGACTGTTCACAGAACCAAATCACCACAAAAGTGACGGCAAAACCTCAAAACGTCACACGCGGTTAAAAAAGACAGTGGCTCTTACAGCACAGAAACTATCGTATACATACATATATACATATATATATATATATATATATATATATATATATATATATATATATATATATATGTATGTATGTATGTATGTATATACATATATATGCATGTAAAACTGTGTCAGTATGTGTGCGGACACCTGACTGTAACTCTATTGGGTTAGTGGGAGTTCTCCATTTTTGACACACTGACCCATTTCCACATGAGCGACTCGCACACTTGTGCGCTGAGGTGAAACTGGATGTGGCCCCATAAGCTTGTTAGCGCCTGTTAATTACTGAGGCAAGAGATCAAGCCACTTTTCCTTCCACAACAGCATGAAAATCACATGCTGAGATGGATGGATGATTTAGAGGAACATATTAGAAAAGAACTGAGCAACTCATAGAGCTCATCCACAAAATGTAATGAGAAAGTTGAACAGGACAGACGGATGGAGATCCTGTCCTAATTTTCTCTTCAATCTGTCGAATGACTGAAGGAGATGATCATTTTTGTACACTTTCTTTTCCCTTTCATGATGAAAATCTATTGATTTCAAGTAGTGCTGTATAAAAGTACTCAAGGCAACATGTCCGGTTTTATCAATAGGGAAAATAACAAAGTCATGGGAAGGGTAACTGAGACATAGAAAACGCAATGGGAGAGGGATGGGGGGGGGGGGGGGGTCACATTCAATATCCAAGCCATCTCTCATACGTCGGCGTGTCCCTTGGGTCCTGAGCTATGCGCTGTAGTCATCCTCGACCATATGGTTCCTATAAACTGTGAAATTCTGAAGCCCATTAACTTCTGCTGCCTCTATCGCAGCCATCACTCTCAGCTCCACCACATGAATGCCTATGCAAATGCATGTGTAAATGTGTGATTTCATGCAGGGCGTGTGTGTGTGTGTGTGTGTGTGTGTGTGTGTGTGTGTGTGTGTGTGTGTGTGTGTGTGTGTGTGTGTGTGTGTGTGTGTGTGTGTGTGTGTGTGTGTGTGACATCCATAAATTCTCACATTTGCAGATTTGGAATGTATAGACAAGTAATGTTTAAATAGAATTCCGCAGACCACACCCACTGTTGGCCCACCAATTGCTTGAAAACTCGTGAATATTAATTAGCCGGAGATTCTTCATAACACCCAAGAATCTACTGACACAAGTTGCCATGGGAGACTTTCACCACAGGCTTCTCTCATCCTCATCTCCCTTCACTCATTAACACCAAGTATGCAAATGTTCTTCTTTTTAAAAAGACAGTAACATTATTATTACACAATTTCTTTAACAAATGTAGTACGACAGGAGTAATTCAGTGAAGAACATCTACAGAAATTACAATTCGTTATGGTCTCATTTCTATTTCTAGACTCAGTGTGACATCCCAAAAATAGAAAAAAACGATTTCAGTTCTGTCAACAGACTTTATGCATATTACACTGTGCAACTGTAGGTCAAATGAAGTGGTGTTGTGTAATACACCAAATTACGTACGATTAATATAAAAAAAATTATGTGCTTTAAAGGCAATGTCCGCGTCTCAAAACACAAGAGATTTGGCGTTTTTTTTTATCATTAAATGTGCGTGCATAAATTTTGTCCATCATAATCCCGTTCCGCGTCAGCAAAGATCAAAAACGCCGCACGCGCCCTAAAATGCTGTCTAGGCAGGCAGTTCACTAGATGTTGAGACACAGCCGCTGTGCGTGAGCGCGCACGCACGAGCAAGAGGAGTTAAATACATTCTGTCCCAGGTAAAGGATCTACTGACCCACTGCGAGTCCATCCTGTACTCTCTATCATCATTACAACTGCAATGCCATACTTTACCTACCTGCTTTCGATATGACGAAGTTCTCAGTGGATTGGCCGTATTTGCGAAGATCATCATGTATTCCCCTCTGTTATGTGACCCAACGATGAATTAAAAAATCTACTCTCAAAATTAGTTGATATTAGGTTACAGTAGAGAACTGTAAATTTTCCACATCGCACACTTTAATGTTGGCTTCGGAGTGAAGTGATAATCCGTGCTTGAGCAGATAAATATTACTGCTAAATAAAAAGCTCGCTCTTGATCGATGGTTTATTCCCACCTTGGCTCGTCCGACCAGTTTCGGTAAATCGCCTGGTTCATTGATCTCGGTTCTGTTGCCCGCAGCGTAGACCCACCTACTGAGGAACGATCCATTCTGCAGTCAGGTGGTAGGGTGATGGTGTATCTAATTAATCGTATATGACGTGTATTTTCGACGTATAAAGCTAAATTATATACAAACTGGAAATATTTATTTTAAAAAACTCAAACATTTTTAAAATGCTAAAAGAAAAATAGACACAAACCATGACATATTTTGTCACCGTCAAACGTCTCCCCCTACATGAGGTTTGGTTCAATCCCGCACGCATGCAACACATTCCACTACCTCGCCATCAGATCCCATCTACAATACACACAGCAGACCGTCCCACTATGGCCTGGGTGGTGGTCCCTGCATATAGAAACACCCTAATTAACACTTTTCTTTATATTTGAATGCTCTGAACAGAATATTATTATTTTATTATATTTTTTGCTTATTTAAAAAGTTTATAGGCCTACATAAAGAAATTAATAACATTAAAGTCACCATGAAATCAAAATTAGTTTTTTTATTTAAAAATAAATAAAAATTATTATTATAATTATTGCAGTGACATCTCTCATCTTTTCTGATGACGTGTTCACTGGCACCAGGGCGGGACAATCTGTCACTAACATGAGATGGGCAATATAAATATCTTGGTCGAGGAGCCGTTTCACCTGGATATACATCAAAATAACGCATATTTAACATTTCATGCCGACTTTAATAAATATGTTTAAAAATGTGTTTTTATTTAATTTACTCATCGAGCAGGTTGACATGGGCGCTGCCATTTTGACATTTAGGCCCTGTTTACACCTGTATTAAGATGCATTTTGGTTGATCGGATCATGAGTAGACGATGGAGACACATACCCGTTTACACCTGGTGTTTTAATCCTTCTCTTTTGTCCACTTTTAACCACTTCTGTCCTGATTTCTTTGAGGGGAGGGTCTATGGGCGGGTAAATATATGTTTTAGATCTAATGGAAAAAATTAGCTTGCACAATTTACAACACAGAGAAAAACAAATGGTGAGCATCAGCTTTCATCTCTGCTCTGACACACGCAAAGAGTGTTAGAAATCAGGAATGGTGAGAGAACATTGTGCTTGGTACGTTTTCATCTTCAAGCCAAACTTGGGTCTTCATCCGGCAAAGTGTAAATCCCATCTGACCAGCGCACTTCTCATTATGTTTACGCGTAGGTCACAAGCGGAGAGTAGACGCAGACGGTCTTTTGCTGTTCAAACCACATGAGCGTTTACACTACGAAAGCAATCTGGTCGAATATGTTTTCGAATACCTCTGGGAGAGGTCAAAAGTGGACAAGCTCAAAACGTTTTAGACCCGGTTTACACCTGAATTTAGCATCGTTCACTTGATCTGATCGACCAAAACACATCTAAATACCAGGTGTAAACAGGGTCTTAGTAATCATATTTAATGTATCCAGATAGATGTTCATATAAAGTCCAAAACCATGCAGTTACTACGATTACACTGTAAAATAAATTCTAACCCTCCCAAATAAAAAATTCCAAGTGACCGATAACATCTACATTTTTCAATTGGCCCAAGTGAAATTCTTGTTGCAATAGTCTGTTAACATTGGCTCAATGAGAAATAATACGTCAGACTAATTGAAAAATTTTGATGTTATCGGTCACTTGAAATTTTTGACTTGGGAGGGTTAGAATTTTTTTACAGTGTAATCGTAGTAAGTGCATGGTTTTGGACATTATATGAACATAATTTTTTTTTACAGTGTAAGATGAATGAGACCCAGCCACACGCCAACAAAACTTAATGAGGGCATCAACTAACTTCCTAACTTAAACTAATAGAAACAGACAAATGTCCCGTGTGGTATTTAATGGCAGGGAGGTGTGAACTAGTTCCCTCTTGCAACAATAATAACAAGGCTGAAATGAAATGACACCTCCTAGAGGGTTGCCCAGGGCATGTCTTATCTACTTTTTGTCATGGTAATGTTCGTCTGTAATCACATTTCACAGCTTATGTACTGATTCAAGGAACACCTAGTGTTATTCAATGACAGTTTGCAATTTGGTGCAGGACAAATAGGCCTAAATTAAAATGCCACACATGTGTTTGGAAGGTAATGAGAAAGTATTTAAGCGCTTGCTTGACTTGTCTTATTAGGTTTGTTAAGTTGAGTATCTTTCTCATGCCTCTGTGACTGGAAATTGCACAAGTGTCAAAACAAGCTTGTTGTTTTTATCGGGTGTCTTATAACAGCTCATAACATACGGTCCAATGAAAGCTGTTACAGTGATATTATAATTATTTGTGCACAAAGACCAACTGAGAAAGATTTTATCTCATCACACACACCCTCTGAGAGTGATTTCTACTTCCACTCACTGTGTGATGTGTGTGAGAGTTAAGTGAGGCAGAAAGCCAAAGTGAATCGGGGTAGAGGCCACCGAGCTCAAATTATGAGCATGTGAAAAACAGAACGAATGAAAGTGTGTGATGGAGGGAAGGACCAGAAGTAAATGGTCTATATTACATTCTTTCACTCATACGCAAACACTCTTGTCGCTCTATAATTTTGGATTTCTTTCATTATCTTTTATTGGCTTTAATAAAGGGTACAATGCAAAATAAAGAAGATACAATAAAATATTAAATATACATAACAAAATCATTAAAATATAAATATTGTTCAAAAAATAATGTTTAACAACAACAGCTTTCCATTGATGTATGGTTTGTTAGGATATTTAGGATAAAATTTGGCCGAGATACAACAATTTGAAAATCTGGAATCTGAGGGTGCAAAAACATCGAAACATTGAGAAAAACGCCTTTAAATTTGTCCATTTCTGTTCACGATTATGCTGCATTCACTCAGAAAAATAAATGTTTTATATATTTACAGTAAGAAATGTACTAAATATCTTCATGAAACATGATCTTTACTTAATATCCTAATGATTTTTGGCATAAAAGAAAAATCTATAATTTTGCCCCATACATGGCTATTGCCACTAATATACCCATGCGACATGTGACTGGTTTTGTGATCCAGGGTCACATATGATAATAATAATAAATTGTATTATAATTATATAAATAATAAATATAATAACAATTAACAATATGCATTTGAATAATAACTATAATAATTAGTATTAAACATGGTTTATTAATTTTATTCTCTAAAAAATGTTGGGTTTGTTTCAACCCAGTATGGACAAACCCAACCGTTGGGTTTAAAAATTAAATAAAATGTTTTAAATGATTGGGTTTTTCCCTTTTTGACCCAAACATGGGTTGAAACAACCCAGCATCAATCAGTTATTACTAAGCAAAACTTTCCTCAGATGATAATCAGACAAACATGTGAAAAGTTTCAGTCGAAAGTTGAATTTCCACTATTGACCACAAACACAACCAAAAACCCCAACCACACCAGCCCAACACAGTCAATCTGACAACCCCTACTGCTCCCATAGAAACAAATCACAACTTATTGACTGTATCTTTTGCTTGACTTTAGTTGTATGCTTAAATATCTAGAAAAAGCCAGCCAGGAATTTACAATATACTAACCAATAGCAAAAATAACACACACACACACACACACACACACACACACGCACACACACAAACACACACACAGACGTTCTCATGTTTTATGGAGACTCTCCATAGACATAATGATTTTTATACTGTACAAACTGTATATTCTATCCCCTTTAACTAACACTACCTATAAACCTACCCATCACAGAAAACTTTCTGCATTTTTACATTTTCAAAAAACATCACTTAGTATGATTTATAAGCTGTTTCCTCATGGGGACCAAAACAATTTCCCAAAAACGACAAGGATTTCAGATATTGCCATCTGTGTAGGGTTTACCAGGAGACACACACACACACACACACACACACACACACACACACACACACACACACACACACACACACCATCTTTGCTAGGGCATTCAGTGACACAATGCAATCTCTAGCTCATACCCTACCCTACACATCACAACTTAAGCCTGGTTCACACGGCAGGATAATTAGGCCGATTTTAGCCCGTAAAATAATTATCTTAAAATAATCTGATCAGATATTCCTGCCGTGTGTGGTGTCTGCTCGGAACGACGTCGGGACCGCTCGATCTCAAATCGGGGATATCCAACATGTTGGATTTATTTGGCCCGATTTCTTCTCGTGTGTGGTGTCCCCCGAGCACGCAGCCTGTGGCTGTGGAGTGTAGCCAATCAGAAAGCGAGGTGACGACGCGGCGAGGAAACACCGGGAAATATAATCAAAACAGCCGGCGGCATCGCGCACCAGAAAGTCCGGTGGACGTCAGAGATCATCGCCTTTTCTGTTGATAACGTTTTTTTTTTCGGTTAAAAACAAACTACAAACTATTGCCACTGCATCCTCTTCGTCCGCCATGATTGTTTACTCTGAAGTCACGTTTGGTCTCGAGGTATTTTGCGCGATTTCCCGTCTGATCTGGGAATGCTCGGGAGTCAAATCGGTTCGTGTGTGATGTGTTGATTTTGCCGTGTGGCTGCGCACCACACACTGTACGACCAAAACTGTTAGACCCGTGATTTTTTATCCCCGTGTGTGGGGTCTCTCAGGTTTGGAAAATCGGCCGACAATTTTAAAATCGTCCCGTGTGAACCAGGCTTAACCTTATCCCTAAAGCCTGGAACACACCAAGCCGACGGTCGGCCGTCGGGCAGTTTCCGTGCGTCGGCCGACTAAATCTTCTCAGTGTGTTCCGCACCGTCGGCTGAAATTGGTCCTCGTCGGCTTTGTAACGGCCGATTCGACATGTTGAATCGGCGTCGGGCCGTCGGTGAAAGAGGGAACTCTGATTGGCTGTTCAGCTTAGTGACCGAGTCAGTGCACGAGAATAATAGCAAAATAGCGAGCAAAGTCAAAACGGTACAGATAGAAGGCTGTTCTAATGATATGTCATCTTATCTGAGTGTTCCTTGGCGAACATTTCAATATTAACACGAGAGGAGTGGAATAAAGACAGTGTTTAGCAGGATTGATATTCAAAACGGTAAGCACGCACTGCTTTGTTTACGGTTTGTGTAACTGCAGCCGGCAGCGCCGGTTTCCCTTTTTGAATAACGAATATAGACGAATATATCTGCAGAAATAGACAGCTGTCTCATTTACACGCAGGCGCAGAACGCGCATTCTAGCTGACAGTCGGCAGTAGTTCTCTCGGTGTGTTCAAGTGCAGCTTTTTACCCCGACGCGAGGCTACAACACAGTCGGCTTTCATCAGCGCTAGTTCGTCTGCGTCGGCTTGGTGTGTTCCAGGCTTAAAACCAAGTCTTGATCCTCAAACTGGCCTCAGAAAGTGAGTTCCGGCCAAAATGTTCTCACTTTATGCTCTTTGTCCTCATTCCGATGGTCTAAAACTCAAACTGGTCCTCACAATGATAGTTGTACAAGTACACACACACACTCTCTTTCTCTCTCTCTTTTAGGGACTGTTTATAAACTGACAATCATATAACTTACATCTCATCAATCTTGGTTAGTTGTGTGTCATTATTATCTTTTGGGACAGTGCAGGTGCAAAGGGCCACATTTAAACACGGTTCAATATTGACTCTTCAACACTGAGCTCTGCTGAATGCATTTCGATGAGTGAGTACACACACTCACACAGCCCATGCTGCATATGAGGCATTTTAACCACAATCTGCTCTCATATCATAAGACCAATATGCATGACCTTTTATCGCATCCCATTTGCTGTCGAAGCAAGAAACATGACTTAATCATTTCCGCTGCGAGTAGTGTCATCTGTCAGGGTGTATTGAGAGACTAAATCATGCAATTAGGCAATTCTTTTCACCCCCAGAGTCAATTAGGGGACTTGATGTAGACAAGCTCTTTTAAAGTGCTTGAAAAGCAAGCTATGTTCTGTATTCTCTGTTGCGAGTACCCGAGATCAGTTCAGCAAGACGGCTTTTGTTCGACCCGGTCAGGTCTCCATTGGACGGATGAAGGGAAATTCAGCCTAGGCTTTGTATGTCTCCAGGGGCGAGTGCCTTCACAGCACAGGGTCAGTCACTGAACACCAGAGGTCAAACAGAATGAAGCCCAGCAGTCCATGAAGCTGTAAGGGAAAATTCAATAGGTCAACAGAGATGGGAAAGGAGAGGGAGAGAAATTGAGAGGTAGAAAGCTCTGACTCAGCATTGTGGGAGGTCATTGAGGAGAATCAGGTAGAACAGCAGATTGTAACAGTCTGTTTAGAGTGTCACATTGTCAGGTGAGCTTTTGGCTTTGCTGTGTGCAGTAATATTCAGAGGAAATATGTCCATTTTGCTGTAAATTATTATGTATGGGATTTATTTTTTATTTTTTTATTTTTTTCTGAAGAAAATGTGAGTGATGCTAAGGTTCTACAATGGCTGTAAAAAAAAATCACCATTCATCATTCTTTATCATTCTTTTGCATGGAACAAATGGTAAAGTTCAGTATTTAAAGGGATAATGGGATTCACGAGTTCACACTTACAAATAAGTCAGATAGAATAAATGCGTATTTGGCGTGCTGTCCGAGGAGAGGGCTCCGGGCTCGGTATTCGGCCCAAACCCAGAGTACTCCCCCCGTATTTCTGGCTGTGAAGAAAGAGCCAAGAGTGAGGAGTCGGGGTGGTGGAGGGATGCTGGAAAACTGTCAAGGAATGTTAGGTGAGTTGACAGAGTGGATATATATATATACTTCTTGTCATGCTGATTAGGGTAGACGTAATTGTTTGATGACAAGTAGATTTGGATTGATTATCTGAACGTGCTCCTCCCGAACTTTGTTTATAAAACATCATTAAAGGGATACTCTAATCCTTTACTCACTATTATGTCATTCCAAACCTGTAAAAAAATACGGACGTAGTGTCCGTGACGTCACACGTAGGTTTCTGAAGAACATTTTTGAAGCCCAAAGTAGGCGGGGCCAGCAGTCGCCATCTTGGCCGCGCGTCACTCCCGGATAACCGAAAATGGGCAAAGAGGCGGGATTAGCTGAGGTGACGTGACGGCTAACAGACAGCAGACAAACGGCTAGAAGTGACAGCAGCGGCAATCCACCTGTCACTCAAGTTGCCACGCCCTTAATTATGCAGAACTTTAAAGAAATCAAAATTGACGATTTTTAGCTCTTCTGATGAATATGTTAGCCTTAATGTCATAAATAAGCTGGTGTGTTCCAAAACAATGACAAAATGCGCATTTAGGAGATATAAGCATTCAAAACTTAGAGTCTCTCACTTCCGCTAAAATGGATCACGGATCCGCTAAAATGGATCACGTCACTGCGGACTTCATAAAGCCTGGTTCGACTGGTTCACAAAAAAAGAACTGGTTCAAAAGAACAATTCGTTCACGAACCGGACGAACCTACCATTGTCACGTCACGGAGCAATATGGGTTGGAGATGTGTGTTCTGTTGCTCAAATGCTCAAGTTTTATTCTGTTTTCAGAATGAAATGGCTAGAATTTATTCACACCTGTAACGTTACTATTGAATCCAACGTATCAGCGCTCGGATTCATTTCCATGGTGCTGTCGAGTACAACTCGCAGTCTGTGAGGTAAACTAAACGCTATTGGCTATTTGAAAAGGCGAAGGAGCCATTTAATATGTCCCGCCTTAGCTTCCTGTTTCAGTGGAAATTACGTCAACACATCATAGAAAGCTGCGCGTTTCAAGGCACTTCAGTGGGCCTTTAAAGCTTAATATAATTTAAAATGGATGAGTTATAAAAAAATTCACTCCCCTCACAGTTGCCGTAAAGGACAAAAAAAGCTATATAGACCAAAAACACTTTTTGTACCAGACTGTAAAGATAAGTTTTTCTGCTGTAAAGTTGGGCATATTAACATGGGGGTCTATGGGATTGACTCTCTTTTGGAGCCTGTCTCTAGCGGCCAGTCGATGAATTGCAGTTTAAGTCACTTCCGTGTTGGATTCAAGAGAGAAACCGGAAGGTTGCCGCTTGGATAGCATGCATGAACTTAGGTGCTCAAAACGTGCACTAGAAAGTTTTGTCTTTGTCCACTATGTCCAGTGTGTGCATTATTTCTCCCCAGAAGTTATGACCGATAAAAATGTCTTAGCACAGGCTTGTTGCTGTCTACAGAAGTTTATCTTTGTTCTGTCTACTTGTTCCGTTTCTTTTTCGACTATAAAACAACGCACCTTGTGGACTAACTACTGTAATTTTAGCTCTTGGCTACTCTTGGCGTTTTTAGGTGGAAGGCGGAACAAACACAATCTGTACTCGAGAAAATACAATACCAGAAGATATTTTAAGGAAATTTACGTCACCCTGGCATATGCGTAAAAACCGAAGTATATTTTAGGCATACGAAAGAGCAATAGAAATGATTCATAATGTTTTTATAACACCAATTATGATGTAAAAAAGGAAGTCCCGCCCAAAACTCGCCATTGTTTAGGCTAGAATGTGACATGTCGGAACATTGCGCAATGTTTTAAAGCACCACAGAGCCACATTGTTTGACACTTTTCCGGAAGACAACCTAAGAATGCCGTACTTAGTCATCTTTGCACATTAAACTGGAGTACTTGAGACAGTACGAAAAAATTCTACACATTTAATGCTATTCTAGTCAGTCAGGTTTACACTAGAAATGTTACTGATACATACTCAACCATCAAACACACACACACATGCAAAGAATCATGTGGGTGTTCAGTCAGTTCCTGTCCAAAAGTCATGGGTTTTAACATGCATTCCTCTTCCATTACACACACACACTTTTCCCCACAGTTACAATGCTGCAAAACAAAGCAATAGTGGCCCGTAGTGACTGGGCTGCTGCCGTTGCCATGCAACCATCCAAACGGAATCAGTAAACACTGTTGAGTCTGCGTGCAGCGAGAGTCTCGTCTCGGCTCGACTCTTGTGTTTGTGCAATCCCCTGTTGCGTTCATGTCCTTTTCCATAAATTTGCAGGGCTGCACAAACAACAAGCACGCAATGCTGACAGAGTTCACTCACAGGTAAACACACACCAACACATTCACATATACAAACGGCCTCGCATACATTGGAGACACTTCACAATGGTGTATTTTAAAGGGCCGATGGCCTCACTCAAGGCTGTGGTGTAGAGAGCCAGAACGCTTGGCTTTATGCCCGGACACAAATAGAGCAGTTCAGTGAGCACGTGCTCTCTTTCTCTCTCTCTCTCTCTTTCTACAACACTCTAATCTCCCATGGCACACTCATGAATGGCAGCAGGGGAAAGGTCAAGCCCACAGTATAGATATACAACATTACCTGACACATTCATCTAAATTTAGATTTTAATTTACCGCTCATTGTTTCCATTAAAAAGCCAATGGGAAAATGTAAGTATGCGTGACCCCTAAACTAATCATCCTTTCCACATGATTACGATCAGAGAAGAGCCAAACACGTCGTTTTTATGCCTTTGAGAGGCAGATCACTTTATTAAATCAGGAAACTATGCAATTTCACTGTAAAAAGTGAGTATGCGGTGAAAAGCTGTTATCATCTTTAATTATATTGAAATGCTTTAGTCTCCCCTAATTTAATATGCAAACACAGCCATAAAATGCCAAAGCTAAAATATGTTTTTTTTTTAAATACTGCTGCTTTCTTGACTATATGACATAGAAACAGTGGATCAACCAATAGTGTGCTTTGGGGGCAGGGCTATTTGTTTTTCTAGCCAATAGCAGATGAAGGTTGTGTTCAGGAAACCTGTTTAGCAACAGTTTTATATTTTTTTATTTTGCAACAGTCGCGTTCCGAAATTAAAAATCCCATTCATTTTCTCCACAGGGAAATTTATTTTTTAAACATTTTTAACTAACCTATAAACCGAGAAGAAAGATATACTGTGAGCTACAAGGTTGTTTCAATCATTATTTCAACTTATTTGTTAAATAATTGTGTTTAGTGGGATTTAGCGGGTTCAGGAGAGAAACTACAATATCCATGATTTTGCAGGGATGTCTTCACCTACCAGAGAATTTTGTCAAGCAAATCGCACCAAAAGAACACTTTTGCACCCCAATTCCCACGAATCATTGCAAAGGATGTAATCAAGGCAGTCTTCCAACGGACTCAAACTACTTCAATATTTGTATATATTCATATTTTGCAATAAATGTAAAATATGTTGTTTCTATATACACAATCAACATCTTTAAATAAATAGTTTGATATTTATCTGTCGTTTTAAATGTGATTATGTAATTTGCAATGCTTAATGGGATTGTAGTTCTTTCGCTCATTAAAGTACTTTAGTACACAGTCTTTTTGTCCGATTTTCTAAATACTTTTTTGCCTCAAATAAATGTTTGTAATATTGTGATTCACCTCGTAGTTCACTTGAATGAATACAAATTTTGAAAATTATGTTGCACTCTAACATGAGTTGATTGAAGACTTCAGTCTAATAAAAGCTTTAAAACATAATTATAAAACGTTTAAAAATAAAACTTTTACATGAAACTGGTCACCTAATGGGGGCTGCCATTTTGAGTTCACATGATCGGCTGAATACTACACACTTCTGTTTATCTGAAAAAATTATTTGACTGCAATAAAGAAAGCAAAACACCGCACGGGTGTCACTTCAGGAAGCTGAAAGTTTCTGAAATCAGAAGTCCAGCACAACCTTTATCTTGTTAACACCCCTGCTATTGGACACTTTTGACTGCTAATTTCTAGCTAAACCATTAGGTGTCATTATCCAAGACGACTATTATGCTTATTCTCTCGCAAAATGTTTGCGTTCCCCTGAGAAACTTTGCTTTCGAACTTTGTCTTTGTGAGCGAAATCAAAAAATATCGGGGAAACGCAAAAGTTTTGCAGGGGAACGCAAAGTTTCTCGTAGGAACATTAAAATTTTGCGAGAGAAATCAATCTCATATTTTTTCCATCACCATGTCCCTTTAGGGGCTCCGTATATTACATTGAGTGCTGTGCACCTTTAAAAGTTATTTATGTTAGTGTAAACGTAATGTATTCAAGTTGATCTTGAACGAACATTTTTTTAAATAGTAGGCTATATCATATAATTTTGCTAACTCTGTCAACCATTACTAAACATTCATAGAGCCAAACATTAATATTGTTCAGACTTCAGATCCATGGAATTTCGCTTAATTTTAAAACCTTATAAGGCCAATGGCTGCAGTTTCATTCTCATTCCTCTAATAACTGCAATACCACCGTGTCTGCCAGGTTTACAATGCACATTTTATATAATCTAGTTCATCAGTCATAAATGTAGCCTATCACAGTAAATGATCTCCCTTGAGAGCAGAGAAGAGCCAAAATTACGAAAACTGGTTAACACACCCAACCACCATCATAAAGTTCATATTGAACATTTCCTACAGTACATCATGTGCATCATTTAAATCTATCTTGTGCCATGTACCGTACATGCTCAAGAATGTTGATCTGGAGATTTCACCGAAACACATGATGTACCAATGTTTCAAAGTCAAACTTGGCTTGTTCCTAGATCAATGTTATCAGCTGGAGGTGCTTTACATCTGATGGGCTGGATCATTTTTCATGAAGGGGGGTAAATAGCTTATATCCGACAGCGGGGATGTTCTTGCATCGCCTCTTTAATTATTCAGTCTGAGAAAGCGATCCATTTGCCCAGTCAAATCCTGATACGATACGAAGAGCTGTGCGACCACACGTCGTACATTTATGGCACATCATGTTCGGTGGCCTTTCCTGGAAATGCTGGATCTACTTCTCTCTTCCTTTGATTTAAAACACTGCGGTTTAGATTTTCTCTCAAAGCGATTGATCTATACAGCAATTTTGCTGCATTAAACATGCATGAATTTTAATGACTGATTTGAGCCAGGCGAGCGTGTAACAGTAAAGCCTGTTTAGCCATACAGAGCCAAGAGAACTGGATGCTTTTACAACCACCATGTTAAAATCCTTTTCGAGGAAGCAGTTGTGCTCAGCTGAAAGCAATTTAACATACATCATAGGCCTGACTCATTTGCTTCTCATAAATGTGGAATGATCTTGAAATATGTCTTGAAAATAACAAAGTCTGGATTGTTAAAGGCACCAATGATAGCAGAAATACTTTGTAGGCATGGCGCCATCGACATATGTTTCTGTTCAACATTCTATGGCAGTAAATAACGTGAATAACAGCATAAGTTGTTCCCTGAAAGTTATTCATTTAGATTTCTATTCTATTTTACATTCTTTTCTCCTTTTTTTTTAGATAGTGGTCAGCAAAACCTGAACTCCATCTATTTTAAGAGCAAAATAACAGGGTATATTTCACCGTAAGCTCTGGGCCCGCGTCATCTCAAACCCCATTGCTGAATAATAGATGGCATGTCCTGTTCTCTTATTCCCAGAGGAGCTTCCTCTTCCCTCAGGCCCACCGCGATCACCTACTGGGAGGCTCCAGAACACGGTTCACTTATTGGCCAAATGGATCCCAGTCACTGCTGATATGAGTTTTTACTGCTCCAAAGACCCGGTCAAACCACACAAAATCTGCTGGGTTGGGAGAAAAAAAAAAGGAATCAAGGGTTGTTTGCAGCTTGGGAAAGATTAGTCACAAAAAGAAAAAGACATTCTGTAAACGGGTGTTTCTTCTGAGTTTTCACCTTGAGGATTAAAAAAAAATAACTCTAGTTTATTTCTATGGTTACACTCTCAATTGATCCATTTAATTTGTATTGTATGTAAACATGTAGGCTATTGTGTTTGTTTAATCACATTCTATTATTACAGATAAGAAAAAGAAGAAGAAGGTTTATATAACCTAAATACACAGTTAATGAATACTTTCACACATTTTCCCAACAAAATTGACAAATTTACAGCTTGATTGGAAATTATGCACAAAAATACTTTGTTCACAAGTGATATTACCTTCAATTTTCTATATTTTATTCACATCATTTTGTTACAAAATCTTTACTGACAGACTTTTGTTTGGTTGTGGTAGAAATGATGCAACAACTGAGAGACTTTCTCGTAATTTGTGTAAAATCAACACACACAATAAATATTGAAATTGTTTACATATTTTTATGATTTTTTTTAAAAAGTTTGACAAAATAATAATGTAAAATAATAAAATGTACACATAAAAGGCAAACATAATATGGTTTACAAGACAAAATCTATTAGGGGAATTTTAGTTTTGGTAGAAATGACATCACAATTGAGCATAGTAATAATTGTAAAACTTTGACTATGATTTTTTTTTTGTCTATGACAAAATCTACATGAAAGTCATTTAAAAAGAAGCATAAAAAAATAGTGTGACCTTCTAAAAAGAAAAGAATCTGAATCAAGTTCTGAATCAGATCTGAAAGTGAATCGGATGACGCCGAGTATTTTACTGAATTTCCACCGTCTGAAAACCAGGAGGCAGTTTGATGCCTGTTTCCTCTCAGTGTTTTTTTCTTCTCCCTGTGGTTTCCTTCCTGTAATCTGATCTATGAACTTTTACTCTCAGCATTCCAGGAATAACCACCCCCCCTTCCACCACCAAAACACACATCCTCCACCGCGAGGCCATGACGAAATTCTCCACATATTGACTAAATGACTCACATTCCAATCACTTTCACATTGGTGAACTACGATAATGTTGTTCTGAACCATGAGCAGCTCCATTAGTGAGTCCACGGTATAATACTGCACTCTAATCCTGCATTTTTATCCACTCGAGAGGCCCAGTCTCTAATGCAGTAACATGATAGGCGAGGACTGCAGAACGAAAGCTCGGCCACATATTGAGCCAGTTTAGGTATGATCTGCAATCTTTAGTTGTAGTCTTAAGTCTTATCTCCAGCTGGCCAGAGGGAAAGGCTGTAACGGGATCCTGTCCTGCAGGAGAAGGGAAGGGTGGGTAGGTGGGTAGGTGGGTGGTCGGAGAAAGGCTGGAGGCATTTATGGCTGAGGGGGCCGAGGGGTCTGGAGACTGAGATTCCACCAAGTGAACCCCCCTCGGTGGATTGGGGGGGGGGGGGGGGGTGTCGCATTTGTGCTCAAGAGAAAGGGAGTGTGTGTTTGGGATGGGATGGGGGGGTAACGCATTACTGACATACCAGTGAAGAAGTCTGGTTTTCACAACCATTCTCATCCTGTCTCACTCTCTCACACAGACACACACACACACACACACACACAATTCGTTGGGTTATTTTTATTTTTTTCTACCCAAACGCTGTTTCTCAGCCATTGGATTAGTGGCTAGGTCAATCTCACTATAATTATTTTGGATGCTAAAGTCGGCATGAAACAGTTGAACAGTGAGACGTATTCTTCCCTATTGTGACGTATATCCCAGTGAAACGTGTTCTGAAACAAGTAAAGATGCACGATGGGACTTGATTTTGTTCATCAGTGTAATGTCACTCTCCTTTGTAATCGCTCTCGCATGCATGTTTGTAAAGCCAACTATAAGGATGCCAGTAGACATGGATATCAGAACACTTTCCAATCACAGAATAAATTAAATGCTTATACATTACAATCGGGGGGTTATTATTGTTGCGATCTGAGAGAAGAGATTATGTATCAAGAGGGAGAGGAAGTTATTTAGATTAAAGTTTACAAGGGCACATTAATTTATTTTAAAAAGAATGATGTGCACAGATAAAATATTTATAATACATACTGCAACATTCAATAAAAAACAAGAATTGTCCATTTTGATTTCATGGTGACTTTAAAATTGTTCTTTTGTGTGTGTGTGTGTGTGTGTGTGTGTGTGTGTGTGTGTGTGTGTGTAAACCTGGTAAACCCTATTATGGAGTCCAAAATGTCTCCACAAAGATGGCAATAGTAATGTTAGTGTAAGGGGATAAAATATACAGTTTGTACAGTATAAAAATCATTACACATCTATGGGAAGAACCAATATTTGACCCATCAGTGGGTTGCAAAGCTAATTTTTTAGAGTGCACTCACACAGGCACACACACACACACACACACACACACACACACACACACACACACACACACACACACACACACACATTCCCCCTTTTTCTCATACTAACTATTGTATGATATCTACTCTCACCCCCACCAGGGGTTTATGATTGCTTTTAACACATTCCTTGCATGTGCTAATGTAAGATCAGTTTCACATACTTAAACTTATAATCTCTGGTGGTAACAGAGATGAACCCGTTGGGCAAATGACTAATGCGGATGATGGAGTCTGTGGTTTTGAAAGCGTTGTGTTTCTCACATTAAGCAGTAAGGATTGCTGCCTCGCAGCCATATCGTATCACTTGCGAGAAGAAGATGGAAAAGGAACTGCTGTTCTAGCTGAAGGGTCAGTTTTGGATTATAAAACAAGTGTTTTTACATGCCAGGTATCCCATGTTTCTCTCTGTTCCGTCCCTCCCCCTGCTGTGGTATTACCTCATTGTCAAGGACTGCATTCTACATGATCCTCCCTGGCTCTTAACCACACACACCTGTCACTCATCAGCCCTCATCACAAGAACTTGCTGCGTCACAATCCAGAGGCCGCGTTTGAAGGCAGATTTCGTCACCGCTGCGCGACGAAGGCTGTTCCAATTCAAAGGCTCCTTCAAATGCGTCCTTCGTTTCCCGTGAAATGAAGGAGAAAACAGATGGATCCTTGCCTAGCCCAGAATGACGACAGGATTTAAAAAAAAACAATTATTCGAGAAATTGCCTCATTACACTTTTAAAAGCAAGTATTGTTACAGCTTACTCAAATATCTAATGATACAAATGTAAAAAAAAAAAAAACTTTTAAGCGGTTTAAAAAGTTGACATATCTTACTAATGCCGAGTTCACATTGCACGATTTTAGCCCCGATTTTCACTCGCTGACAGGTTTTGAGAGATCGCCGACAAATGCCCGAAATCATAGGCAAATGAGTACACACGAGTGACAATAACGCAGTCTGAATTATCAAAGACGTGATCTGAGAGAATCGTCGATATATCCTCAATATCTGGACCTTATTCAGATACTGGCGATTCAAAATCCTGCTGTGTGAAAGTGTTCTGACAATTACATCGGCGATGACCGACAGCCAATGAGAGAGCAAGATCAGCAGGATGTTGGGGGAGGAGTTATAGACCAGAATATCAGTATTTGAATAGATATATTTACAATTATATCAAACAGAAACAAAGCACGAACATTTGCTTGACCAGTAGCAATTTGCACATTGCAAATTTTTTTTATTTACCCCCAACTCTCTTTGCAGAACACACAATCCTTGCTCCCTGTGTCTCCACAACCATTTCCTCCTGCATAATAGGTTTTTCGTTTTCTCCTTTTCGCTGCAAATCAGCGCACAGACAATTTTGGATTGCAAGCTTCTTGCGGGCTATAATTTTTAAAGGCATACTTTGCAGTTTCGTTTTTTGTCAAACAGCGACCCCTAGAGTCGACCACGCTTTCTTCGTCGACTCTGCCATGATTCACGTCTGAAAAGCGTGATAGTGTCTTCCATAGAGGCTGCTTCACATGTTGTTGATGTATGTGACGTCGTGCCGTAAAGCAAGTTGTGATTCTCGCGAGATTTGGCGGGGCGCCACCTCTCAAACCTGCATTGATCCCCCCCGCTTTGCTATCGGGATGATTCGCCCTACTAATAATTTGTTTACCATCGAAATAACTTCGAAGCTGTTATATTAAGGTACAAATCTTGCATAGTGTGCCTTTAATAACAATTTTGGTCTCACGCACACGTGATCTTGCGTTACTTCCTTATCACTTCTCGCGTGTGTTTGGTTGTGAAACGTAGTTGGCGGACCAGACAGAAGTTGTCGGCGATTCTTTCTTTTGTAAAGTCATGCGGTGTGAAACCCCGTCGCCGATCCATCGTGCAGTCTGTGGACACAGCAGCAACTGAATGTTACCCCAGTCGTGCAGTGTGAAAAGAACAGTGACCTGTCACCTGACCACTTTGAAAATCATGCAGTGTGAACTCAGCATAAGATGCGATACAGTTTATACTCTTTATTATATACAGAAATGGACCATGGTGAACATATTCCCAGACAGCAACATAGTGTCGGCCCAGATCTGGCCTACATCTGGTACACATGGAGTCCACACGGCCCAGAAGTGGGCCGGATCTGGGGAGACACTATGTTGCTGTCTGGGTTTAGACAGTTTGTGAACCCTGTTTTGTTTTCAGACAGTTTAATATAACTTTCCAAAAAGTCTAGTACAAACGTTACTGTCACTCATTAATGGCAGCTTTCACAGTTGCTAGGCGACAAGAACAATCATCCGTAGGCTAGACCGTCACATTTAACAATGCTCAGTCCGACCTTTGCGGCCTTCGAAGGATGCAGCCTGTGAATTGGGATGCGGCTACCATAGAGCGCACACACACACACACACCAACTCAAGTGGTCTGGCCTCATCAGAGCATACAGACTCACTTACCTTCCTTACTCATCTGAGGATTCCTTTTGTTAAAGTCTTCCAAGTCGTGTTTAAAGTCTTCCCAGTCATCGTCCTGTCATATCAGTTATATCCTCGTCTCGTCTGATGCCTAGTATGTTGTCGTCATCTTCGTACAAGCTACAAAAGAGAAGACTCAATCTCAATCCATCAAATTATTCTGAAATCATCTTCCAAAGTCTCTACTCACCTGCTGTTGTATCTGTTCCTGCTGTTCCAGTGTGTTGTTGATCTGTCGTCATCATTGTGTCTGTGCCATACCATCATGTATGTTGTAGGTCTGAAACATTAGGCAGTCATGAGCACTTGGATTGCAGGTCTGTTCTGGTCACAAATGGTATGGA
This sequence comes from Leuciscus leuciscus, assembly GCF_965113295.1. NCBI lineage: Eukaryota > Metazoa > Chordata > Actinopteri > Cypriniformes > Leuciscidae > Leuciscus > Leuciscus leuciscus. The sequence continues at coordinate 18,264,374 of NC_138747.1, read as the reverse complement.
AAAACTATGCTAAATGCATGTAGTGCAATGCTAATTGACAATATAATTACAGTTAGGATAGTTCAGGATGTATGTTTTCCTTATCTTTTGTCGGTAACGTCAAAGGTTGTGCATTTAATCAATCGCTGCTGTATTTTATCTCAACTTGATCTGCTGCTTTGTGGATGCCTAACTACTAGCATAACATTCTTTCAAGCATAGTTTCATGAAGTGAATTATTGGCTGTTGGGACAATAAAAACCATAAATAAAAAATAAAAAAAAGATATTTAGAAACCAATAATAATATATTAATAAAATAACATCACTGTTAGTTGCATTAGATAAAAGCATAGTAAATGTAAAATAAATGTCTAAAATACAACGCAGAATACATTAAATACAATGAGGAAAAGCATGGTTTCATGCAGTGAATTATTGGCTGTTGAGAGCATCAAACCATCAAAATAAGACAGATATCTAACAAGCATTTTGATGTTGCTTCGCCACAATGTCCATTAAAGCAATAGAATCTTGGTCCTGAAGCAAAACCAGTTGAGAACCACCGAGTACTTTCTCGAATGACTATTTGTGAAATCATAAACATGAAGAGAGGCTGTTTAGCCTTATTGTCAGGTGGTTCTAATATAAGCCGAGGCTCAGCAAATCTGATTTGATAAAGAGATCCATTTCCACAGGAAGTCATCCTACACCTCTCACTGTACCACTTCCTGTTAGGGGCTGTACCAGAGGAAGTTGCTCAAGTTTCACATCAGAAAAAGTTGCATACCAGATACTAATCTGAAGAAGATTTAAAGGCTACAAAGCTTTAGGTCGTCTCATATCATGACTGACAGCTCGCAAAAGTGCATGCTCTGCCCTTTCGTATCTGTGTCACGCCCCATAACTCTCCACAGGAGGTTTCCGCCGGTGAGAGGAATACTGCCACCCTCTGGAGTACATTTCGTTTTTGCTAGGACAAGAGGTCTCCTTTGAACTTTACCCTGAGGTCATGCCTGACTCTAAGCGCTGGAGTCCTGTGGGGATAATTACAAGAACAGACACCTCAGCAGCCGTGGAAACACAACGAGCTCCGCTGTGATTGGTGGACGGGATTCTTTCTATCGGTCATATTCTGAACTCTGACCTGCTGAGAATTTATAGTGAAGTAATGAGTGACACAATTCTAAGTTGTCATAAAGGGGGTTTTTTTTTGTTGGTTTTTTATTGTGGGATTTTAAGTAAATTGATTAAGTATTGGGTTTCATCTTACTCAAATATCTAATGATACAAATATCATCTTACTCAAATATCTAATGATACAAAAAAAATTTGTTTTTAATGCGATTAAAATGTTGACATATCTCACTAAGATGTGATACAGTTTATACTCTTTATATGCAGAAATGGACCATGGTGAACATATTCCCAGACAGCAACATAGTGTCGGCCCAGATCCGGCCCACATCTGGTACGCTTGGATTCAACATTCAACATTTTTAAACATCATTCTGAAACACACGGAGAATTGTGACGCACCAAATGAAGGAACATTTCATGAATTATATTTTTTGCCAGTTCATAGTCAAGAAGTAGTCGCACTGTTATCATGAAATGTTATTTTGAGGAATTTTATACACATAAAAAACAATGTGTTCATAAGAGCCTGTGACAATGGCTGGATCCAAAATCACATACTTCCCTACTAGGGGGGAGGAGCTGGACGTCAAGCTCCACCCATTGGCTCTGCGGTCTCTAAAATTGTCTATTTATTTTCAAATGTAATTGTGGTGCATTCTTAACTTATGATCATATGAACTTTATGATCCTTAAAGCTGCAGTCCGTAACTTTTGGCGGTTAATAAACAGAACTGCATGCGTCTTGCGGAAGAACATTGTAGCCGGAGCTACTTCCCAGACAGCAACATAGTGTCGGCCCAGATCCGGCCCACATCTGGAATACACATGGATTCCACACGGACCTAGTGGGCCAGATCTGGGCCGACAACAGTATGTTGCTGTCTGGGTTATCTCTGTGTATGTCTATGGCGAGTCACGTAGTCACTGGGCTACTCCGCAGTAGTACAACCCTTACCAGTCTAAAATAGTCCGAAAATAAACACTTATTATAGGTGTACCGTACCAGTGTACCGGTGTAGTGATTCAGGATAAGACAAAAACATGGTTTTGAAAATGGATTCATGATGTACTCGCTTATTATATAGATTTTGTAAATATTGAACACAAAAAAAGTTACGGACTGCATCTTTAAGCATTATTTGTTACTTTGTCAATTATTTGTGATATTTAAATTATTTAAAGTGATATTTACCTTCAATTTTTTTTTTTTTTTTTTTTTTTGTCATCTCATAATCTCAACCGCTTCACTGACAGACTTTTGTTTGGTTGTGGTAGAAATTATTCAACAACTGAGAGACTGAGATTCATCACTTGTGTAAAAAAATCAATCAATTACACAATAAATATAGAAATTGTTATGTAACTTTATTATAGTGGACTTTTTTTTACATTTAAAAAAATTATTTTAAACTGTGTTTAAGCAAGTGGGACAAGTATAAAATAATAATGTACACATAAAATACATTTAATTTGTTTTTAGCAAAGCAAAGTAGCAAAAGTAAGATGGTTTACGAGTTTTATTGTAACAATATATGTGAAGTGTCACAGGGAAAATTGAGCCTTTATGGGCACGCTGTGTTGGATGGAGGTCCCTGGATAAGGAGTTACCGGATCACAGCTCAAGTCTTCTATCTAGTGGTTATTAGATCTCATTACACAGGAGAGCTCTACCCATCGAGAGAAGTGTAACACCCGTAATATCACTTGAGCTGAATGGCGCTGTTGTGTCAAGAAACTGGGTCCCGTGAGTCACAATGAGACTTGAGTTAGACTATAGTGAAAATAATGTATTAAAAACTTCAATGGAATAAATTAATATTCTAAGGGAGTAATGTAATAGACATAGGCCTATGTAGCAAAATAACAAGCGGATTTTGTTTTCTAATTTATATTAGCCTATGTAGTAGGCTAACTCTTCATGAATTTCTTTTCATGTCATGAATATAGCTTACTTAATTTGTGAAATGGAAATACAGTAATTAATTTGGTTAAATTAAATTAAATACTAAAATGTTTTGTACATTTTCAGTTTAACAATAAATAAAATAAAAATGCACAGATTTCCAATATGCTCTATATAACATAACACATGATACATAACTCCACTCTCTCTCTACCACATTAGCCACTGTCCGAGTGAAACAACATAAATATCCATTGTATACGATCCAATATAAAGCTGCAAATTAGAGGGAGGTCCATCATGAGCAGATGCTTCTCTGTTGTCACTCAATTATCAGATGTTGTTCTCTGCATTGATCTTCTGAGGTCACGAGAACCTCACACTGATGGGAGGATGGAGGCAGGATTCAGATTGTGAGTGCAGACTGAATCTCCTGCTAGGTGTCAAAATTGCCTAGAGGGAGAAAAGGAAATGAAAGGGAAAAATATGTTAATGTTAAAAACAGTGAACGAGAGTAAACAATCGCTTATTATCCACCTCGTTTGTGAAGCTAGGGATTTAGCAATTTAAATAGAATAGAATAGAATAGAATAGAATAGAATAGAATAGAATAGAATAGAATAGAAACGTCGATTGGCAGCAATTAAATGCTGATAAAGTATATGAAGCACTAAACTATATACTTCAGCATATTTAATACAACAAAAATGTATATGATGAATTAAACGATGTTGTGTTATATTTTGTGTGACATAGCTCTAAATTCGGATAATTATTTAAACGTTTAAGAGACTTTTATTTTGAAAATCCGATCTGCCTGTCCTGTATAACCCTGTTGTGGTACATTTCACGCTGGTAATTCTGGCTGATTCATTGTAGACGGGCTGAAACTTAGCTGGCACTTTGACACTATCTCATTCTCACTGCACAGGTAAAATAATAATACATATTTTCTATCATAAAGTAGCTGTTTTATGGAATATTGCAGTCTGTGGAGGCTGTGTATGTGATTATAAACGCTTAGTATGTTGTTGAGTGATGTAGTAGTTTTGCCTCTAGCATTATCATTAGCCTTTCTTACAGTTGTTTAGAGGTTTAATTAAATTCTACATGAATAAAATCAAAATTATTTCACTTATTTTACAGTATATCGTATGTCTACACATTGTCGTTTTCTCTTTGTTTGTGTTCACATAACGTTAAGTGTCATGTGCCCGTGTAAATAGCACCATGCTAAATAGCTTAGCATGTTAGCAGTTGAGGTCTGTCAGTGAACTAAAGTACTGTCTGAGTATATCACAAATAAAGGCTTTTTAATATTAATATTTGAGGTTGGCACCTTGGAATATTTTATTAGATACAGTTAAAAATCATTTCATTATGATAGGTAGGTGTTTTTGAATACCTACTACTAACGTTACTACCTATGTGAATGAATAATCCTGATTCAGCAACATTCATAACCGTGCCCAGTGCCTTTAATATAAAAAAAACTAAACCAAAAACTGACAAGCTTGTAAACTAAAGACATCTGCTTGTTTCTTTGTGTCTAGATCTAAGGAATGGACCGGCTTTTGAGGCTTGGAGGGGGGATGCCGGGACTCAGCCAGGTAATAATATTTATTCTGATATTAAGATATATCTGATAAACATGATGTTGTGAATGGCATCTGCTGTGAGTGACAGCAGCTTGCAGTCATTAGACAGCTAAATACTAAAGATTGCATCACTCAGCACATCAACACTGATGTTTACTACAACTGCCATCAAACACACTGCGAGATACTGGGAGATAGTCACTGTCAATCTCCATAATGCACTTGCATGTTATTAGTGGATATTTAAAATTGATAAATTTCCTTTAAAAGGTTCTCATTAAGGCGAATCGTCTTAAACGGTCTTTAAACTGGTTAAATTTAAATTGTTAGCTCAGGTCCATTAAATATTATAAGTTAGGCTTACAGTGTTTGCTTTTCAAAATGTATAAGTAAATGTTAAAATTAACAAAGTACAATTAATAAATGCTTTAGAAGTATTTTTCATTGTTATTTTATGTTATCTAATGTAGTTAACTAATGTCAATAAATGGAACCTTATTGTAAGTGACAGCATTATTTGTTTAAAGAAATGAATATTTTTATTCAGCAAGGATGCATTAAATAAAAAAAAAGTGACAGTAAATATATTTATAATTTTACATATTTCTATTTCAAATAAATGCTATTCTTTTGAATATCTATTCATTAAACTTCTATGTAAAATATGAACCAGCACAACCGTTTTCAACATTGATAGAAATGTTTTTGTTCAGTAATTTATAACATATGATTTAATAAGTGATTTCTGAAGGATCATGTGACACCGAAGACTGGAGTAATGATGCCGAAAATTCAGCTTTGCATCACAGGAATAAATTAAATTTTAAAAAGATAAAAAGTTATTTTGAATTTACAATATTTCACAATATTATTTTTACTGTATTGTTCATCAAATAAATGACCTTCACCTATATTTATTTGTATATAATGACAAATAAATGACCACACCTTGATGTGACTTCTTTCAAAAACATAAAAAAAATTTACCAACCCCAAACTTTTGAACGATAGTGTATAATTAAACAATATCATACTGGAAAACAACAATCTGAAAACCAGCCCCGGCGACCATATGAAATATGCCTATATAATTTTTTTTTTTTTTTTTTTTAGCAAGGTTAAAAGCATTTGATTCGTACATAATGACATCTGTATTACTGAAAACGCTTCCTGTTAGTGAAAATCTCTGTGCTTGAGATTTTCTGGGAACTTCATGTGAGCAGAGATGTGTCAGGTGGTAAGCAGGTGCACAAAATATGATGCTTTTTTGGGTGGTGTTATTGAGGGTGGGGGGGTGTCGGTATTCTGAGAGTGTCCTCATGTGGTTTTTCTCAAGGCATGATGCATGATGGGTAGAGAGACGTCTCTCAGCTCTCTCTGCCAATTAACACTTCCAGTATCAGGCTGCCTCCCTCTGATTCACACCCCACTCCAGCAGGCAGAACGGAAGAGAGAGAAAAAGGGGGAAAAACGGGGGGGTGAAACCGCCCATCATTCCTTTCTTTTCTTCCGTGCTGGTTTCATACTCTTATTTCCGCAGCTGCACACGCTTAATGTTTAAAACTTGATAATATTTCATGAAGGATTGATTGGTTTTGGACAGTGTTGATTGGATTTCTGCAGTTCCAAATGTAATTTTCTCAGTCCTCGTGAGCTTTGATTGGTTGTTTGATGTTCACACGTATCCATATGGCCTAATGTGTGCGTATTTGATGATTATTGAGGTACATAAATGTGTACATGACAATTACACAAGGGTCGCTTAACCTCGAAAAGATGTTTCCCAAGGTGACGGATGGATTTTGCAGGATCTCTCTTCACTCCTCTGTTTGTCGAGCGTCACGCTGGCATCAATCCTGTGCTTTAGGGGGCAGCTGTCAATCAAACCGCACTGACAGTCCGCACTTCTCAATCTAGAAACAATTCCTGCATTTGTGTTCAGATTTGAATACTTTTTATTTATTTATGTATTTTTTACAAAAAGTACAGGTACAACATTGATAATATATAACTTACTCCATAGGATGACTTGAAATATTTAAATGAATACATTATTTTGAATATACTTAAATAATCAAACTCAAATATAAATGAAAACATAATCAAGTAAACTTCAATCTTTTCTTTCTCTGCCCTCAATAAGTTAAATAATATTGGTCTTATTGAAGAACACGCAGTTCTTGAAATTTCTGGAATCGCGTAATGAATAATGGTTAATTTAATATAAAAATACTCGCAGTTCTGTTAATAGAAATGGTTTGGAAACAAGAAGCTTTGTTATATCATATATCTTTAAAAAAAAACACTTTAAATCCCCAATAAAAATAACATCAGTCAATATTTGTATTGCCATTATCAATTTTATTGCACATATTACATTTGTTTGCAGATTTATTACATTTATTACTATCACAATTCTCAGTCTTTAAGATCCGGTAGTCACATTCTTCTTCTCACGGTATTAGTAGATGTTTCAAAGAACTTTGTTAATAAGCTGCCTAATTAATGACTCTGTTGACACCTGGAATTAACATCCACCTCTTGTCAAAGTTTGGGTCTCTGATTTTGTGATTACCTGCATTACTTTGTTTCACTGCATGTTGATGTCAGACATACCAAAGATAGATCTTTTGAATCTGTACCTAGCTTGAAAAGGTAATTTATATCCATTATTGCATGTGTTTTGCTCTGTCCAAGGCGGATTTTAATACTAGATGTTAACGGATCCAGTGAAAGTCAGATGATCCATTTACTAGCATTAAAGGGAAGTTTCCTATCATTCCTAGGAAATAACCCTCTACTTAAGCTTGAGTCGCCATTGGCTAGGACATTTTTAGTTATTCAGTCAAGAGCATTGAGTTATAAAAAAAATAAAAAATGTTTTGTCTTTTGTTGTTTAATTAACATTAAAAACACAGACAGCAGCTGGAATATTAGGCTGCTGTCACTTTAAGACACAATTCAAGGATCCAATATACTGATACTGTACACATGCGTTGTCTCTCCGACTGCATTTAAGACATAACCGACAATGTGTACTTGGAAACCCGGCAAGACAGGCATGTTGACATCATTTTGTGTGAAATTCAAGCGAAAGAAGATGTGAAAGAGAAATAAATACAGTATTCACGTGCTGACAGACTTGGCTTTCTGAATGTGCGCACACAAAACTTCTCACTCAGCGCGAGTACCGAATTGAGCTCATCTTTCGCGTCTTCTTGTGCTCAAATGTGTACATTGGCAAGGCTAAAAAAACATGCAAATGATAAATGATGCAGCACTGGCCCGATCGGGACAGTGACTGACAGTTCCAACAACTTTTGGCCACCGTTTGGATGTCCACATGTTCTTGTTGAAGAAATGACAGTGGCTGTTGCATTTCTTTTGTAAAGAAGTGGCCAAATATTAAAGATTTACATAATGTATAATACATAATGTATATGAGTTATTGTTTAGAATATTATGTATTACATTATGTATTTTAACAGTGTTGTTCAATAAGACCATACAATTACTTGCTTTTGATACTTTATGTAAACCAATTATAATTACTTCATTGTTATTATATATGTATTTTAGGTCATTTTAAAGGGTATTCACTAAAAGTATAATATGATTGCTTAATCTTCTAAATAATTGGCAATTACTCGATTACCAAAATAATCGTTAGTGACAGACAGCCCTAGATTTGTTAAGGAATTCAAACGCACCTGCATTGTTTTACAATTTGTGACTTTCATTCAAATAAAAGACATTCATTGAAGATTTCTTATATAGTGTTTCTTAAAAATATTGTCTTGTTTTCGTAACACCCAAAATCATGCATCGTTTATCATAACACCCATAGTAATTATGTAATATTTTATATCATGAATTGCAGTATTTGTATTTGTACTAGTGAAAATAGAATTGTTGATATAAGAAACTAGTTTCCTGGGAATGGTTTGAAGTCAAATCGGCTTGCCATAGAGTAAATGAGCATTCCTTTGCTAAAGAGATTTGATTCCCCTGGACTGAAGTGTTACTGTGTGTGTTTTCTGCAGGGTCCTCCCACAGATGCCCCTGCTGTGGACACAGCTGAACAGGTGTACATCTCCTCCCTCGCCCTGCTGAAGGTCAGAACTCACGATACACACTGTTCCTCTCTCTCACACACACCTTCTCTTTCATACCTGTTCTTGTGTAGCAGTTCATTTCTTCTAGTTTTGGTTCTGTTATCAGGGGTTCAGTTTGGTTCTGTAAATACATTGTATGTTGCTATTAGGGGTGTATGATTAGACTAATTTATAAACATAATTTTAATCACAATTTTTTTTTTAAAACCCTTATTCTGACTGAATGATCAGTTTTTAAGGGGCGACTCCTTTAAAGCCTATTAGTAAATGGCCACTGTTATGATTTGCTGATTAAAAAAACTATTTGTTGAGGAGGAAGTCATATGCGAATGTATTTGCTAGGGATACACAGCAAATTTGATTTTGATTATTATCTCTATTGCGATCACACTCACATAACATTGCGGTTCATCATCAAGAAAGTTATTATTTGTGACGTCACCCATAGACTTTCTGAAGAACGGTTTTGAAGCCGTTTATGGGGGGTATGGGTGGCGCCATCTTGGAAAATCTTGGGAAATCCTAACCCTGCCCACCTTCTGGACAATATATAGGTAAAGGACGCAGCGCGCGTCACTCAGCTCGCTCTGCTACTCCGGTTATCTCTGTATATTTTAGGCAACGAAGTATGTTATAAAACACCATACTAACTCTTTTCGTTTTCATTTAAAGAAATCTTAAACATTATAGCCACACAAATGTGGTTCAGGCAACGCGTATTGATTATATTCACTGCATATAACGTTTGCCTATTTATAACAAAACGAAATATAAAACACAAACCTGCCTCTTTTCGTTTTAAATATAATATAAAAATATTAAAAATTTTAATATGGTCCAGGCAATATGTGCATTTGTACTAAACAACAGATGTTGCAGTAAACAACATTACAGATCATCTTCGTTGTATTAAAATTTAAAATGACAAAACTCAACCCAGTCTCTTTTTGTTAAATTTCAGTTTTATCAATATTAGCCATTATAAAAGTATAAGTAAAAGGTACAAGAAGCTATACAAATAAAGCAAACAATTCAGTCAAACACACAAATTCAGCGCAGTCTATCCATACAACGGTAAAGTTAAATAGCTTATAATGTTATGAAACTTCCCCTCAGCCAAAACGATTGGCCAGGGAACAAATAATAGATTCACGAGACCAAAAATCGCCTATATCTCATATTTAATCACTACAGAGACGCCAGAGTCAGCGGCAAACGTCAGAACGACTAGCCGAGGAAAGGCTGTTCCAGGCGGGGTACATGAATGCCGAGCGCCCGGTCATCGCTGGATCTCACAACCTGGATAAAATGTTCATAAATCTTTATAAATAAACCACAGATTTGAGCTTTAAACAACTACATTCTCGCCTGAAAAACTCTTAAAACTACATTTCATGATACAGGAACAGTAGTATTATATTTCAACTGTGTTAAAAAATGGCGCTTCTTATGTTGTCATTCTCCTTGGCGCAGCCTGTGCTCGTTATCAGCTGTCAATCAAGCTGTCAATCAAAGTTAACCACGCCCTTATTTGTCATACATTTTATATCTAAATACGATCTAAACTAACGAGTTAGAAAAAAATTCACCCCCCTCACAATTGTCAGGCACTCACACAAAAGTCCATGGGACCAACCTGTAAAAACATGAATTTATGCTGTGAAAACGGACATTTTAACATGGGGTCTATGGACATTTGCTCCCTTTTGGGACCTTCCCCTAGCGGATTTTCAATGTATTGCAGTTTTTCGCACTTCCGGGTAGGCTTCACTTTTCAGATTAGAATGTTGCCGCTTGGTTTAAACTTCTGTGGTTTTCTGAGCGCACGGAAAGCTGACTGTCAGATGGCGCATTACGTGAGTCTAAGTTCTCTTTCACGTCTCATTGGTTAAGCTGTAAAATTCACACAAGGTTGTGTCAGAAACACTTAAAGTTCACATAAACACATTTTGAATAATAGGTCCCCTTTAATGGCAGAGTGCATATTTAGAGCTGCTTCAGCAGAGCTCAATGCTAAGGATTTTTTTTCTACTGGCCTGGTTGGGTCAGTGGTTCAAATGTTTAGATACCAGTGAAATATCACAATTCTCTATTACAATTATGATAATACTACAGCAAAAACGACTAGCCTAATTAATGTAAATTTAAGACATTATTAAAGACAAGTAAACTAATAATCCAATTACAAATAGCACAAATAAATACAGATAAAAATGAAATAAATGGTGCATTTTAGGTTTTCAGGTAGGTCTAACTGTAGTGTCCAGGTACAGAATTTGAATAAATAAGCGTAAATATTTAAGTTGTTTAACATTCTATTAATTTGATACATTTACTTCATGGACATCCTTCTCTAATATATCCATTTTGCTCTCTGTTTGCTCTGTACGCGTTGCGTGGTGTCGGTTGTTGGTATCTAAGCATTTTAATAAGTACACGAGCGCAGTATCGGGTCGATACCAATAGTATCAGTGCATCCATAGTAATTGCCCATGTGTCGTCACAGATCCTGCAATATCAAAATGAGCTGTTTTTGGAGCTTGATTAAATAAATACTTTGTTTATAATGAGGATGATGTTTTAATGGTAAAAAGAATTTTATTTCTCATGGCATGACCCCTGTAAGAGAAGAGCCACCATTGTTATTTTTCCTCTTTCATTCCATCTGTTTGTTTGTGTGTGTACTGTGTAGATGCTGAAACATGGCCGTGCTGGTGTGCCGATGGAAGTCATGGGTCTGATGCTGGGAGAGTTTGTGGATGATTACACTGTACGCGTGATTGACGTGTTTGCCATGCCACAGTCAGGAACGGTGAGGGAAATCTTTTGATATCTTGGTATACTCTATCAGGGTCACCGCGGGTCCTTAAAAAGTCTTAAATTCAGTTGTATCAAATGTAAAGCCAATTAAATATATTAAAGGGAATAAGAAAGTCTTAATTATCATTTCAAGAGGTCTTAAATTTGGGGACAGAAAAACAGGAATCGCAATATGATTTAATGTAATTAGTAAACTTCAAAAGGCTATGATTTAATTGAGCACTGCATGTTTCATAGTAAAAACGCAACACTGCATGTTCTACAGGCTCACAGTTTCAGACCATTTCGCAATCAATGAGTACCACACATTTATTTCAGGAGATTGCTTATGATCTACTGAATAATGACAATGTTTACCTTATGGTTGACCTTATGGATCTCATACCTGCAAACTCATTGCATGTCTAAAAATTACATGTCGTTATATTTCTGCTGTTCCATAAGTGCCACCTACTGACAGAGAGTGAAATTGCATTTTCATTCAGCGAATGGATTGAAAAGAAGCTAATGCGCATTATAAAAATCTAAACAAATAGGATATAGCCTATATATCTATGTTATCTATGTTACCATAGATTTAGATTAATCTTGTCAATTTGGCAATAATTTTATTTGTGCAGGGCATGTATTTGATTTTAAAAACCCTGCAGATACTCTGATTACTATTGTATTTTTAAAGATGTCACTTCTCCTTTGAGACGATGTATTTGACGGCAAGCTTTACTGTGTTTTACGCTCCTGAGCGATTCTGACTGTTTGTTCTGTTGACAGGGTGTGAGCGTTGAGGCCGTGGACCCTGTTTTTCAAGCCAAGATGTTGGATATGTTAAAGCAGACGGGAAGGTGAGAGAATCTGAGTGAAAATGAAAAGCTGTTGTGGTATAAAACTGTATGTGAGATAATGAGGGTTTGGGATCTCTATGTAGGCCTGAGATGGTGGTGGGCTGGTACCACAGTCACCCTGGTTTTGGCTGCTGGTTGTCGGGTGTGGACATCAACACACAGCAGAGTTTTGAGGCGCTGTCAGAACGCGCTGTTGCCGTGGTGGTCGATCCCATCCAGAGCGTCAAGGGAAAGGTAGCGGTCCATAAACATACACAATGCAACACTCGTTTTAATGGAATTGGTCATTATCTAGAAGTGTTTTCATTTTTGGGTCTCCTATTCCTTTAAACACACACTAACAGATGTTACCGCTTCACACACACATTCTGCAGAGATTCTTCTTTCTTTTCTGCTGTATATGTGAACGGGCGCTCACACTTCCTGTCAGAGTGTGAGAGTGTCTGGATGTCTGTGATTTTTCTTGTCTGCTTGCCGCTGTGAGCTCTATTAGCACCCTCTGAACCACGTGAGATAGTGTGAGGACTCCATCTCATCTCAGTCCTGTGTTGGGGGATGGGGACAGGAAGAGGAGATGCTTTTATAGGAAGAGGAAGGGGGCATTAATAAAGGATGAAAAAGAGAAAGCAAATGACATATAGTAACATATAGATATAGTTCAGTTTGATTGATTATGGATGTAAATATTTTTAAGGCTGACCAATAATAACGTCCTTATAAAAATGTATTAACTGTGCCATTCAAAAGTTTAGAGTAAGATTTATTTATTTATTTAAAGAGGTTAGTGTTTTATTCAGCAAGGATGCAATGCATTACATTGATCAAAAGTGACAGCAAAGCCATTATAATGAAACAAAAGAAATTTCAAGTAAATTCTGTTCATCAAAGAATCATGACCAAAAATGTATCGTGGTTTCCACAAAAAATATTACGCAGCACAACTTTTGATAATAATAATGAATGTTTCTTGAGCGGCAAAGCAGCATATTAGAATGATTTCTGAAGGGTCATGTGACACTGAAGACTGAAGTAATGATGCTGAAAATTCAGCTTTGCCAACACAGGAATAAATTATATTTTAAAGTATATTAAAATAGAAAACTGTTATTTTAAATTGTAATTATATTTCAATATTTTTATGTTTTTACTTTGTTTTTAATCAAATAAATGCAGCACTGGAGCGCTTAAAAGATTTCATTCATAAACATTAAACAATCTTAATGACCCTAAACTTTTGAACAGTAGTGTACATTCTTTATGATGCTTACATTATTGTAATACATCTATTACAATAATTTATGTGCACAGAGAGTAAATTTGACCAATAATAAAAAAGATTTTTACTGAATATATTTGAGTGGTGGAGGGGGACAGGAATTAAACATTTAGCTGAACTTTAACTTTAACTTTAGTATTTGAGCTGAAAGGTTTTATTGCATTGCACTTGTTTGTTTTCGGTTTTAAAATATTCATGTAGCACACCTCCAGAGTATCATCACGTCTCTGTGAACACAGTACAAGTGCTTTAAAAAGGGTTTGTGACTTCTTCGTGGTGTCAGCACTACACGGTCCGTCCGTCTTTCTCCTGTGCTCCCTCCGAGCATCACACACTCAACCTGGCAGAGGGAACGTCCCCCTCAGCACAGATGTGGAGCACTGCAGGATTTTACACCAGTTCATTCAGTCAGGATCTAACGAGTCCCCAGGGTTCAGGAGGCGTTACTTTGTGCTCTTCCAGACAATCTGCTCCCTCTCCTACTTAACACTCTTTTGTCCAAGACAAAAACTCCCATCTCTGTGATTTGGCCTAAGGCTTTTCTTGTTTTATTTCATTTTTTTCTGCCTTTTATATTGTCCATAACATACTATTTAAAATCAGTAGCATCAGTAGGTGTTTTGTGTACCTGAGACCCAATTAAAAAGCCTAATTTAAAATTGTGACACTGCATGTGAAACAAGGTATGATGCATAATGAAGTCTTTTTTGTTTGTTTGTTTTTTTGTAGTTCTAAAGCTTTAATACAACTTTATTATTTAGTCTTTATTATGGCTATCATTATAATTTTATAATTGTACAGTCTTATGTTGCTGGTCCTTTTTATGCTGTAAAAATCTGCCCACATCGCCATGTTCTCTTTAATTTTGGAAATAGGCCATGCTAATATAATTAATACAATGTTATTCATCATAAAATTTCATTTTATAGTTCTGTATTTGGTTAAAAATATGAAAAACTGTTTAACCAGAATAACCAGCTTTCCATGTCTTTATTTACTAAACATTTTCAAGCATTTTTTCTTCAGATTTAAACAAATATATAATAACATCAATATAAATATATTAGTTTTATATGTGTATGAAGTGTCATGCTAGAAATATATGTATTTATAAATCATGAATATAAAGTTATATTTCTGAATATATATTTACATCCTGAATATAAAGACATCACTTATCTAAACCAAAGGGAGTATTTTTTCCTCTACTTTCAATTTTATTTATCACTGTTTTCCTTTTTCTCTCATCTTTTTTTAATTTTATTTCACTCGTCCACTTTTTCATTTGTAAACAATTATATCATTATATTACTCATATACTATTGTGTCAATAAATGTTCTTTGTAGCTAGTCTAATAATATAATATTATATAATAAAATTCTCCATGGCACACTTCCTTCAATTTTTACAGTATATATATATAGCTGTCGCCAACTCTTAAACCACCAAAGTAACTTCTAATCCTAAATATTTAGACCCACAATGGGGGAAAAAACTGTCACAGAATGTCACGGTTTTGCAAGAGGTGTTCAGCTCGATGCTGGATAAGAGGTTTATAAAGTCGCCACCATAAATCGTCTGTCACCTCTCTTCCATTATGTGTGTACATGGCTGTGATGTTTCTGTGTGTGACGGTTGCTCTTCTCAATAGTGTTCATGTGGGCAGGCTTGACCTGTGTGTGAGCTCATGTGTGTTATCATCGCATATGTGATGTGACAGCAGCACAAAGCCTGCGCTTTTACTGTAAATGTCTTTTTTTTTTTTCTGGATTAGATCAGATTTTATTTACTGTGAGTGAGTGAGGTTATTTTGTAGCTCCCATAATGCATTCAAATGAAAAATTCCTTTTTATATATAAACTATTGATTTACGTAAGAATGTGAACACCACTGTTCATTTTCCTCCTCCAGGTTGTGATTGATGCTTTCAGGCTAATAAATGCCAATATGATGGTACTGGGTCATGAGCCACGTCAAACCACTTCTAACCTGGGACACCTTAACAAGCCCTCTATTCAGGTTACATTTTTATATAGAATTCAAAAATATGTGTACATTTTTTGTATAATGTATATTATTTTATTATTTTTATGCAATAAAAATAATGTATATATTACTTTTAATGTAGAATTTTACTAAAAGTCATATCTCTTGTGCAGGCTTTGATTCATGGACTCAACAGACATTATTACTCCATTACTATCAACTACAGGAAAAATGAATTGGAACAGAAGGTTTGAACTTATAGATGTTTTAACATGCTTTTTGTTCTTCGTTTGTTAAGACCAGACAGTCATATTGTGTTTATGTGTTCAGATGTTACTGAACCTCCATAAGAAAAGCTGGATGGAGGGTCTGACCCTGCAGGATTACAGTGAACACTGCAAACTGAACGAGACCATTGTCAAGGAGATGCTCGAACTGGCCAAGAACTACAATAAGGTGAGAAGATGCACAGGGACGTGGGTGTCTGGCTCTCGAGTCTGAAAAGTTAAATGGAAATGGAGCCTTTCATTCATGAAGTATGTTTGATTTCATTTTTTTTTCTTCCCGTCCCTTCAGGCTGTGGAGGAAGAAGACAAGATGACTCCTGAGCAGCTTGCCATTAAGAACGTTGGAAAACAGGTCATTAGTTTCTTCTTGTCTTTCTTTATATTGTTGGTGGTTTGTCACTATATTTATTAGGGCTAGTGTTAAAAATATATATTTCTCGATTTTAATCGATTCTCATTTTGAAAGACCTTTATTGATACTTTGCGCCCGTTTGCACTTGTTCACTTTATGCGTTTTCTCTGATTGGATAGCTATCCAATCGTGTGAAGACCAGGTGGCAATGGCCTTCGTAACGCTTTTGAGTCGGATTTAAATCCGATCACTCGAACCGCTTCAGGAAGTGGTCTGAGACGCTTTCCAGACAAAACTGGACAAGTGTAAATGCATCTGGTTGTTGAAACCACATTTTACTCCTCCCAAAATAAACGTGTTAGAGAGTGTTATAGGCTGTATGACGTGATATGACATCACTACAGCAACACGCATTGTCGCAGATGAGTAGCTGAGCATCTGTTCAGCGAGCCGATGTTGAGCTCATATCGGTTGCTTTCTCTGTTAAATTTGCAAATAGTGCGGGAATTGAAGATCGGATTTATATCCGTTTTGCCGAGACACTTGTATGTGTAAATGGAACCGTTTTAACAAATCAGATGGCTATCCGATCAGTAAAACACATGAAGTGACGCAGTGTAAACGGGCCCTTAAATTCCAAGAATCGATCTTTCAGTCTATGCTGTTTTCAGAAAGAATAATAATGTTGTATTATATATATAACGTTATTATTATAAGAAACTTCCTTATGTGCAATTTAAATGTAAGTTGCCTACAAATCAGTTCGTTTTAACCTTCAATATTATAGTGATGAACCAACTGGGATTCCATTCACAAACAACCAGAGTCGAAATCGAATTGGGGTGCTTGAATCGAACTGTGAAATATGTGTCAATGCCTAGTCCTAGTAATTACTGTAAACCATAGGTGACCTGCCAAATACTAGTGTGTATATAGAGGTTTACAGGACTTAATGGACCACATGTCTGCTGTTCTCTTTCTCTCTGTAGGATCCCAAACGGCATTTGGAAGAGCATGTGGATGTTCTTATGACGTCCAATATTGTTCAGTGCCTTGCAGCAATGTTGGACACAGTGGTGTTCCAGTGATTTCCCTCTCCGTTTCTGTCTGTGCATAAATGTTCATATTCTACAACTGTTTTGTCTTTTTAAGAAATAAACACAAAATTCCAGTAACGCCATTGTCTTTCCTTCATGGACATCAAGGAAAGTTTGCACATGTAGAAAACAATTGTTCAAACTCTAGAAATGACCAAAAAAATTCTTTAAGATTCATTATGTAGATCTTGAATTATTGCAAAGGGATGTAGTTTCAGTGTAAATCAGTTGTCCTTGCATTTCACCTTGAAGTTCCTGAGGAATGAAATCTCTGAGGGAGATTTTTTTTCAGAGAACAACAATGAAACACCTTATTTAAGATGACAGCACTTCAGGACGACGCATCAGTGTGAAATATTTATTTGTGTGCTCGGTTAACATGGTTGTTCCTGTCTAAACGGTTTCACTTGATTTCAGAAATATTTTGAAGCCACCTCTTTTTAAACCCATCTCAAATTCTGTCCTTATGGACCAAGTAGCGTTGTCTCCGATATTAAGCAAATATGTAACTATTGCACAAAACCCCCCATTCATGGTGATATAAGAGGATTATTATATTGTAATGACTGACTGGCTGTAAATTATTTTACTTGTAGGATATTTTATTGCTTCCGCTAAAAATTAAAAATTAAATAAAAGATACCAGTACAAAATGTAGAAAACAATTGACCTAGCAACAATGTAAGCACTGCCATACTATGAGAGAGAGAGAGATAATCTGTAATGCATGTTACTTTTTTCTATGGACTAATTAGATACTTGTCTAGCTACAGTGTGTGAATTGGGACGGGACTTGATTTGGTGCATCGGGAATTGATTGGATCGTTGTGCTTTGCTATTGTTAGGATGTCATGTGACTGACAGGAAGTTCCTGCCCCTGCGTCAATCAACACGTCATCAGAGAAGAGATGTTGCTGCAAGAAGTTGTTTAAAATCATTTATAATAAATACTACAATATTCCTTTAAGAGTTTTAATTTAATAATGCATACTTAAGTCCTGCATCTCGTTTATAGCCTACTGATAAAAATCGCAAGGACTTGCCAGTTATCCATTCTAGGAGTCCATGCACGGTGATAGTTATAATAAATAGCGGCCGGTGGGTGTTCTGTAGATTTGTCCTACATACAGACTGTAAGGGGTCCTACCTTGTCAGATTTTCCTACCGTAGCGCAAAATTATAGCAATATTAATGTGCTCATGCGCAGTAAACCCTGGTAGGACAATCTAACGTGTATGAAATGTCAGGACACCGGGCATTATGCAATATTAATGCCTATATTTGACCGCAATATAGACCTACTGTGATTTAGTTTAAGCTAAATACTGAAAAAATTTAGGCCTACAGCTGTTTAATGTAAATTGCTTTAAATTAGATTAAGCATCACCAAGCTTAATTAGACCAAAAAACAAAACAAAAAAAGACTAGGCTACTAATAATTATTAATAATAAAAAATATTCCAAACTGTGCTGAAAATAAAACCAAGCCCTTGGTTGAGTTTAGCAAAAAGCTTTTGACTGACTAACACGCGCGGGCCGCAGTCACTTATTTTCTTCTTTTATTTCCAGAGCTGGGTCACTAGCTACAGATTTCTCAGGACACCAGTGATCTGTCAGGTATCTGGAAAAGTTTATACACTGTAACCTACTCCAAGAAACCGCTTAAGTATGCTTAATGCCAATCTAAATGCAAATACCAGCCCATTCTGCTATCAAATGCGGAGCGACGTCATTTTCCTATATTAAGCTCGGTGTGAACACTCTAACAGACTGGCACGTGCAGCAGAGGGCATGAACACCCAGTCAAAGCAGCATGTCTAAGTCTGAGGTCTGAAGTTCTCAACCCAGGTTGAACTCCGAGAACTTTCTCATTGAGTTATGCACCTGCAACAACTCCCTTCACCGTCCGCACTGGCCAACAAACCAGTGAGTGTGGACAATGATTTTACGCACATCACCGCCGCGGGGGACGCGCGCGTCTCCTCCTCCGATGACACCCTGGAGAACGAGCCACCTTTTAAAAGACTCTCCACAGGGATGAGAAACACCCGAAACGCTTTGGACTGCGTCTCCGCGGCACGGGATGACAGTGACGGTGCGGACAAGTGTAATTTACCAGAATCAAGTCAAGTGCGGACAGATTTCGCATCGTCTTCTGCAATGTTCTCGTATTCGGGTCAGCATGTACCCGCGCTCCCGTCACTCTCCAGTCACTACATGACAACTCACCCGGTCATCAGCAACGGGCCGTACAACGGGCTGAGCTACGCGTACTCACAGCCGTACGGACAAACTTACACAAACGCTGCAGTCTATCCTTTCCACCCGGTGCCCGGTAAAGCTCAGGTTTACCTGTGTAACCGGGCGCTGTGGTTCAAATTCCACAGACACCAAACAGAAATGATCATTACTAAACAGGGACGGTAAGTCTAATTTTTCATTTATCTTTTCATTTGATTGGTTAGTAATTTTTTTTAAGCTTATCGAAAGAAAATCTTATTTTTTAATAATTATTTTAATTACATTGGTAATAACTTATTTTAAATTTATTTAACATTTTGCAGTCCATTTTATTGCAGGCAGATAGGTTTTCTGGTATTTCAGGATGTAAAAAATAAAAATAAAGGCTATATTTGATTTAGTTATTTACATTTTAAAATATTTAAATGGCTTACTTAATTTGCTTTTTGAAAAGTAATTTGTTGTTTCGGTTTTTCCCTGCAGCCGGATGTTTCCGTTTCTTAGTTTTAGTGTTTCTGGTCTCGACCCGACGTGTCACTATAATATTGTTGTGGATGTGATTCTGGCGGATCCAAACCACTGGAGGTTCCAGGGCGGAAAATGGGTTCCCTGTGGCAAAGCGGACACTAATGTCACCGGTAAACCCCCTGTTACGGGTAAACTCTAATTATCAACCGACTGGGGAGGAAATTAACAAGCTTTGCACCGAGCAGATAAAAAGAGTCACAGTTGTTTTAAGTGGGCTATCAACGATGTTCCTTCCTTTTTCCAAAGCGTAATAACCTCATAGACCAAATTATAACAACTCTAAAAAATAAAGTCAGATATTAATATATAAGTATTAAGTACACTGTGATAATTATGTTTGTTTCTTCCGTTTAATGGTAGCCCTACAGATGAATGAAATGTTTTTATTTATTATTTAAAGGAAACCAAGTATACACGCACCCGGACTCTCCAAACACCGGCGCGCACTGGATGCGTCAGGAGATCTCTTTCGGAAAACTGAAGCTGACAAACAACAAGGGAGCTTCCAGCAACACCACTCAGGTGGTTTCCTATGTGATTTTTCTCTTCATGAAATGAACCAGTATAAGTATTTTAGTTTAAATATATTGGGTGAGTCAACAATCAACAATAACTGCCATTCAGAATATGTTTTCATTCGTCAGCGATCGCCAGTGAAAACTGATTTCATTTGGCACATGAAAAAATGATCTTCTCAACTTTTTATTTTTTAACAATGTTGTTTCAAAATGACAATGTTTGTGAGGGTCTCACTTTAATCTTAACAAATGACCTTAAATGGACATTTTTCACCCAAAAATTACATTTCTGTCATCATTTACTCACCCTCAAGTTGTTCCAAACCTGTCTTTGTTCTGCTGAACACAAAGGAAGATATTTTGAAGAATGTTTGTCTTTTTTTCCTTCCCACTATGGAGGCGAGATCTGCTTTGTTAAAAACATTCTTCAAAATATCTTCCTTTGTGTTCAGCAGAACAAAGAAATGTATGTTATATTTATATTAACAACTTGAGGGTGAGTAAATTATGACAGAATTTTCATTTTAAGTGAACTATAGTGAAGATAAATAAAGTGATGCTTTTTGAATGGATAGTTCACCCAAAAATGAAAATGTTGTCATCATTTACTCACCCTCATGTAGTTGAACTATCCCTTAATTATTATCACACTATTATGAGCTAAAATGTCATAAACCATATTACCAACCACCTTTATTTCCTTGTTAGACTGTGTAATAGCACAAACATGAAGCTATACCTGTCATTTATGGTGTAGTAACAAACAAGCAAGGAAATGATATATGTATTCCTTATTTTTATGGGCAGCTTGTGAAGTTTCTTGGTGTGTGGAATGGGATTTTTTTTTAAAATATATATTTTTTTCTTTGTCCTTCAAGATGATCGTTCTACAGTCTCTTCACAAGTATCAGCCGAGGGTGCATGTGGTTGAAATAAACAAGAGTGGAGATGAAGATACAAGTGATCCTGATCGAGTACAGACATTTTCTTTTCCCGAGACGCAATTTAGAGCCGTCACAGCTTACCAGAACACAGATGTAAGAACTAGTCTTTCACGGCATTCATTTAAACTACAAAAAAAAATGAAAGAAAGAAAGGAATATGAACTGATTTAATTAATATGTTTCTTTGTTTCCTCAGATAACTCAACTAAAAATTGATTACAATCCATTTGCTAAAGGATTTCGGGACAATTATGATTCGTAAGTCCATTTACATGCAAATGAATGCATTGATAATTTATTCTCTTGCACTTTTTCGGATCTGAATTTTAATTTTGACTTGACTGCGGAAATTAACATGTTTTTAAAAATTCATTGAAATAAATTGAATTTATTACAATATTATGATGATATTATTATTATTGTTGATGATATTAATAATAATTAAATCCTAAAACATTTATTTTGGACTGTACATCACAATGTCCATGTTACATCCAAATGTAAATAATTACAGAAGCAATGCTACTAACAGTAATGGACATTATTATTCACCTTTTTTCCAATCCTACTGCATTTTAGATTATGGGAAGTACTTCCAATCATAAGGTTGCGCTACAATATTTATTCCTCATCCGTCAGTTTGACTGAATTAGCTGTAAAATGTCCTTCATGATCGACAGTATTTCAAGACTTGAGAATAACGCTTGGTATTTTTTAACATGTTATAACAAGAATATCAATGGTAAGAGCTCTTTTCAGTCGCTACATTCTTTTTCTACAGAATATTTTCTTTCCCCCCTTTGTTTTCCACTGTAAAAGTATGAGAAAAGACAACATAAAAAAATGACATGATCAATAAGTCACGACAACATATGTTTTTATATTACTTCAACTCAACAAAATAAGTTACGCCATTTTAAACATTATTTTTTAAGTTATACGAGATTCAACAAATTTTTTAAGTCAGTTTAATGTATTTAAGTTTAAATGACTTAAACAGCCAAGGTGATTGTACTTACATTTAAGACAGCAAGTTTTTTTTTTTTTTTTTACTGCTAATAGGGATTAGAAGTGAAGTGGGTAGACGATTACATTTTAAAGCATGTGTGAAAACAAGCCTGGAAAGAGACGTGAGGAGTTGGGGAGAAAAGTGAGAGATTCTTATCGCATTCCAGTGAATTATTAATGAGATTTATCGTAAATTAAATCAGGAAGGCAAGACCACAAATGTGCAGTATGTTTCTAAAGCAGGTATATTCAATATTTATTGTCTGTCAAAATGACAGAAATCGCTTTTGAAATATTTGTACTCTATGTACCAGATATTGAACATTTTTGATTACGTTACATAATACAGACACACAACAGTGATATTTAACATGTCTGCAAGATTGCTAAGTAATCGAGATTTTTGGGTTATTCATGGTCTGTAATTTGTTAATGCTTATACACTTTTAAATTTCCTTTTAATGTTCGATGGAAATGCTTTTGAAAATGCTTATTATTATGTTCACAGAGCCAACCTTTTGCTGATTGTTTACAGTTTCCCAAAAGTAGTTACTCTTATAATTTGCGCAAAGCATCATGGGGCGTAGGAAAAGGGTGCACTGTAAAAAATGATATGATCAATAAGTTATGACAACATGTGTTTTTACATTGCTCTAACTAGATTCAACTAATTTTTTTAAGTCAGTTCAATATAATTTAAGTTGAAATGACATAAACGTCTAGTCAAAGGTGATTGTATTTAAAATCAACAGTATTTTTTTTACAGTATTACCTCATTTCCTCCTGTTTTTTCTCCAGAAGTTACAGTGGCTGCGACGCTGACCGACTGACCCCAACACCCGGCGACTCTCCACACTCTCAGCTGCTGCTTGGATCACGGTACGCAATGACAAGCGCCTTATTCCAGGAGCAGTTAGTCAACAGTTACACAAAATCCTGTTTTACAACTCTAAGCCCTGACCCTAGCACCACTGACCGACCACTCATGCTCACTAACAGCCTATCGGACCAAACCCAAGAGAGCAGCAACTCCGGACAGCGCTGGTTTGTGTCGTCCTCAGCTGCTCCATCATACGAAACTGATATTAACACAGCAGCTTTGCTCTCTTACGCCACAGCGGGGGTCAAAGGTCTGCCTTTTACTAGTACTGGTGCCACTAGTAACAGTTTGGATTACTACACCAGTGCTACTGGATGGGATTCAAGGGGTTCGCTAGAGAACAGCAGTAAAACCACCTCAAATCTGCCTGGTTGGGCCATAGATACGACTCTTGGAAGATCAACACAAGCGAATTACATGCTCGAGGATGGAAATTTGTTGGAAATAGACAGACCTGCTCTGGAGGTTTCCGAGGAGCTTGAAGGAAAAGATGCCACGGACTCAACATGGCCCGAGACTCAATCTTCCATTAAATCAGTCGATTCCGGTGATTTAAGGATTTTGGAAGAAGCGCAACAGAGAAATTCCTCCATCACTCTTGTTTCAGATGTTCAGACTGCAAAAGACATACAGGTCTTACAGAACAGGGAAAGAAATGTGATTAAAGAATCTGACTTTTTTCATTTTGGCACTCAAACGTAAACCTACCTGGGCTGAGTGTGCAATTAAAATGTTGTTAGTATAGAAATAACATTATGTATACAATATTTATTTATTTTAATGTTAATGACACCATTGCTGCACCATGTCTGAACTGAGTATTCGGTGTATTTTTGTTTTCAGTGGTGTTAATATGAAAAAAAGAGAGGACAAAACAAATTAATAGACCGTCATGTGAGTGTTTGTTAAAACATACAGTCCCAATACAATGACTCTAGATAAATTGTTATTAGCTTAAAATCACAACAGTGTTTAATATGGGAATTTAATGATCGTGATCTATCAAAACAGATTGATTAGATGCGTATTGTAAAATATGTTAATGTGAAGTCATGACATTCTGCTGGTGTCAGAATGTTTGATGTATAATATTAATAAATTGTCAGATGTTTGAGTATATTAAATCCCCCCAAAAAATCTTTGCAACTTAAATTACAGTTTAGATTCGGTTTCTTATTTAGTGATGTATTATTTGCATTCCGACATTGCAAGTTGGTGTGAGTGTGTAATACTTCACAACACTGACACCTAGCGGCGAATACAAGAACGAACTTTCGAATGCTGTCAATGAGGGCTGTGTAAGCAGCTGACCAGGTTTTGGGGACATCGCTTATGTGTCCTTGACCCGGAGGAAATAAGAGTTTAATTCTACCATAAGCAAAAGGCTTAAACACGGAAGCAGAATCTATCACTAAATGCCGTTACAAACTCTCTTAGTGTACATTACAGTGAAGGGATCAAGTGAAGAATGCAGCGCTTTCAGCAGCTGTTGAACCGGGAATAACCAGTAAACAAAGCAACTCTGCTGGCATAACTGTTCTTACATATATGTCTAAATACTAATATATATATATATATATATATATATATATATATATATATATATATATATATATATTTTAATGTGTTTTCCCCTATTTTCCCTGATAGCACACATACATCACGGAAACGTCTATTTGATGTCTGCATTTACATCTGCAAGATGCATTTTTTTAGAGTGTTGCTCATCTGCATATGCCTAAGACGTTTCCTGTCAGACGTTAAATAAACATTTAGAAAATGTCTTTAAGATGTTTTTTTATTTAGAATGTATGTAAAACTACCTTTTTCTGATACGTTTAGATGTTTTCGCACAGCAGATATCTTCCAGATGAAGCGCTCTTTAGCAGACATCTTAGAGATGTATAGGCCCCTGTGCTATATGGTTTTAGGCATATATTTAGGCATATATCCTTTTTTTATTCCACAGAAAAATAACAATCTGGACTTCGAAAACCATGAAGGTGAGTAGTATAAATAACGTCCTTATAACGAAAAAATGTCCTTGCAACTATTCCAAGTAATTCATGTGGCAACCTATTTATATAACGCCCACAAGGTGGCGTCAAAGTCTAATGGGAAAGATTGATTGAATGATTGTTGATAGGTGTTGAAGTCCCGCGGTAAAGCACTTTAGATAAACTGTATTCCATTGATAGGCTTTATGTACAATTCTATATGTGGGTTTGTAAATAAAGCACATTCATTTTCTTATCTATGAAGGGATGAACATTCCTTCAGTTTAAGGGTTGGATGGGTAGACATAACACTGCATAAATTCACTGTTAATTTTTACATTTAATGCATTTCCCCCCTAAATCATGTTGTTTTAATTGTCCATATTGTAAATGCAATTCCACTGCTGGCTATTTTGCTGAAACGTTAGTTAGCCTATAGTGTGTGTGTGTGTGTGTGTGTGTGTGTGTGTGTGTGTGTGTGTGTGTGTGTGTGTTTGGAGCAGAGGTGGACAGTAACAAAGTAGGCTACATTTACTTGAGTACTGTACTTATACTTTTTTGAGTATCTGTACTTTACTTGATTATATTTTTTTTTCTGGAAACGTTTTACTTTAACTTCACTACATTTGAAAGACAAATCTCGTACTTTTTACTCCACTACATTTCTGTCAAGGTCCTTGAGTAGAAAGTTGTAAGTCAGAGGATGATTTTGGTTGAAAATGAAAGTCGGGTTGAACCCGTCAGATTGACGTCAGAACCCGACGTCGGTTTGACATTAAACAGACGTTGGATTTTGGTTGGAAATGAAAGTCAGGTTGACGTCAGAGCCCGACTGATGTTGGTTTCTGGTCAACCCGATTTTCATTTTCAACCACAATGTAACTTCTGTCCGACGTTGGAGATTAATGTCAATCTGGCGTTGGATTCTGACATCAACCTGATTTTCATTTTCAGCGTTGGGTTCTAAATGCAAATCTTGTCATTGTTTTAGAGCACCCTAGCTTCTATAGCTTATAGAAGGCTAACATATTCATAAGCCAAAAAAACTTTAAAAAGGGCACTCTTTGAGGGAACACCCATTTGGGTGTTCGAAACCATTGTGGTCGTTATTGAGTGCACTTACAATCTCACATTCAATCCCACTTCTAGAACTGTGTTCTAGAAAGAAATGTGATATTGATATGAGGGTAGGCAGGCAGGCATATATTCAGAGGCATAAAGTAGCCAATGCAACAATAATAAAACAATGCATTGACATTTACTTTTGATACTTAAGTAATTTTAAAAACATGAACTTCTGTACTTTTACTAAAGTAAAAAAGAGGTCTTTACAACTTTTACTAGTAACAGAGCAATATTTGACCAGTAGTAGCCTAGGCTAGTTACTTTCACTAAGGAAGTTGTGTACTTTGTCCACCTCTGGTTTGGAGGGATGATGGATTTATATTTGAAAGTCAATATCAAGGCACAGTATGCTATTGGACATTTCCACTGTTATTGCCTAGAAACAATATATAGTTCATTTTGTGATTCTTTTTATTTTATGTTAATAATAACATAATAATAAGGGCACCCTGCAAGAGAATAGCCTACACACTTTTAACCAAAAAACGTATTACTGAAATGTTTATGATATTTCTACAAGGTCTGACGGCAGTTATAGGTTATTAAAATGTTTTTGACCGAATTGAAAAACCCAGTTTAATTAGTTGTTGAGGCACGTTTTTTTTTTTCGTCTTTAGGTTCGCATTTATTGAACTCAGCGCGTCATATAAATAATTCTCACACTGTAGTAAACCTAAGCCACAAGTATCCGTTTGTCCCCGGAGTGTTTAATCCATTTACCCATCGCGTCCCGGTGGTTTCTGTTAACTCACGTGCTGCCGGTAGCATCTGCGTCACGCGAGCGCAAATGACACGCTGAAGGAGCGCACGCACCACGGACGCGCGCGAGTGAAGAAAGAGCAAAAAAAAACAAAAAACCCCAACGGTCACTACACCTCTACCGAAACCGCATCAATATACATGCCATTTTTTCTCCTCCAACCTATCAGTATTTGGGAGAAAATTCACAACAGACGAACAAGACAAGGCT
The DNA here is from genome assembly GCF_965113295.1 of Leuciscus leuciscus. NCBI lineage: Eukaryota > Metazoa > Chordata > Actinopteri > Cypriniformes > Leuciscidae > Leuciscus > Leuciscus leuciscus. The sequence continues at coordinate 18,236,768 of NC_138747.1, read as the reverse complement.
AAGCCAAAATATCAGGGATGGATGTGAAAGATCAAGGAGCGCAGATGGAGCCGCTTCTTCCTGCGGTAAGAGCCAGTTTCATCTTTCATGTGGGATCCGTCAATGGAAGAACAATGACATGATGCTGTTGCGTCTTGCGGAAAAGAGGTTTCGGTGGTTCGAGTTGCATTGGGTTAGAGCCCATTATGGGCATCATTCACCCACCACCATTGGAAGACATTGTGTTTTAATTATTCATGGCACCTTTAATACAGACTCATTTACTGGGAAAATGGCTCATGTTACATAGACACGGCGTTTGTAGGGTGACTAGGTTCACACCTGCTTGCGTGGATTATGCATTTAATTACACACGTTTAGTATTGTGTATTGACGTATAGCTATGCGGTGTAGATGTGTGTGTGTGTGTGTGTGTGTGTGTGTGTGTGTGTGTGTTCAGCATACTCACGAGTTGCATAAATCAAATTTCCCCTGCATTACTCTTGAATTTGATGAGGCCTTCACATGTTTGACACGAGATTCCACCTGTTCACCTCAACATTTATTGCCATGGATATGTACATATTTATGGTTGAAGAGACCATATGAAAAAATAAAAGAGATAATTCCAGTTTAGGCTCATTGGAAAAACGTGCCACCTGCATTTGTGTAAAACTCGTACCAACTGCGTAGATACAATTCACTTCAGTTTCCAGCTGAAATGAACACTAGTGGCAATAAAACACCAACATCCTTTATTCCATTTCACACATATTATGATTACATTGGTAGATTATTGATTAATTAAGACTTAAGTTTACTATTCACTATGGTAAACGTGTTTTGAACACTTTTACCATTATGCATGAGTTGTTGTAAACTAATATATTTTGACATTTGTGTCACTTAACCACCTTCGTATGGCTTTTTTTGACATAGTAAACTTGCTCGGTAGCTCACCTGTTACAGCTTGCAATGCGGAGCGTTCGGAAACACAGGTCAGGATTTGTCAAAGACTTGTAGAAGCGAGCTAAAATGGCATGGTTGCTTAGTGCCACTAACCAGACAATTAATTTCCGTACTTGTGTGAAACGTACAACAACCCATGAAAGAAAACCTTGCCGTTAATTTGTTTTGGTCAAAACTGAATGTGCTTTCAGCGGCACTCACCGGACACCACACTTTGAAATTGTCGCAAAACGTGCAAGAAGCAATGTAATAGGCTATCATTATGCATAAATGTCGCACACGCATGTTTTTTCCCCCCATTGAGCCTGGGTTGGATAGTTTACCAACAAATAAAAAAATCATCACTTATTGACATCATTCCAAACCTCTATTGACTTTATTTCTTCTTTGAAAATAAAATAAGACACTACCTGTAGGAGGTGGTCGGAGATCGTTTGCACTGGAACTGTGGTGCGATTCGCGTGAATTTGAAAGCAACTCGGGTGCGCACTTGTTCAGGAACTGCGCACAAAGACCTGGAGCAAAGGCACTGAAAGTTAGCGAGGTCCAATTATTTTGGACCCCATTGACTTTCATTGTACAGACAAAAACAGTTGAAATGTTCTTCAAAATATTGTGCTCAGCAGAAGAAAGTGCATTGGTGGGCGACATTGGTTGACCACTAATCAGAACATTGTGGGTCATGTGGTTTATAGCCAAAACACCTGGATTAATCACAGCATAGGCTATTGCTTTTCATGGCTTTTCCAGCCTGTGTTTCATAATCTGTTGGTTAAGTGACCCCAGAACAAGCAGCGCTCTCTAGCCTCTTACTGTAATTGCTTTTCATCCCTGCAAAAAAAAAAAGAAAAAAAAAAAAGATTTGATCAACCCAAAGAAGCATCAGCCATCTTAATATGGGTCATTGCCAGGGTCTCTGCTCCTTACTCTGTGACAGTTTGGTGCTGGAGTTGAGAAGAGTTGGCCCACGTCTTATTGATTCTGCCATCCATGCAGTCCCAAGCAAAGACACACACTCATTTGGCTCCTCAGAATATATTCACAGCTAAACACACTCTGCTTGTGGTTTGCATTCCTGTCTAATCCCTTACGTGCACGCTTCAAAGGATTCCAAACGTTGCTAAGAGCAGTGTACACTCACAAAATCCTTAAGTACAGTTTGTGCATATGCAGCACTAAGGCTTTATCAGACACCCCGACTATTTGAACGCTCATTTGAACTTTAGCCATGTAATAGACGCATCCGAAAACCAGACTTTCAGTATAGCATAGTGCAAGACAAAAAGCAGATGCTGCCTTCAGAAATACACCAAGAGGATATTCATAGTGTTGAAGAATGTGTTGGAAGTTTCCATTCCATTTCCATTCTCTGCTGAATAGGAAGTTCAAAAGAACAGCATTTATTTGAAATGCAAATCTTTTGTAAAATTATAAAAGTCTTTACTGCCTCTTTTGATCAATTAAGCATCCTTAACTGCCCCAGTTAAGTTAAAGGATCCATTTCTGCAATTTTTCTATATTTATGTCGTAAAGGTTAAAAAATGTAACAAGAAGTACAGTATATAGAAAGGCTTAAAAATGCTGCTCAAATATAAATATAAAACAGTAAACATATGTTTTTTTTGGTGATCTTTTGGCCGAGCTGAGGGACAGATTGAACACAACGTCACTGGCAGAGATCCAGCGGTCGGTTGAATTGTTTCTGGTGCGCCGATTGAATCCACTGTAGCTCTCAATGTGAGCTGAACTGATGCCAGTGATATGTGTCCCAGAGGGCCTTTTCAGACCATCAGAAGTCACTGTCCGCTTAGCTGCAGCTGGTGCCCTGAATGCTGCTGTGTGTGTGTGTGTGTGTGTGTGTGTGTGTGTGTGTGTGTGTGTGTGTGTGTGTGTGTGTGTGTGTGTGTGTGTGTGTGTGTGTGTGTGTGTGTGTGATTAAACAGGTCAAAGAAAAGTGAAAAAATCTTTCTCCTTTAGCCTTAACACAGAAATGACATACTATATGTATAATTTATTTATCACAATGGGAGTTTTTTTGTGAATGTCTGTTAGCATTGAGGTTGTTTATATGTTTATCTGGTTGGGCCAGATAAAGGTACAAAAAAACACCTGTGACCTGTCAGAAGCAGTGGTGTAGGGAGTAATGCACGTCGCAGACACTTTTGATGTGATCGACCTGAGTTCGAATCCGCATTTTGCCAAACTTGTTTTTCTCCATTTTCCCATCGCATATCAGTTTGGAAAGGCATTTATTTGCAATAAATTACGTGAAAAGTGGAATTAAAGTGCCTAACGGTTAGCCTATTTAATAGTAAAGTGTTTATCGGGTAGGGTTAGGTTGTAAGTGTAGGGAGGGCTTTACTGTCCTAATAAGGCGGCATTTATTTAATCAATGTTATAGTTTACACTCAATATGTTATTGCATACTGTTTTATAATGTACTAAAATACTGCCGTGCAAATAGTATCTAACTACTATTAACACTTATTGCAAAGAAACTACTGCTAATTTTACGTGGTGTAAATAGAATCTATCGCTATTTGCACTTACTGTAAATTGCATATCACTAAGAAAATACTGCTATTTTCACTTTGTGTAAATAGCATCTTAATGCAACTAAATTTTATTTGTACCTCAGTGTATTGTGGTATATTATAAAACCGTATGAAATAACAAATTATTCAGTTCATATGATTTTTTATTTATTAGAACCATAAATGGATGCTGCTTTATTGGGACATTACTTGTCCTTGTCCCTAAATCCCTCCCCTACATCTACTGTACCCCTAACCTAGGGTGACCATACGTCCTGTTTAACCAGGACATATCTGGCCAGGATTTCGAGATCGCCCAAAATGCCCGGGATTCGGCTTTTGCTTTCTACAGTCACCATTCATTATGTTTACATTATTACATTATTTGACACTGACACGTACGTGCCAGCTTTGCAGGTCATGCATTCTGCTTCACACGGATCCCGATCGAGACGAAAACACAGGAATTTTCTTAGCAATGCTAGAACGCACATCAACCGATCACTTGTTTAGCGTTCATGTAAACACTACATTTAGATTCACCAATCGGAATTAATTCAGTCCTACTGAATCAAAAGGTGTGCATGTAAACAAAAAGAATGGCGACGAGAAAGCAAAAGCCATATCCCGGATATTTTGGGCGATCTAGAAATCCCGGCCGGACATGTCCTGGAATATGGTCACCCTACCCTAACCTTACCCATTAAGCACTTTATTCCCACTGAAATATGGGTTGAGGATCCAAATGCAGTGGTTTATTAGGGTAATCCACAATCATAATCTATATAAAAGGCTTAAGGTCAAAACCACAGAGCAAACCAAAAAGATAATAACAATAGTCCAAGGCACAGGCAGATGATCAAGACCATGACAAATAAACCAGAAGAAGCACTCAGAAATGCAGTGTAACACACAAGACTTTGCAATGAATGACTGATTAAACCGACCTTATATAGGCAGAGTTAACAAGGTTAATGATACACAGCTGACAACAATCAGGGATGAGAAGTCTGGGCAGTGAATTCTGGGAAATGTAGTCCATTTATGGCAATGGACTAAAGAGGAGTGCCCTCTGGTGGGTATCAAGGGCACTCCAGCTGGTGATCGTGACAAAAGGTGAGATGGGTAAAAGTCGGATTTGAAATCAGGTCGGTCATGTCACAAGCTTACTCCAGGCGCCTTGCTCTCCACACCACTGCTCCTGTTGTTATCATTTCTTTAGAATTTCTTTTCCGGCTCAATCAGACAATGGTGGGTGGAGTTAGTGTAAACAGACTCTGGCAACAAGGCAGGTTATTTTTTACTTGGTGGAAATACGCACCGATGATATCATGGAGAGCAAAAATACTTGTCAAAATACTTTTTATCTAGAAACATAATATTATGATTAAAATGTGTACACTAACATGTATTTAAGGTGTAAGAAAAATACACTATTAATTTTACTTGATAGTTACACCACATGACATTTTTATGAGTCGAATGTCAACCTTTCTTGAAAATGGTTGAAAGGTTTTTCAACACCACATGAAACCGCCATGAACACAAAGGTTACATTTCTATTGACTTGTTGTTTTAAACTGTTTTATTTTGGACAGTTTTTTTGTTGTTGTAATGTTTCATGCATTAACATTGAAAACATTGCAGGTAGGTTGTAAAAGTCTGAGATCTTTCTGACTGTAATGATGTGTATTGTGTAAAACTCAGTGATGGTGTGTGATTTTTTTTTTTTTTTTTTTTTGCCTTTCTGCTCCTCTGCAGGTTCAAAGTCCTGCTAGTGATAACGGGGTGAGTCCCAGTTCTTTATTTCCTATGTAATGCTTTTCACAGCATGCACAATGCAGTGGACTTTGGAATTAATTACTGGTTTGTTTGCGAGATTGAGCGAGTGTCTTCTCTTCTTCATGCATTCAAATGATGCGATTCGTTGTGACTGATTGTCAGTCAATTTTTAATGTCTCCATGTGAGAGTGACACCGCTTGACTGGATATTTGTAGACATGCAGTAAAGCTTGTCACTTACTGTTAATTCACATCTCCATCCACAAGCTTTTGGTCACCGTTACAGTTGAAGAGATATTGAGATGTTTTAGGCACCAATCTTTGTTTAGTCTAGAGTAGCTGTGAGTCTAAAGAGAAAGAGGGGACAGCTTGTAGTTTTGGTCATATAGTGAGCTGGTGAAGAGCCAGTGTGAGCAGACGGCGTGACCGGGGGAAACATGCGGCTCTGGAGGACATAGAGCTCTGAGACCTGTGGGGAACCTCAGCATGCTACACGTCTCTATAACCAGAGATTTAAAGGACTGCATGCACGATTCATCACTCTAATAACCAAACACACCCTGCTTAAAAGCCCACAGAGCTCATGGGAATGTCATCATCGAAGTGCTGGTTTGTCAAATGTTGCGCCTGAGAGGTTTTGCTGGAAATGACGATTCACAAGAAAGTGTAAACTATCACTAATGCTATTAATAATATATTTTTTAAATTGTTATAGACATACCAAATTTGATTTGTTTAGATATAGATTAATTAAAAACCAATCATATTAAAATAATAAATTTTTGTATCTATATCTATTTATATCTATATACCACCGGCCACTTTATTAGGTACACCTGTTCAACTGCTCGTTAACGCAAATATCTAATCAGCCAATCACACTGTAGCAACTCAATGCATTTAAGCATGTAGACATGGTCAAGACAATCTGCTGAAGTTCAAATTGAGCACCAGAATGGGAAGGAAAGGTGATTTAAATGGCTTTGAACATGGCTTCACAGAAAATGGTCTGAAAAAGAAAAAATCTCCAGTGTGCGTGTGGGCAAAACGGCCTTATTGATGTCAGAGGAGAATGACCAGATTGGTTTGAGCTGATAGAAAGACAACAGTAACTCAAATAACCTCTCGTTACTAGGGATGCACGATATTGCATTTTGGCCGATATTCGATATGCCGATATTTTCAAACTAATTTTGTCCGATGCCGATACCGATGTATATACACATTTCTTCCCTGATATATTTACACTTTAATTTTACTGAAGAGAAATCCAAGTCTCTCTCCTGTACTACCTTTACCGTATTACACTCATGTGTTGTAGATAAGGCAATACACAAGACAAACAAAACAACATTTGATTCTACCATAAATGATTCTACTGCCGTCGGTGTATGAATGAGTGAGTGAATGGGTGAATGTGAGGCTATGTAAAGCACTTTGGTGGCCATAGGTCTGTGAAAGCGCTATATAAATGCAGTCCATTTACCATTTACCATAAATGTATAATTTTACAAATGTAGACAGACATTCACCCATGAAAAATAGGTAAATTATTTCACTTGGAGAATAAATGATATGCCAGTGCCACATTTTATTTTTAAGTTCAGATTTCAAACTTCAGTCCTTAGGAGTAAAATAAATAAAAATTAATTTTTAAATAAAAAATTTACATCTTCTCCTACTTGAACAGGTCTACCAAATGCTCCCCTGTTTTCGGTGCTGATGCAGTGGTGACCCGTTCATGTAACATAAAATAAAATGTAAGGGTGACGCTGCCAATAAAGCAACTAAAAGCTGTCACAAAGAACCGCAAAAGTAATGATTATGAATATGTCAAATATAGCAAGGAGACATTTTAATTGTTTATTAATAAACAAGTGTTTTCTGTGTCGGCTGCAAAGATGAAGTTGATGGCGCTGACTCGCGATCTTCGCAGTAGTGAACGCGCTGGAGAGAAATGCACATTTCGGATTACATAGTTTTCTTTCGTTTTGAATTGTTCTGTTTAAAAATATGATTTCAAGCGTTCTGTAGATAATATATATATTTCTCAGGTCTGTGAGGCAAGTAGGCTATGCTGAGTTTCGTTTCATTTATGAGCGCCGACGCCTCTGTGTCGTGATATGATCTATTATCTGCTTTACTTATTATTTATTAAATCCAGGCAATTGGTTGATGAAACATTGATTAAAATTAAGATACAATTAATACAAAACGAAATTCACTTAGAAAGGCTTTGTGCTTTCTGTTTGAGGTCTCTGTGAAAGTTTTAAAGCGGTCTTTTAGTGCCGCTTTTTCAGAGCGGTCACGTCCGTAACCGAGAACTGTCACTGTTTTTCCTCATAAATGCGAACACGAAAAATAAAATAAAATGAATATGTTATGCTCTGTGGGGAGCATAGTAGCTTGGAGAGCTTACATTAGTAAGCTACAGGACATCGTCTTTCAAAACATGACCTGCAAGAAAGAGAAAAAAAATTACTGCGTCATTGTACCTAGCACTTCTGAAAATGCACTTGCGAATGCGTCTCTGTCCCCAGCACATTTCAAACCAAACTGACGCACATGCTCGAAATGCCTCCGCTCATGCTACGTTCACGGTCGTCACGTGCACATAGGAAACACGCCACCCTATCGGCAAGGCTCATCTGCAGAAATATTCATATCTGCTGATGCCGATGATGGTCATTTAAAGCTTTTATCGGCCGATACCGATGTTGTGCCAATTTCATCGTGCATCCCTACTCGTTATAACTGAGGAATGCAGAAGATCATTTCTGAATACACATCATGTCAAACTGTGAAGCAGATGGGCTAAAGTTGCAGAAGACCACACCGGGTGCCACTCTTGACAGCTAAGAATAAGAAACTGAGGCTACATTTCACATGGACTCACCAAAATTAGACAATAGAAGACTGGAAAATCATTCCCTGGTCTGATGAGTCTCGATTTCTGCTGTGACATTTAGATGGTAGGGTCAGAATTTGGCGTAAACAACATGAACACATGGACCCATCCTGCCTTGTATCAATGGTTCAGGTGTAATGTTGTGTAATATTTTCTTCACACACTTTGGGCCCTTAGTACCAATTGAGCATTGTTTTAATGCCACAGCCTACCTAAGTATTGTTGCTGTCCAGAAAAAAGGGGGTCCAACCACTGATCTAAATGACTGTATTGCTCATGACGACATTAAAACTGAAGCCACCGTACCACCATATTGTATTCCCTATGGTCTCAACAGCTTTGTGAATAGATTTTAAGAGAAAACTCTTAACTAATAACTTTTACTGCTATTTAGGAGAACTCTTAATGGTAAGATAAAATGTTTTGTGAAAATGGCATTGGCCCCTGATGTAGGGCTGCTCGATTATGGAAAAAATCATAATCATGATTATTTTGGTCAGTACTGAAATCACGATTATGTAACACGATTACTTCACATGACTTTGGGAACGTGTTGCATTTATTAAAAAGACACCATTCAACAATTCTTAAAAAATCTAAATTTGAACATTTATTGTACTTTTTGAACTATTAAAATAATATAACAGATAATACTTCAATAAGTATTTTAATAATTCCCGCCGGTCTACCACTTATAATGCGGGAAATTCCTCTGCAAACATTGATTCACTTTAGCATGTAGATTGTATGAGTAGCCTAAATGAATCCACACAGATTATAAAATCAAATCAATCATTTTAAAACTTTCTCCAAGACGCAATTTCACAAACCGTGTGAGTTTTCAGCGGCGCTGCGTCTTCTCTCTCTCTGTCTCTCAAAATGGGTTGGACATGAAACTTCACTCTCACGTTTAGGAGTCGGGACATGACGGAATTGTCACTTGCACAATCGGGCCAGCATTGCATCGTAACTAAAGATGATAATTTTTCTTTTTAAGTCTTATCAGTTTAAACATTCAAGCTGAGAGAGTTTATGGCTTCGGGAGGGGTGGATGTGCGCGTGCGCTTGTCATTCAGAACACAAGACAAAATAAGAGTGTTCTTGCAAAACAGAACATGGCAAAATTATCGTTTTTACTCAATTGTACTATTTTGGTGATCGTTGGGAGCCAAAATCGAAATCGAAATTCAATTAATTGCAGAGCCCTACCCTGATGTAGCCTATATGTACATAGACCAGATGGATTGCGAGAAAGCTTACAATGTGAATGGTCTCCAAATCATATAGGCTAGTCAAATGATGTCTTGCATATTATTTCTAAAAAGAGTATTAAAACAAAGAAGGCTGTAAACAGGTGTCACGTTAGGCTGTGCAAGGAAGCAAATGACGAAGGAGAATGCATAGTCTTTAATCCAACCATAACAGCAAAGGCAGGGAAACAGCCTCTTAACATTGAAGACACCGAACAATGAACTGAAGGAGGTCAGGGCCTAAATACACAGAGGAACAAAAAAGCTAATTACTTGGGCAGCAGGTGAACGAAATAATCAATCAAGGGAACAAACTGGCACACACTAGGAAACTGGGTCACACAGGCAAACAGGCACAGAACTAAGGGTATGTTTACACGACAATGATATGCTTAAAACGGAGATGTTTTTCCTTTGAGTTTTCTACATACAGATGACACCATTGTCAAAACGATCCCCATTCACACGGATCCGCGAAAATGACTAAAAACGCTGTATATTCATGTTTTTGTTGTTTACACGGAGACTGTTTCTAAAAAAACTTGCACTTTGAAACCCGTTTTCAAAAGTTTGGGTATTCAGGCACCCAAAACGCCATTGTCATGTAAATGAACAGCCAAAACACATAAAAAGTTTTATGTTTTTAGTTGAAAAAGTGTAATGTAAACAGCCCCTAATGCACAATGAAACATATCCAAAACAGAACAGAATAAAATATAACCGTTACAACTGGAAACTCAGACCAATCAGGTCTGACTTTTTTTTAATTGGTCTTTAAAGGGGTCTTGTCATGAGGAATCATTTTCCTATTTTTCTTTAGCTTATTGTACTATGAAAATATACAGTAACTCTCAGAGCTCAAATATTCCTTCCCAGTTCAAAAGAGCATTTATCTCAGCTGAAAAGACATCTGACATTAGAAATAATAATAAATGCCCTATACCGCCTACATTTGCACATAAGCAATGCCTAAAAGAGAAACTTGGCCCAGCTTTAAAAAGAGGCTGATATTTAAGGATGAATCAGTTAAAGGAACAGCAGCAAAAACAGCCTCTTTATCTAAGGCCCTGTTTACACCTGGTATTAAGATGCGTTTTGGTCGATCAGATCACAAGTAGATGAGGGAGACACATACCCGTACACCTGGTGTTTTAATCCTCTCTTTTACTTTCAACCACTTCTGTCCTGATTTTTTTGAGGAGAGGGTCTATGGACAGGTAAATGTACTGTATGTTTTTCAGATCTTTAATAGGCAAAATAAGCTTGTTTAATTTGTGCACAGAGAGGACGGAAAAACATACTGGGAGCTTTCATTTCGGCTCTGATAGCCACAAGATCATGCCGAAAGCTGTGAGTATGTGTTAGAAATCATGGTGAGAGAACATTGAGCTTGGTATGTTTATCGTCTTCAAGCCAAACTTGGGTCTTCAGCTGACAAAGTTTAAATCCCATCTGACTAGCGTGCTTCTCATAATGTTTACGTGTTAGTTCAGTTGGTGGAGAGAATGCAGTCTTTTTTAGCTGTTAGAACACATTCGACTACATGATCCAGCAATATCCCGCATTTCACCGTCTAGGTTTACTATAGACCCAATATAGTCCATCTATAACTTTTAGCCAAAATAAGCTTGAATTTGGTTACATGTCGTTTTTGCCAAAATAACTTGCAAGATGTATGATATTCCATCATGTAAGCAAAGTCAACAGTGATTACAAGTGTTTGGTATTATTTCTTTGACATGTTCTATGCGTAGCCTGTGATATTCTTGGGCTATGGTTAGACATCTATTAAATTTTAACCGACAGCCCAAATTTTGCCTTATTTTAGCCTAGACACCAGGGGCCTCATTTATAACCGTTGCATACGCACAAAACAGGCCCTGAAAGAGGCGTACGCCACTTCCGACGCATAAGTTGTGATTTATAAAAACAAACTTGACGGGAAAATTTGCGCACCTGCATGCAAACTCTGACCCATGCGTACGAACGTTTTGGAAATGGAGCAGTTTGGCGACACCGATGGTGAGCTGGAGTTAAATGTCTTTTTGGTCACTTTTAGACAGAAAATCTAAAGAAAAGAAAACATATACAGAAAGATAATACACATATAATTTCACTCACCAAGCCTGTCACTTGAAGCAAATTTCTATCCCTTCTTAAATGTCCGTGCGAGCGCGTTGGGCCGTTTAGTGAAACTGACGCAAATAACAGTTTAAATAAATAAAATAATGATTTAAACTATGTTTTACTTCTGATATAAACATTTAGATTAAATATGCCATTCAACTGAATGGAGTTAAACACTTAAACATGAAATCATTACTGAGAAGTTACAAAAAATTTTATATTCAATCAATATAAATATTTGTTGTGGATGCGATGTTTTTGAACACTTTTCCTGTGGCGTGCTGTGTTTTAATGTTTTAACCACAGAGATAATTGCTTATGATAATACCAGATTGTCTGAGAAAATAGTTTCGTGCAAATAATGCCCAAGGACTATCTGTTTCCATTAAAAATATAAATCAATTAAAAATACAATTCGGCCAGTGGAAAAGATTGAGAAAAACTTTCTCTGAAATGTATTTTACACTATTTGATTTATGTATTCAAAAACAAGGCAAGGATAGGCAACTACTTGATTTTTATTAATGAAATGTGTCTTGTACCGTTAAACGGATGAATAATCATATGCAAATGATATGCAGATGAGGATCTGCATAGTAAAACTAGGTGTTGTAAGCTCCATATATGGTTATTTCGGGGTGGAGACGCATGTGCGCACAATCTTCCGCTGACTGGGATTTATAAAGTGAATTCTGCGCAGGTTCTGGCGTACGAACGGTTTTATAAGTCTGAATATTTTGCGTACGCCATTTTTGGCTTTCGGGCGCACGTACACTTTTAGTAAGGTTCCTACGCACAGTTTTATAAATGAGACACCAGGGCTGTGTTTTTACGGCTATTAGACGTCTTTTTGGGGAGCGCCGTTTGCACTACAAAAGCAATCCTGTCAAATGCGTTTTCAACTACCACTAGAAATGGTAGAAAGTGGACAATCTCAAAATATTTTTGAGCCCATTTACACTTGAAATTAGCGTTGTCCACATGTTATCTGATCGACCAAAACGAATTGTGACAATTTTTTACTTTAAGAATATCTATCTATTCTAACTGAATCTTTTCGATTTAAATCAAATTCCGGAATTGAAATTTATTTCAATTCAATTCTCAGGGGTGCATAACCCTTGTTGTAACATCTGAAAAATGGAAAAGGAAAAAATGGTTTTGCCTGTAGCATTTAGATGTTTGCTTGTTTTGTAGACAAAATCTTAAAATTTATTCTTATAGGACAAATAACTCTAATTTTATAGACATCTATCTTTAATTGTCTCCTAAAAATTAAACATCAGTCTGTGTGTCTCTAAAAAGGTTAAGAAGGAAACACTACATTTCCCATCATGCATTAGACAGATAAGGATGTTGATGTTTTAGCTGGAATACTGAGAGGAGGGAGCTCAAGAGCTGTGCACACACCATTCAAAACACTCACACGCAGAGCGTGAATCACAGATCACACGCGCTCATACAGCCCGAGCTCAGATACCAGTCCATGCAGCCGGTGATGTCGACACTCTAATCTTCGCTCTGATTGGTGGAGGGACGTCTGTCAAACATAGGTTGCACGTCTCAATCTCAACAGTTGGACAACACTGCCCGGCGAACAGGGTTACTGCCGTGTCAGAAGGGTTAGTGCGGCGAGAGGTGCGCAGAGGAACCTCAGCTGCTGTCTGGTGCATCCTCTCTGCGAATTTCCTCACATTGGGATAAGGGACAGTCGTCGGGACTCGCTGCAGACAGCATGCAGCACAGATCCTCTGAAAATACTGGCTTTAACTGTCAGGTAGGATGGAGCCTGAGTGTCTCTCCTGTGTCCTTGAGAGTGTTTGCGCGTGTCTGTAGAGATGTGGTTGATTCAGCGTTGAGTTATTGTTATATAACGGTTAAAGATGTGTTTTTCATCTTGGTTGTGTCAGGTGCACCTTCATCTTCTTCTACCCTCTTTCTCTGTTTGCGTCTTCTAGAAGCTATTTTGGTACCTCTTGTCCTTCCGCAGTTTCACATTGTTCTTTCTCTTCACTTCCTTTTCATCTTTCTCTGTTTTCTGTGAGGGAAAGGAATTATATCTGGTTGTCGGAGGAGGTTTGTTCTGATCCAGCTCCCTCAAACGGAAGGGATGAGCTTTAGAAGGAGCAGATGTAAGCAAATGTGTGTGAGCTTTTATTCTGAGGGCATAAATAGTATATATGGACTGGAAGAGGAGGACGACAAGGTCAGAGGAAGAAAATATTGTATCTGACAGTAGAAAATATTTAGGTCGATGATGGATGAAGCTGCAAATGTGCGTTTTAATTATGCTGATGAGGCACGGGCTGTTTGTGTGAGCGTCATGCTAGTGCGCGCCACTTTCGGCTTTCTAGAAGGATGCTGATGCTGATCCTTCCATTGCCATGGTAACCAGAGCCATCTGTAGGGATCAGTCCCGCTGCTCTCGACCAATTGAATGGCTCAGATCCCATTCATCCCCCCTCAGTCTCTTCAGCCGTCCCAGTAATCCCCTCTCTCAACGCTCACGGTTGTTACTGCATGATCACGCGGTTTTGAAGGCTCACATGCAGGGAAATCTCTTGGACAGACGAACAGTTGGTGAATAACGTGACCCATGGCAGGTGACACGTTGTTCTGTTTCGGCTGTTTAAAGGGTCTGGCGTCATGATCTGGCACTGAGCTGAAAAGTGATCTTTTATGGAGATGACTGCATCCAGCAAATGCAGTTTATCATTTAATAAAGTTCCACAGGCAGAAGTGGGTCACAAGGTACTGTGACCCAGAAAACTGCAGAGCTGAAGAAGATTAACAGAAAGTGATAGCATTCCAGTGTGCAAAGGCCGGTTTACGACAAATCTGGTGGGACTAAGAGACACGCAATTATAAAATGACCTTCTTGAACCAAATGTTGCTGCGTAACACGAGAATGAACCTCATTGGTTCTTGCAGAAGCTCAAATGTGCTGCGTAACATGAGAATGAACCTCATTGGTTCTTGCAGAAGCTCAAACGTGCTGCGTAACACGAGAATGAACCTCATTGGTTCTTGCAGAAGCTCAAACGTGCTGCGTAACATGAGAATGAACCTCATTGGTTCTTGCAGAAGCTCAAACGTGCTGCGTAACATGAGAATGAACCTCATTGGTTCTTGCAGAAGCTCAAACGTGCTGCGTAACATGAGAATGAACCTCATTGGTTCTTGCAGAAACTCAAACTTGCTGCGTAACACGAGAATGAACCTCATTGGTTTTTGCAGAAGCTCAAACGTGCTGCGTAACATGAGAATGAACCTCATTGGTTCTTGCAGAAGCTCAAACGTGCTGCGTAACATGAGAATGAACCTCATTGGTTCTTGCAGAAACTCAAACTTGCTGCGTAACACGAGAATGAACCTCATTGGTTCTTGCAGAAGCTCAAACGTGCTGAGTAATATGAGAATGAACCTCATTGGTTCTTGCAGAAGCTCAAACGTGCCGAGTAATATGAGAATGAACCTCATTGGTTCTTGCAGAAGCTCAAACGTGCTGTGTAACATGAGAATGAACCTCATTGGTTCTTGCAGAAGCTCAAACGTGCTGCGTAACATGAGAATGAACCTCATTGGTTCTTGCAGAAGCTCAAACGTGCTGCGTAACATGAGAATGAACCTCATTGGTTCTTGCAGAAGCTCAAACGTGCTGCGTAACACGAGAATGAACCTCATTGGTTCTTGCAGAAACTCAAATGTGCTGCGTAACATGAGAATGAACCTCATTGGTTCTTGCAGAAGCTCAAATGTGCTGCGTAACATGAGAATGAACCTCACAGGTTCTTGCAGAAGCTCAAACGTGCTGCGTAACATGAGAATGAACCTCATTGGTTCTTGCAGAAGCTCAAATGTGCTGCGTAACATGAGAATGAACCTCACAGGTTCTTGCAGAAGCTCAAACCTGCTGCGTAACACGAGAATGAACCTCATTGGTTCTTGCAGAAGCTCAAATGTGCTGCGTAACATGAGAATGAACCTCACAGGTTCTTGCAGAAGCTCAAATGTGCTGCGTAACATGAGAATGAACCTCACAGGTTCTTGCAGAAGCTCAAACGTGCTGCGTAACATGAGAATGAACCTCATTGGTTCTTGCAGAAACTCAAACTTGCTGCGTAACACGAGAATGAACCTCATTGGTTTTTGCAGAAGCTCAAACGTGCTGCGTAACATGAGAATGAACCTCATTGGTTCTTGCAGAAGCTCAAACGTGCTGCGTAACATGAGAATGAACCTCATTGGTTCTTGCAGAAACTCAAACTTGCTGCGTAACACGAGAATGAACCTCATTGGTTCTTGCAGAAGCTCAAACGTGCTGAGTAATATGAGAATGAACCTCATTGGTTCTTGCAGAAGCTCAAACGTGCCGAGTAATATGAGAATGAACCTCATTGGTTCTTGCAGAAGCTCAAACGTGCTGTGTAACATGAGAATGAACCTCATTGGTTCTTGCAGAAGCTCAAACGTGCTGCGTAACATGAGAATGAACCTCATTGGTTCTTGCAGAAGCTCAAACGTGCTGCGTAACATGAGAATGAACCTCATTGGTTCTTGCAGAAGCTCAAACGTGCTGCGTAACATGAGAATGAACCTCATTGGTTTTTGCAGAAGCTCAAACGTGCTGCGTAACATGAGAATGAACCTCATTGGTTCTTGCAGAAACTCAAACTTGCTGCGTAACACGAGAATGAACCTCATTGGTTTTTGCAGAAGCTCAAACGTGCTGCGTAACATGAGAATGAACCTCATTGGTTCTTGCAGAAGCTCAAACGTGCTGCGTAACATGAGAATGAACCTCATTGGTTCTTGCAGAAACTCAAACTTGCTTCGTAACACGAGAATGAACCTCATTGGTTCTTGCAGAAGCTCAAACGTGCTGCGTAACATGAGAATGAACCTCATTGGTTCTTGCAGAAGCTCAAACGTGCTGCGTAACACGAGAATGAACCTCATTGGTTCTTGCAGAAACTCAAACGTGCGAGAATGAACCTCATTGGTTCTTGCAGAAGCTCAAACGTGCTGAGTAATATGAGAATGAACCTCATTGGTTCTTGCAGAAGCTCAAACGTGCTGTGTAACATGAGAATGAACCTCATTGGTTCCTGCAGAAGCTCAAACGTGCTGCGTAACATGAGAATGAACCTCATTGGTTCTTGCAGAAGCTCAAACGTGCTGCGTAACATGAGAATGAACCTCATTGGTTCTTGCAGAAGATCAAACATGCTGAGTAATATGAGAATGAACCTCATTGGTTCTTGCAGAAGCTCAAACGTGCTGCGTAACACGAGAATGAACCTCATTGGTTCTTGCAGAAGCTCAAACGTGCTGCGTAACACGAGAATGAACCTCATTGGTTCTTGCAGAAGCTCAAACGTGCTGCGTAACACGAGAATGAACCTCATTGGTTCTTGCAGAAGCTCAAACGTGCTTCGTAACACTAGAATGAACCTCATTGGTTCTTGCAGAAGTTCAAACGTGCTGCGTAACATAAGAATGAACCTCATTGATTCTCGCTCGTCAAGCAAACATGCCTGAGCTTCCGTTTACCACAATGTGTGAGTTGATGAATGTTTATATGTGAATAAAAGCCTAAATTCAATGTTTATCATATAAAGCAATCGTGTCTCTTAATTTTTTTTTTACTAAACCACTCAATTCATATGGATTAGTTTTACGATCTCTTTATGAACTTTTTGAAGTGAACCTAATAACCCTTTAAGCTTTATGTCAATTAAGATTTATATTATTAAAATAGTGTTAGTTTTATTTAAAGTTAACAATATTGTTTGTCAATATCGTTAATCATTAAAATCTAATAACATTTTAATCTGTAAATGTGATTTTAGGCAAATCCCAAAATGAATATCCATTTTTTTCATACTGGACATTATATGGTTGTGATGCCATATAATATAATTTAATTTCATTAAAATGAAATAGTTTAAAACTATAGCCTACATTCTAGTTTTTTGGTGTCTTATTTTTTATTTGTTTAGACAATTAAAGAATTTAAATTAATTGTTTATTTACATAAATTATGGGCCACAATAAAAAAAAAAGTCCATAATAATTAACACGAGTTTTATCCAAATAATTTCAATAATTAGCTTAAAAAATCTTAACCAACAATGGATCATTGCGGTACAATATTATATTGGGATGCATTGTTTTGTTTTAAAAATCATGTTTTGTGTGCCATAAATTCATTTGTATCGAATATGACTTAAAACTGATTTTAGAATCGATACACCCCAACTTCCAAGGACATTAAACTGCACTCATCAAGAAATATTATTGGGTCTTCAACAATGCATCTGGTTGTGTTCACCATTAAACTTCTGTTGTGTGTTTATCATGTGCTTTAGACTAGAGAGAACATTGCCTGAAGGACCCTCCAGGCCCTCAGTTGCAGTTCAGCCACAGTTGACTGGATGTCCCTCCTCAGAGGTGACTCTGTCTGCTCCGATTTTAGGAGTGAGAATCATTAGTCCAGCAGTATCTGATCTTGTTTCATCTCTTGCAGACGCTTCTAGAGTTGCATTGTGTTGACTTCATTGTGTCATACAGCACAAATCTCAGCACAATTCTCAGCTTGTTGTAGTTTGTTGACTACTCTTCGCATTAAAGGGTTAGTTCACCCAAAAATGAAAATTCTGTCAGTAATTACTCACCCTCATGTTGTTCCAACCCTGTAAGACTTTCGTTCATCGTCGGAGGACAAATTAGGATATTTTTGATGAAATCTGAGAGCTGGCTCACTCCTTCATAGGCTGCTAGGTAATTGCATCTGATGGCCCAGAAAAGTTAGTAAAGACATTGTTAAAATATTCCAAGTAACTACAGCGGCTCAACCTTAAGTTTATCAAGTGACGAGAATACTTTTTGTGTTTGTCTCAGCTCTATTTGAGGCTTGCGTTATTAGCGGAAGCAGTTGACCGAAGTCTCCTTAGATGCACAGAGAAGACTTTGAGAATGTCATCATGGCTAAAGAACGGAGATGTTAGTGCAAATTCAGACTGTAATTCTTACCGGATGGCACAAAAGAGCCTTTCAGAGCAGAAAATCTTCCTATTCAGTCTAATGTCTAATGAGATCCATTGCTATTCAGGAATGCTGTGTGAATATACATGTACAGTAAGTTAATGGATGCTGTTTAGAGAATACGCACAGTTCTGGCACTGGAATTTCCTGTAAGACGTCCAATCTGTCGGGACTCTACAAACTAAAGGAGTAAATATATAGGAGCTTAATGCATTCACAACAACATTTGTCTTTTATTTATGTTGATTTGTTTTGTTCAGCATTGTTTGAACAGAGAGGCAAATGTAGGTAGTATGTATCTCGGCACCAACATTCAAAGTGTCCCGTCTCCATCTTTTTCTGCCTTCTTCCCTCGCTCCTCTTATGCTTTTAACAGTGGCCTTCTTTGTCAACGTTTAATGGGGCATGAGGACAGCAAGTGGGTGACACTGAAAGGATGAAGTGCTGGAGATACTCTCCGGCTGCTGGAGTAAGATAGGCAGCCGTTATCTTCAAGTTCTGGGAGATGCTGGACAGCAAAGAATCCGACAGAAAACGAATCATTGTTATATAGTTATTGTTCAACTGTCTTGTATGCCTGACTGCGGCATACAAGCACAATAAAAACAGCAATGTAAAATGACCCAGGCTCTTGGCCCTCGGGGCTTCCTACCACAGTAACATTAGTAAAACTTGAATACATTAGCTAATCTATGAACATGTGACTATGAGTCAGATAGGAGGTGAAGACGACAACTCCCATGATTCCACGCTCATTCACTGCGTGATTTATTTCATTCTAATGAAATAGCCGCAGGTGCTAAATCACTTCTCACAGGTCACTTTATTTGTCAAATAAAATATTGTGGGGTAATGCACGCTGCTTCACTTGGTTTTTCACTTTCACTTAAATTTGTTTCACTTGGTAAAAACAATATAATAGCTTTGTTAATGTTTTGAATAAGCAACATCTAGTGGCAAAACTTACATACTGTGCCTTTAATTCATACTGTGCCTTTAAGTCTTTAGCTTTATACAGTCAACAAACAATGGAAAACAAAAGAAAATTAAAGAAGCAACTAATTTTACTTTCCTGGTCTGACTTATTTCCAGGAGAAACATGATATTCAGTGAGACTAAAATGTAGGACTTGATATGATCTGTTGGGAATTGATTGTATTATGAAAAGTGGGCATTACATACCATAATAGAGTCAGGTGTTTCTAGGAGAGGGGTTGAAAATGAATAGTGATCTGTGTTGTCAGTCTAAATGTTTAGATTGTATAGACAAGTTTTGTTTTTAATATTCGGAATAACATGGATTGATGAATTGTGCACAAACAGTGAAAATATGGTAAATATATATATTTTTTTTTGATTTCATGTTGGCTTAAGCAACGTTCATGTCTTTAAGCCTGTGTAAATGCTATGTTTGTTTGTGTTTCTGGAAGACGGAGTAAAATCTGTTTTTAAGTATACAATGAGGTCAAGACGGATTTATTTAAATATTTAATGGAAAAACTGCAGTGGGATTCATCGCTGTTATAGTGAATATTTTTAACATCCCATTGAACTGTAGCCTACTTTATTATCTCACAGTTACATTCTCAGTATTTTCCAAATTATTCTGATCCTTTGTGATTTTGCT
Source organism: Leuciscus leuciscus (assembly GCF_965113295.1). Classification (NCBI taxonomy): domain Eukaryota; kingdom Metazoa; phylum Chordata; class Actinopteri; order Cypriniformes; family Leuciscidae; genus Leuciscus; species Leuciscus leuciscus. Next base: position 18,216,545 of record NC_138747.1, on the reverse strand, counting down.
ATGGCTGTTAATTTAATATGTTGATTTAATTTTAAAAACATTATACAAAATACAGAAATGAACCGTGCTCCCTGAACTGTATATGAAATATTGAATTGTGTGATTAATTGCAATCAATTTAATTAATCTCTTAATATTATAGAATTAATTTGATTAAAATCTAAATCAATCGACAGCCCTAGTTTTTACATAACAATAGAAAAAGCTCTAAATTGCTCTGCTCTACATGAAACCGGCAAATGAGAGTGACCCCAATCCCTCCCCCACCCCATGTGTATGTAAATTTGTGTCCACATGTGCGAATCGGCTTCATCGTTATTCAACCCAAGCAGCCGCGGTCATGTGACTCTGAACCCGGCAGGCTGCTGAGGCTGAGAGGGACCGAACGAGAGAAGGACATAAAATGGATTACAAAGAGAGGGAAAAAGAAGTGTGAAAGATTAGGGATGACAGAGCGATAGCAAGCCAGGAAGGACAGGACGAGGGGGATCTCAGATAATCTCAGATATAATGTCACACCTCAGCTGCACACAGGAAGATGCTTATTAATATAAAGAGGATCAGTCCTGTGGGACACACTGTTAGCTTTCATTAGTGAGGTCTGAACACACAAGGGGGTGTGAGTGTGTGTGTGTGTGTGTGTGTGTGTGTGTGTGTGTGTTTGCACAGGTGTTATCTCGATCAAAACAATGTCAACAGTTTTCCCCCCTCCATGTCTATAAGAGTAACCCCTCGTCATGTGCCGTTCTAATGGCGTGTTCGACAGACGTGCTAATGAGTTATTCGAACATCTGTGTGCACGTGTGTCCTTCATCTCTCCTCCAAGAACAAGATGGAGAGATGAGGGCTCATTTTGATGACATCACAGGCAGACTGAATGGAGCTTCCCATGAGTCTGCTGGGCTGAGTTGCCATGGTAATCTATATAGTTCATCCTGGATTCCCATTTATGGTTTCCTTGCAGGCATGAGTGCTCCGCCACCACCTCAGACCACACACGCACGCATCACAGCTCAAGAAAATGACTCACCATGGCAGTGATGCTCTGAGATTGTTTCTTTTAATAGGCAAGCATCACTATTACTGATGCTGTGCTTTAACACTAGTGAATTTTGGTGCAGACCAGAGTCTGCATGCATAGTATATAAACTCACTAAAACCCACTAAGGAAACCTAAGCAACCTTATACGTCCTGGATGTAATAAATGTAATAATCTAGTTGGAGTTAATCAGTACCACCTTCATGTAATTAAGAAATTAAGTGTGCTGAGAGTTTGATAGACATGTCAGATGGGCAACAATCGTGATCCGGAAGTAAAAACTCTATTTTGAACGATAACTTTTAAACCTTTAAAGACAGACAATAGGTGAGCTATGAAGTTGTTAATCCGTAGTATTTGCTTCTGTTGAAGCCATCAGCCCGAATTATTTCAGTTTATTTATTTTTTATAATCGTATGTAACAGCGGAATTCCTGGTGAAAAACTACATTACCCATGATGCTGTACAGAAAATGGCACCAATCGGTGAGTCGGAAAAAGCACCATATTCGAATCGATCTCTCTAAGCTCTCAAATACTTAAATATTTTATTTGTGTATGCATATTTTGCAATAAAGTTAAAATGTATTGTTTTTATGTACATAATCAACATTTGTACAAGAAAAGTTTTATATTTCTCCATAGTTTTTTTTTATTAGATTATGCTGATTAGCTATGTGCTTCATGGATAGTTCTAAACCTTTTAAGTACACAGCCTTCCTTTGTCATTTTGTCTTATTTTCAAATACTTTGTTGCTTCAAATCAAAGTTTGTAATGCTATGATTCACCTAGTAGCTGATTGGCTTGGTTCATGGCTTTAACAGAGTCTTTTTAAAAATGAATGGAAAAAAAACATCCGGAGCCAACGCCGCTGAAAAAGGTGGCAGGAACTGTTGAACTCTAGGGTTAATATGAAATATTATGATTCCTTGTTTCCACATATATCCACTGTTGTTGTCAAACCAACCAAATTTGCAGCATATGCTGATCTCTCCCATGATCCCTTTGGCTCTCTCACATGGACTCTCGTATGTATGTTGGGATGTTCCAGCACACAATTATAATCTTTTCCCATGTGGTCCGTGTCTCATCCGGCCTGAGTTCTCCTGGTCTTTTGTGCTGTGAACAATCTTGTCTTTCTCTTCTTATGGCCCTTAATGTCGTCCATCCATAATGCCATCGTTCTTTCTGCACTCATGTACAAGCGGATCATCTTGCAGTCATCTGTCCCTTTAAAATGAATTGCTTTGGTTCTGCTGTGGGCCGTTGCCAGATGTTACTCTAAAGACATGCAAGTGATTATGTGTGAGCGGTTATTTACCCTGCTAAAGAGAACGAATGAGTACTCCATCTATTCTGGATTGTGGCTGATTTGGATTCTGAGCCACAGGCTAGTGAGACTTTGGCTTCACAGGGGACCGAAACAATGTCATTTATGTTCTGGGGACAACTAGCGGCAGGCCACATTAGTCGTCATGGAAACTGTCAGCCAAGGTTAGGCTCAGGCAGACGGATGCTTATTTTGGGATGTCATCCATTGGTGGTGTGAGAAGGAACGAGGGTCTGTCTGTTATGGCCTCAGTGGGGCATTTATTAGGAGTAAATGATGAAACATGTATATCATTAAGTGTATATTTAGCCCTGGAGACATGAATGGACCGGTGTTGAGTGTATGTGACATCAGTAAACCAAAGACAATCAGGGGAAAGGATTCTGAGTGGTCCTGTTTGAAATAAAATAGATTACTGAAGAATGAGAATTGAAAACACTTCAATGAGCTTGTGGTGTCCAGCAATTGCTTTAAAAAAAAAAAATTCCTTTCAGTCGTGACTCATAGCGTCCAAACCTCCCACCTATGTGCATTTGTTAAAAGTGCTTGCATGGTTCAAAACAAGTCAAGTATGGCTGCTATGACTAACCAATGAATCTGATAATAACATTAACGTATAGGCTAGAGTATGTATATAGCCTACCTGTACACATCTTTTCAAAAGTTTGGGGTTATTAAGAAATGTATTCTTTTGTCCAGTAATGATGCTTAAATGGATCAAAAGTGACAGTAAAATGTTTATAGTTTAACAAAAGATTTCTATTTCAAATAAATGCTGTTCTTTTGAACTTTCTATTAATCAAAGAATCCTAACAAAATGTATGGTTTCCACAAAAATATTACTATAAGTAAGCGCAAGTGTTTTCAACATTACTAATAATGAGAAATGTTTCTTGAGCAGCAAATCATCATATCATGTTTTTTTACTGTATTTTTTTATTAAATAAATGCTTCGGTGAGCATAAGAGGCTTCTTTTAAAAACATAAAAATAATCTTACACTCAACTTTTGAATGGCATTGTGTATGTGTTTATATGTGTAAAGTTTGTTCTGCTTGTTCTTTTGGGATGTAGGCTTTCGGCTTAGGTTTGATATGGATTGCACGATGAGTTATTTGTCAGTGATCATCTGTAAGAGAAGATGAATTTGTATGTGTGACTGTGTGTTTAATCATCGTGCTTTGTTTTGCAGCGAAACGATGAGGAAGCTGTGCTGGACAGGGGTGGAACGCGCTCCATGCTCAACACGAATTTCGAGAAAGAGGAGCTTGAAGGTAATTGAAGCTCACACACTCCAAACACACTGCCTGATGAATTATTATTATAAAAAAATTTATTATTAAATTAAATTATGCTTAAAACATTAATTTAAGTTTGTTAAATCAGCACAAAATATTCAGAATATAAAAATTTTAGCTTTTTGTGCAATTGTTGCATGTTGCGACTCACTTATAGCAATCTTATAGCAGTAGAGCTTTTCACTCACAGCAAAAATTACAACAAATTATTTCTCAATTATGTATGTGTCTAAAGGCCTCTGGTGAGTAAAATGGGTAAATTCCCCAATATTACCCCAGTATTATTTATCAAAGCAGCATAAAGTTGAATCTGGACATTAATAGCTCCAGAAGAGTATGTGTTGTGCACAATGCTGGGTAACTGATTACATGTAATCTGGATTACTTAATCAGATTCCAAAAATTAAGTACTTTTAATTATATTACATTTTAAAATACTCGTAATCAGACTACAGTTACTTTTTTATTGATTACATGATTACATGGTATTCTCGCAATTATTCATAATTCATTGATTCTCCCTACTAATTTTTTATCTTTTAAATTTTGCTTTCTAAAAAAAGACTACTGCTTATGTATCTTCAGAAGGTCTTCCAGGTTTGTGGTATTGCACCCACAGACCAGCCACTAGTCATGTGCCGATCATTGAAATCCGAGACCCATGCACACAGCATTTGATCTCAACATTGCATATCTAATCAGCTCCTGATGAACACATTATTTATTGTTTGAATTATCACTTAGTGAGTCATTTGAACATGTTTTACTGTCTTTGGAAGGCTTTTGTCTTTTAAACACATTAAAATGTACAAACAAACTCGCATAATTTCATATTTACATGCAATACAGGAATTCCCCAACTTGTTTTCAGCTGAAAATAAGAATGCTAATAATTAAAATAAATTAAAATAAATTAAATTCAGTTTACGGTTATCTGATGTCATTTAATGATAACATGACATGCAGGCAAACAACATTTTTTTTAAATATCTTTTTTAGTAAGTGTTGTATTTTGATTTATTTTAATTTTACATTTTGAATTACTTAATGATTTAATTACTTAGCAGCTTTTCATTAAACATATCCCCTGCGAGTCCATCACGGACCTGGGGTAAACCCAGACTGGAATTTATATATTTATACAGTAACTGACTACAATTTGTAAGTAATCTACCCAGCACTGGTTGAGCACCAAAGTCACTTTAAAATGGCATTTAGCAGGCATTAAACTCATAGATTCCAACATACAAGCTCCATCGTAGAATGCTGCCCTTATTTTCAGAGAACAGAGAAGTAGAGAGGAAATGAATCCAGTGTTTGACATTAGTTGTTCTTAGTCCTGAGGAAATATTCCATTTAGAGAAACATTTCATTCCAGCTCTTTCACACACACACACACACACACACACACACACACACACACACACACACACACACACACACACACACACACACACACACACACACACACACACACACACACACACACACACACACACACACACACACACACACACACACACTCTGAGCCAAAGAGTGTCTGTGCCTGAAGAATGTTTTATCCTCATCCTTACTTAACCCTTGTGAAGACCCCGTAATTTCAGAGAAAGGGTGTGTGAATAGTGTGTGTCTCTGTACATTCTTTATATACTGTATATATATATTAAGTATATTTGATCTTCAAATAGCCTCTCAGACCCAATAGAGAATCTGAGTTTTTTGGATTTTAGTGGGTTAAAATGTGTTAAAGGGACCTAAAACCCTTCATGTAATTCCAAACTTGTAGCCTAAGTCTTTCTGGTTTCACTTTATTTTGATGGTCCTTTTAACACATTATACTGATATAAGTAACGTTGCACCTACATGTCTACTAACTGTCATTTGTAGAGTATTAGTAGACATGTAGTTGCAAAGTTACTTATAGTCAGTATAATGTCTGTTGGAGGATCATCATAATAAAGAGATATTAAGCAGACTTTAATGCTATTAATGCTCTAATGAGAGTTAGTTGACATCTAGTTGCAAAGTTACTTATAGTCAACAGAATGTTCAAAAGGGACCATCAAATGAAGTGTTAACATCTTTCTTTTGTGGAACACAAAGGAAGATGTTTTGAAGAATGTCTTTTTTTGTTCCATACAATGAAGTCGATGGGCTCCAGTGTTGTTTAATTCCCAACGTTCTTCAAAATCTTTATTTGTGTTCTGCAGAAGAAATAAATGCATAAGACAAACTGACCTATTAATTTAATACCCAAAAATCCTATTACGGTTTTTGTAACTGCTCTGTATTGTAGTGTTTAGATGTTGTTTAGAGGATGTTTCACTGATTTAAGAGAAAGTGACTCAGCTTTGTATGAACTACCACATGGGCACACACATACCTCAAGACTGCAGGGGGAAGATATCAGTGAAGGTAATGAGATAAAAGCACACATGCGTCTGTTTGTGTTGGCCCTGGAGGTCTTTATCACTTATTTAGATGCTAAATTGCATGACTGAGTGAGCAGATGAAACTAAAGCTCATTAGAGTGTGTCTCTCTGAAGAGTGAGACGCAGGTTATATTAAAAACTGATGAGGTGATTCAGAAGACACAGTCAGAATGGGCCATCAGCCGTTTCTATATGCAGATCTGCTTTTGGTCTCCGTCTGTCTGCTTCACACACTTAAGTTGTGACGTAAAGGTCTGATTTGTGGCTCCTGCTTCTCTGTGTCTGTGCCCAGGGCTGGAATCACACACACACACGTGCTCTCTCCCCACAGACGAACACTGTCAGGATTCATCTCTGTTGAGAGAGACACAGTGAGCTGGAGGGACGGGGCTGCAGAGAGAGAGAGAGAGAGAGAGAGGGATTTAATGCTATAGTTTAATCTGAGACCGTAAACAAGAACAGAAACACAAAGTACAGAATCACTGAATCTGATAATATGACAAAGACATGCTTGAATTTCCTGCGGAAATCCACCAGTACTACTGATATTAAAAACATTATTACAAGCTTACCGTTTTGAATCGAGCTAAGGCAAGCAGATAGTTTTGAACACTGGCTGGTAATGTACTTGCTCAAAAATTTATTTTGGAAAAGAAAATTACCCAAAAAAGTTACAGACTGCAGCTTAAAAGTAATAGTTCAACATTAACAGCTCCAAAATTAAATGGTTAGTTTTTATAGTGTCATTGTATTAAAGACAAAGTAAATTGTATGAACGTATTAAATGTGCCCCCCCCCCCCCCAGACACACACACACACAAAACTATCCACAATATTTTGCAATATGGAAGTTAGTTATTTTCTGTGAATTTGCGAGACTTACAATTCATTAGCCACTATAGGTAAAAAAGAAGAATTACAAAGTGCAGTAAAATAGTACAACTGTTTGCGCTACAAACCAGTGTCCCCGATATACTTAAAGCGAAATTGAAGGATGAACTGGTGTGGCGTAATTTACATTTGAATGAAATTAGTTTCAGGAGTTCAAAACAGCTTGCCAAAGCGAACTTTCTGGAAAAGTTGGTAAAAACCATAGACATGTATAGAAAGGCTAGATAGCTTACCGGCGCTGAGAGCCAATGGGACCCGACGACGTCACACGGCGGCCATCTTAGGACAGGACCGCTCGTCCAGTTATAACATTAAAGTCTATTGTGCATGTAGTGCTGAAATAACTATATTTTGCTCAATTTTCAACCGATTTTCAAACGGCTTGGTGTGTCATAAACGTCAGGGATGCGGCTATTTAACTGCATACTTGTGAAAAATTATAGCCACAAACGGCATCAGCACAAATCATAGCCACGTTAATAAGGTTTGTAATAAACCAAACCGTTTGTAAATCCGTCAAGAATTCAGCAAGTTACGAGCATTTTAGTTGGCGTATGTCACTCACCTTCCGTCCACAGCAGCAGGGAGCAGCAGCGCAGTCTCCTGACCTAAGATGGCCGCCAAGTGACGACACAGCTGACTCCGCCTTGAGCCATCTAGCCTTTCTATACATGTCTATGGTAAAAACCTTCAAACTACCATTGGTCCATGGTTATTAAGTAATAGGTAGGTGTGCTCTGGGGCTCCACTCTCTTTGACATGGAAATCTTCTCCGGTTCATTTCATATATTGAGTCCGTCGAGACAGTTTCAAAAACACGGTTTGAAATCGCCTGTGTTTCTTACGTCACAAACTACCCTGTAACCAATCACGTCATCGTGTGGGAGGCCTTTAGCATATCAGTAATGCTGCAAAGCTGGGGAGTCCAGTGGGTTGACCAGTTTATTTTTCAATTTGGGTGAATGATTCCTTTGATTTTATATAGTAGTTATTTTGTTAAGGTCATTTTGTGATAACTGCATTCTTCTGTTTGTCCCTGGCAGGTCACCGTACCCTCTACATTGGGGTGCATGTACCTTTGGGTCGGAGATCACACAGACGGCATCGTCACCATGGACACCGTCACAGGAAGAGGTCACGGGAAAGAGACTCTGGAACCGAAGATGGCAGAGAATCACCTTCATACAGTAAGACTGACACTCTTGAAGGATAAATGAAAACTTGATTATGTCAAAAAGGACAGAAATAAGATATAAAAACTCTTGTTTCTCTCTAGCGGACACACCATCACAGCGTGTACAGTTTCTGCTAGGAATGGAGGATGATGAGGAACACATTCCTCATGCTCTTTTCACCGAGCTGGACGAGATCTGCCTGAAAGAGGGAGAGGATGCGGAATGGAAAGAGACGGCTAGGTACGAATCCACACAAATTCAACAAGGTGCTGAAACATTCTTCTAAGATTTTGGTCCATATTGATATGATAGCAACATACAGTTGCTGCAGATTTGTTGGCTGGACATCCATGAGGGGAATTTCCCATTCCACCACATCCCAAATGTGCTCTATTGGACTGAGATCTGGTGACTGTGGAGGTTGAGTATAGTGAACTCATTGTCATAAACAAGAAACCAGTTTGAGAGGCTTTGTTACTTGGAGCGTTATCCTGCTGGAAGTAGCCACCAGAAAATGGGTACACTGTGGTCATAAAGGGATGAACATGGTCGGCAGCAATAATCAGGTAGGCTGTGGCGTTTAAATGATGCGCAATTAGTGCTAAGGAGCCCAAAGTGTGGCAAGAAAATATCCCTCTCACCATTACACCACCAGCAGCCTGAACCGTTGATACAAAGCAGGATGGGTCCATGTTTTCATGTTGTTTACGCCAAATTCTGACCCTACCATCTAAATTTCGCGGCAGAAATCGAGACTCATCAGACTAGGCAGTGTTTTTCCAGTCTTCTATTGTCTAATTTTGGTGAGCCTGTGCGAATTGTAGTCTTAGTTTCTTGTTCTTAGCTGACAGGAGGGATCTTCTGCGGCTGTAGCCCATCTGCTTCAAGGTTCAGAGATGATCTTCTGCAGACCTTGGTTGTGATTTGAATTTCTGTTGTCTTTCTATCAGCTTGAACCAGTCTGGCCATTCTCCTCTGAACTCTGGCTTCAAAAAGGCATTTTCGCTTAGAGCTTCCACTCACTGGATATTTTTTCATTTTCGCCCCATAAAAATTATATTGTTAAAAATATAGTATAGGTTGTAACCCTAATTGAACTGGAACCTGAATTTATATTGAACTGCACAAAGACTTAAACAAAATAAGGAGACTTTGCTTCTAATTTTAGAAGTGCAAAGAATGGGTCATAGAGGGTGTGATGACCTGCCAGAAACAAACAGTGGAGTGCGATTAAAAGTGTTAAATCAAGAGCAAACCTACTTAAGAGCAATATTTGCGGTTTGGCATAAGAGATTAGGAGAGGATTAGGCATGTATCCATTACAGCTAATGCAATACAAGTTTGTGGTACTGCAGCTAAATGAGAAAACTAATTTAATTGTCATTCTCATTCTCTCTTTTTTTTCTCCCTCTCTTCCTATTCTTCTCTCTCATATCCCTTATTTGTCTCTAGATGGCTGAAGTTTGAGGAGGATGTCGAGGATGGAGGGGAGAGGTGGAGTAAGCCATACGTGGCTACTCTTTCCCTTCATAGCCTGTTTGAGCTGCGGAGCTGCATCCTAAATGGCATCGTCATGCTGGACATGAGGGCCAACTCACTGGAGGAGATTGCAGGTACAGAGTCTGAAAACATTGCCCAAACCTGATCTTCTAAATGCCTTCCTCACGGATCTAAATCAATCAGCATTTTAATTATTAGGATTAGCTTTTAACATTTAGGGCCCTATTTTAACGATCTGAAACGCAAGTATCAAATGCGAAACGCAAGTAACTTTGTGGGTGGATCTCGGGTGCTGTTGCTATTATACCGGCGGGATAAATGACTCTTGCGCCCGACGCAAATCTAAAATGGGTTGGTCTGAAGTAGCTACACTACTCATAGGTGTGGTTTGGGCGTAACGTGAAATAAACCAATCAGAGAATCATCTCACATTCCCTTTAGAAGCAGGCACGCTTGTTCCATGGCGGCTTGCTATTATAGCGGATTTGCCAGGTGCACACCAGGAGCGGTTCACAGCCGAGGAGACCGACGTTCTCGTCAGGGCCGTAAAATACAGAAAAGTGACATTGTATGGGGATGGGAGAAAACCACCCAAATTAGTTTCGGTTAAACAGGCGTATACTAATTTGGGTAAATGTGTAAGCTAGATTTATGCCTATTTTTTCACATCTTCATGGACACCACAATGATTTCCCTCGTGTGGAATATTTTTCCTTGTAATTATGTATGGTGTGCAAAAATGGCAACTGCTGCGTCTGTGTGTAGATGAGAGAAGCAAAGTGTATGCGCGTTGTGCACACGCTACGTTATGGCCAAGCATGCACCCTTAAAATAGCATCTGAATGCACCACTGAAAACGCGCCACTGACTTTAGACTAGGTTTTTCCTGGTCTGTGGCGGAATTGTTTTCTGGAACTGCAAAATAGCACCAGGGAACGTTTGCGCCGGAACACGCCGCCTCTATTCGCTGAACCGCCAAGTTCATTCCCTAATTTACAGACGTGCGTCTGTCGAGGGAAAAGTCCGCTGTGCGTCGGGTGCAAAATAGGAATGATACATGCGTCGTTGCTCGTTGTACAAAGTCAGTTGTGCTGGGTGCAAGATAGGGCCCTTAGTGTCCCACTTAACATACTGCACATGATAGTACTTTGAAAATATTGTATACACGCCCATTTAACATTTAGTGTCCCACTTAACATACTGCACATCCTAAATTATATTCAAGATTAGATTAGTGCATCCCAAATGATAGTACATTGAAAATATTGTGCTACAGTTGCTTGTTGATATCCTTTTTAGGGTGGATTTTCGAGATCTTTGCATGTCTTTCAGCTAATATGCTATTTCGTGCCACAATTATTGGCACCCCTTCATTTAATACTTTGTGTGACCTCCCTTTGCCAAGATAAGGTTGATGAACATATGGCAAGGGATCTGAAACCATTTCTCCATATTCCTCCTGAGACCTCTGAATCTCCAGATCCTTCAGATTAAAAGATCCATGCTTGGGGACTTTTTTCTTTAGCTCATCCCACAGGTTTTTTATGGGTCAGGGGACTGCTGTGTCCATGGCAAAACCTTCATTCTGTGGTCAATGAGCTATTCTGTTGTTTATTTTGGGTTGTGCTTTTGATCATTGTCATGCTGGAAGATCAAACCACGTCCCAGTTGACAGCATTAAAGATCCACCACCATACTTCCCAGTGGGGATGAGGTGCTTTTCTACGTGGATTGTTTCTGTCAATGCCAAACCCACATTGGGTGTTTTTCCAAAAAGCTTTATTTTGGTCTCATCTGACCATAAAACCCAGTCTCACTGAAAGTTCCAGTAACACCTGGCAAACTGTAGGTGTATGCAATTGCTGTCTGATGTCACCAAATAATTTTTTTATTGCAACATTCCCAAACAAGTTGTGAATATATTGGTGAGGTCTAATCATAGTTTTGGAGACTTTCTGACCCCAAGGCCCAACTAGCATCTGCAATTCTCCAACTTCAATCCTTACAGTTTGTTTGGCGACTCAAACATCCCACTCAGTGCGTGTGGGGCCAATATAGACACACATCCTCTTCCAGGTAGATTGTTACAATCTCCAGTTGATTTAAACTTCTTAATTATTGCCCAGATAGTGGAAATGAGTATTCAAACAATTAAACTATTATCTTATAATCATTTCATGATTTGTGCAGGTCATCAAAAACCTTTTGTCACACATCATTACTGTATTCTCAGGTCTTTCCCATATGGATGGCAATAGGAATTTGTCCTGTGTGTCACTTCATATTTAGAGCACATTGAAACAGCAAGACTTATCACTTAAGTGTTCCTGATCACTAAGGTGAACTTAGAATCATACCATATGAATTAGTATGCACTTCTGTTTCAGGTCTTTCCCTAACCCTTTCCATTACATGGCTTGGGGCTCACACACATCTCTGTGCTAAAGTGTTCATTAAAAAAAAAAAAAAATCGTACTAACCCCAAACTTTTGAATGGTCATGTAAATTCTATAGAAATGACTTTATTTATTTTCTATTTTTTAAAGATATGGTTTTGGACCAACACGAGACGTCAGGTCTATTGGGAGAGGAGGTGAGGAAGAAGGTCCGAAATGCTCTCCTTAAACAGCACCACCATCAGAACCAGAAGAAACTGGCTAACCGGATTCCCATCGTACGCTCTTTCGCAGATATCGGCAGAAAGCAGTCCGAACCACACTCCATGGATAAGAATGGTACTGCTCCACACGCTCCAGCAGATGCACTGTTCTACATTTGCTATGCATGTGTCTTAATGCATTCTTAATGCATTCTTTTTTAATGGTGTCTGTCTGTGTTTCCCAGTTATCTTCATGACCAATTCGCTCCCCAGTCCCCGCTCCTCTCTCTGGTCTAGGTTCAGTCGCAGTGTGAGAAACAGACAGGTGCTCTTATGTAAAGCCTGGTCCATTAGGTATCCCAAGTGTGTGTCAGCTCCCCAGAAACTCCACACATGCTCTTCTGCCCCCCCTGCCCCAGACAACCCCCTCATCCGACCCAAAAAATGCTTCATCCCCTTCAGCAAACGATTAAGCCAGCCTTCCGGCTACCATGTCATCCCCACCATCGACCCTGAAGAAGAGCCACTATCAGGCAATATGATCATAGATACGCTTGTATTCTAAAGGTGCAGTCACATTAGTGAAATTTCAGCAATATTTTGCGACCAAAAACAGTCCATTGTCAATAGTGTGGTGCCGCTCGCACAGAATTCACATTCAAACCAAGCTGTTTTTCATGCAGTGAATTTGTTTGACCAACTTGAACCCAAAGCGAAATCTGCATGCAGAAATCGCCATCTTGCCCTTTTGCCTCATGCGAAATTTCTGATCATGTGGATTCCTATTGAAATAACTGGATTTGGCTTGCAGAAATTGTGGAAAATAATTAATGTGACCACACCTTAACGCATAGATATGGAATATATAGATACCGTAATCAGGTGATCTCATGTCAGTTCATTTGCATGTTTATGGGTGAATATTGGCCTTTCCAATGTGGTGAATATGCAAATGTATCATGGTAATTCGCAATAGTTGATAGAGTACAGAGTTATTAAGGGTGTGTTCATACTTGTATTTCAGTTCTCTTGGTTCTTTTGGTCCGAACCCCCCAAAAAAGGAGATAGGCTACATTTACAGTAGTCCTGGTTCACTTTGCATTCAAAAGTGAATAACATTCATTTTTATGAATTGTTATGTGCACAACAATGCTGTGTGCTGGGCTAAAGCGCTCGTTGTTAGTGCGTACAATTATTATAATTTTTTTTACCAACTGAGAAGTCACAAAGAGCTTATAAAATGTGTAAATTAATCAAAACAGCAGAAGGAATTCCTCCTTTACAAATACAAATGGAGATCTGCTGTAAGGAGATGGCGGTTCCGACGCCTGTACCAAACTGTAATGGGCAACATATCTCCAATGACGAGAAGAACCAGGTATCGTTGAGCATTCTGTCCTTTTTAGGGTTGCATCTTGTGACATCACATCCTGTTTTGGGTTTGTTTAGAAGTCTTTGTTCCGTGTTAATCTCATATTTATTTCGAACTACACCAGAGTTTGTTTGAGAGCAGACCGAGAATCCTTTGTCTCAGTCCATTTGTTTGGTACGCTCCAAAGTTCGAATGGGAGCGTTCAAACTTATTCAACTGAACAGCACTAACAGAGCAACACCAGAGTTTTAATCGAACCAAACCTGCCAAGTGTGAACACACCCTTAGGTATTCCATATCTATTCTCTAATCAACAATACACTTAGCGTTAGCGTAGCATTTAACCACTTAAATTTGCATTTAACCACGTATGAAGTAGTTTTTAGAGTACCGCAATTTGTAGTTGACCATTAGATATCCAACCTCATCTAATTGTTTCCTCACTGCTTGTAGATTCAGGTTTTAAATTTGATTTAGATTTAGACAACGCTAGGAGGTTTGTAACTGACTTCCTTAATTTGTTTCTTACAAATATTTTTAAACAGGTAAGTGTGCATAGGTCTTAATCTCTCTATGACCTTAACATTACTGTCTTTCTTCTAAACAATCAAATCTGTTTTTATATGTTAATCTGTTATATATTTCCTCTGTTTTGTGTGTTTGCTGCACTGCTTCCAGGTCAGATGGTGTCTCCTCAGGCTCAGCCCACCACTACAGAGGGACGTGGGGATGGCAGTCGTGAGAACAGTGCTGTTGACTTCAGCAAAGTAAGAATCACATTTCAGACAGTTTTAAATCTTACTCCAGAACTTAAATATACAAATATACACTTCCATTCAAAAGTTTGGTGTCAGTAAGATTTTTTTTAAAGGAATTGTTCATCAATAGTTACAGTAAAGACTTTTACATTGTTAGAAAAGTTTTCTATTTCAAATAAATGCTGTTATTATCCTGAAAAAAAAAACCATCATGGTTTCCACAAAAAATATTTAGCAGCTGTTTTCAACATTAGAACTGTTTCTTCAGCACCAAATCATCACATTATAATTTCTGAAGCATCTGACATTAAAGACTGGAGGAATGGCTGTTGAAAATTCAGCTTTGCCATCACAAGAATAAATTACATTTGAAAATACATTAAAATAGAAGATAGTTATTTTAAACTGTAATAATATTCTCAATATTACTGTTTTTACTGTATTGATAGATAGACCTCCACTTCATGAAGAAAATCCCACCGGGGGCTGAGGCATCCAATATTTTGGTGGGTGAGCTAGAGTTTCTGGAGAAACCTGTGGTGGCCTTCATCCGTCTGTCTCCCGCTGTGCTGCTCAATGGCCTGGCAGAGGTTCCCATCACCACCAGGTAAGAGCAGAGTGATCTGTGCAAAAAACACATAAAATGTCTCAATCATTCAAGTTCATTTTTCAGAGCGGTGTGCCTCAGAGTTCACTCCTAAGCCCTTTGTCGTTGTGCAGGTTTCTCTTCATTCTTTTGGGGCCGATGGGGAAAGGGCCTCAGTACCATGAGATTGGCCGTTCCATCGCCACCCTCATGACAGACGAGGTTAGTGTTATGGGCAATAACTAATTACTGTTTATTTCTCTTCATGATGATATACTATAGGCAACTGGCTATTAATGTATATGTGGTAATTTCACATGAACGTCTCTTTTTCAGGTGTTTCATGATGTGGCTTATAAAGCAAAGGATCGTTCTGACCTTGTGGCAGGAATTGATGAGTTTTTGGACCAGGTGACTGTGCTGCCCCCAGGCGAGTGGGATCCCACCATCAGAATAGAGCCGCCCAAAAACGTGCCCTCACAGGTAACCAGTTCTCAAACTCCATGCGCTAATTGCGCTAACAAATGCGCTAATAACACAGATCTGATACTGGAATTAGTGATGCCCTGAAATTTCGACAACTGAAAATATTCCAGCCAAAAAATAATTTTTCGGTTTTGGCCAAAAGTTTTGGAGGGCCAAAATTATTGGGAAGAATCCCAATTCAGCATCAGTGTATGTGAACCGATGGAGTATGTGTGAACCGATGATTCTTTTCATCTTTACTAATTGTTATAGTACAAAATAAACATGAATGAACATCAGAGGTTATCACCTACTGAAATGTATCATCATGTCTCATGTAATCACTCAGTCAGATTGTAAACAATATGTCACATAAAGACATTTACCTCAGGAAAGCTCATTAGTCAGCTACTATAGTTAGCCATAGCAGTTAGTCAACTCTAGAGAGAAGCATTTTACTAAATATATGCAATATATTGCATATTCATTATATTTTTTGAATAAAACTAATGAAAACAAGTTTTTATTACAGCCACTGTTTAAATGTTTATATTTCAACAAAGAATTGGAGTAGAAACATAATCTAAACTTTAAAAGTTGATATAAAACTGCCTTGTGTGCAATTTAAATGTTAATATCAAACTTAGTTTTTAATTGAGTTTTGATTATTAAATACATTTAATTACTTAATTGATTATTAAATCAAAGTTATTTTCGGTTTTTAGCTTATTTTAGCATATTCTTATCTCCAGTCTGAAATCAGTGGTAATGTTGGTTTATGTCTAAATCTGGCAGGAGAAGCGGAAGGTTCCTCCTCTGGCCAATGGAGGAGCTGATCTGGGGGAGAATCAGGAGCACGGAGGCCACGGAGGACCAGAGCTAGAGCGCACAGGGAGGTGAGTAATCTGTGAATATGTACTGTCCATATCTTTTTGTGTTCATAAATTCTGTCAATCCCCATGACTGAGACAGAACCAGATCCCAGAGGATGTCTTTTAATTATATCTACAGGTTATTTGGTGGCTTATTTCTGGACATCAAGCGTAAGGCTCCTCATTACCTGTCAGATTACACAGATGCCATAAGTTTGCAGTGTCTCGCCTCCTTCCTCTTCCTGTACTGCGCTTGCATGTCTCCTGTGATCACCTTCGGAGGTCTCCTGGGAGAAGCTACAGAAGGACGCATAGTAAGAACACATAAGTGAAATTATATCATGTACTGTATATCGATTAATTATGCTGTGACTGATGATATATTCTTCCCATTTCTCTCTTAGAGTGCGATAGAGTCTCTGTTTGGAGCCTCTATGACGGGTATAGCGTACTCTTTGTTTGCTGGGCAGCCCCTCACTATCCTGGGCAGCACGGGGCCTGTCTTGGTCTTTGAGAAAATCCTCTTCAAATTCTGCAAGTGAGGCTCCTTAGATATCATTTGCAATAAGCATTTAAAAGTATTTCAATGTCTGATTAATGGGGGAATTCACTAAGAATTAATTGTTGCGTTGTTTATTTGCACATCTATCTATCTATCTATCTATCTATCTATCTATCTATCTATCTATCTATCTATCTATCTATCTATCTATCTATCTATCTATCTATCTGTCTGTCTGTCTGTCTGTCTGTCTGTCTGTCTGTCTGTCTGTCTGTCTGTCTGTCTGTCTGTCTGTCTATCTTCTCTGTCATCTGTCTGTAATTCTAATTGTTTCATTTTTTCCCAACTAAATTACAGGGACAATTTAAAAAAAGAGCTAATACAAAGTACTTTCTCACGAATAAAAATGTATTAATTCATAATGATATTACAAAAAAGATACAAAGATTGTGGGTGATTAGTGACTACAATAATAATAAAAAAGGGATATAAATAAAATATCACACTGGGAAGTTCCATTATTATTAAGTGAGTTTATAAGAGTCATTTTTATTGTAGGACAATTTTATTGTCCTACAATAAATGAGCATTTTTGAAAGTATAAATTGATTCAAGTCAATTTAATTTGTATCTGTGTCTTTCTCCCCAGAGAGTATGGTTTGTCCTACCTCTCCTTACGCGTGTGTATCGGTCTGTGGACGGCCTTTTTCTGTCTTTTGCTGGTTGCCACAGATGCCAGCTCTCTGGTGTGTTACATTACACGATTCACAGAGGAAGCCTTTGCTTCCCTCATCTGCATCATCTTTATCTACGAAGCTCTGGAGAAACTTATTCATCTGGGAGAGACATACCCTTTCAACATGCACAACAACCTCAACCAGCTCACTCAGTACTCGTGAGTACTGACACACACATATCATTCTTCCTCAAGTTCACAGCTATAATTCAGCTGTACATGTTGATAAAGTTATCAATGTGAAATTTGATGATGTATTTGTGTGTGTTTTTCAGGTGTGTGTGCACAATGCCTACAGAACCCAGTAATGCCACACTGAATTACTGGGAGGAAAAAAACATCACTGCATCTGAGATTGACTGGTTAGGCCTAGATGTCAAGGTGAGTGTGACTATTGGTGCATTCAAGTCTTCCTGGGAAGTTTGTTTACGAGTTGGGAAGTCATAATTACAACGTCAGGTACGTTTAAGTCAGGAGCAGAAAATATTCAGCAAGATTTTTTTAACTCTAAAATTTAAATCTAGAATTTTTTTGTGTGCTTTTTTTAATGTTTTTTTTTCAATTTTCAAAGGTAAATTGAATCGTAATATGTCCTATCATAACTGTACAATACTATTGCATTTTGTACATGCGACTAGTTTTATTGTAAATGAAAAAAATAAAAATAGCCTTCATTTCAACATTTCTTCATTTACCATCAATACAGATGTCCACCATATTTTCTCACTGACACGTCCCCAACTCGGAAATTTAGGCTTAAAGAAGGTTGGGTAACACTTTATTTTACAGTGTCCTTGTTACATATGTTACTTGTACTTACCATAGTAATAACAGAAAATTAGGCATTGTTACATGCAACTAACCCAATCCCAATCCTACCCTAACCCTATAGTAAGTACATGTAGTTAATTAATATAACTATAACTATATATATAAATATATAATTACACTGTAACAATGACACCTTAAAATAAAGTGTAATCGAAAGTTGTTAATTAAAAGTTTCCCACTTGTAATTACAACTTTGCTGTGGTGTTCCTGTGCGTTCAACTCGTAAATATGATCTTTCCAACATGATTTGAATGCACCATATGGCTATGTTCTAAATGGAGTAGTAGTATGCTAAATTGTTACATGACCTCCATAGCGTGTCATCTTGGAAATTGTCACAACTGTTTTGTTGTCATGGACAAATCTAAATATGGTTATTTTATGGTACGAATTAAAAACGAAAGTCAGTTTTTGCCAGTCTGATCAAATAATGAGTCAAGACAGTGTTAATTCACAGCACAGTACTTCATTTATCACTCTCAAAAAGGAAATGTCATTGTCATATATACTGTGCTCTAGTTGTGTATCATCGATGCATACAGAAAATGTGCATGCAGTTCATGGTATACACACTGCATACTACTTTCTTTCAAAAACAGTATGTAGTATACACCATCCCGAACATTCCCACGGACGTCTGCGACTGCGTCTCATATTTTTGGCTCAGATATAGGTTAATACATTTCAGTGACTAATAAAAGCAAATCCACTGCTGTTTCACCTCAGTTCCCCTCCGTTTCTATTTAAGCTCCTGCAGACACACACACACACACACACACACACACACACACACACACACACACACACACACACACACACACACACACACACACACACACACACACACACACACATAATCTCCTACACTATAAACAAATCCTTGTGATAGTTCCAAAGTTACACATGACTGCATATGAACTTGTATCCTTTTTTTTTCTTGATGTTGTGTTTATCTGTGTTCTTCATCAGAAGCAGATGTGATTATTGTGTCTCACGTTGTGTCTCAGGGCTGTGTGGAGAACAGGGGTGAGTTTCTGGGCAACGCCTGTGGCCATCACGGTCCATACATACCTGACGTCCTCTTCTGGTCTGTCATTCTCTTCTTCTCTACGGTTGTTATGTCCTCTTTCCTCAAGGAGTTCAAAACAAGCCGTTACTTCCCCACCAAGGCAAGAAGCTTGTGTGTGTGTGTGTGTGTGTGTGTGTGTGTGTGTGTGTGTGTGTGTGTGTGTGTGTGTGTGTGTGTGTGTGTTTCAGTATAGAATAGTACAGACAACTGTGGAAGTCTGTGTGTGGATTTATGTGGATATATCTGTGAAAAAAATATGTAATATGTAAACATTTTAAAATATCAAAATGTATATATATAAATAAAATAAGGTCACACTTTATTTCGATGGTCCACTTGAGACATTCTACTAACTACAAGTAACTTGGCAACTACATGTCAACTAACTCTCATTAGAGTATTAGTAGATTGTAATAGACTGTTGTGTTAGGTGTTACGGTTCAGATTAATAGAATAAGTTGACATGTAGTTACAAAGTTACTTATAGTCTGTAGAATGTCTGTTGGGGGAGCATCAGAATAAAGTGTTAGCAGATATTAAGCAGACAGTCTACAAATACTTTAATGTCGGGTAGTTGACATGTAGTTGCACAGTTACTTATAGTTAGTAGAATGTCTAAAGTGGACCATCAGAATAAAGTGTTGCATAATATAATATAATATAATATAATATAATATAATATAATATAATATAATATAATATAATAATTAATAAAATATATATTATGCATTTATTTATTTAGACTCATTGTACCTGGCTAACAGAGACAAGGCTCACAGTTTCATGTTCAGTTTCTAGCGCTTATTCCAATTCTTTGTGTTCTCAACAGGTGAGGGCAGTTATCAGTGATTTTGCCGTTTTCATCACCATCCTGACCATGGTTCTTACCGACTACGCTCTGGGGGTCCCCTCTCCAAAACTACAGGTTCCTAATGAGTTTAAAGTGAGTATTACACTACTGTGTCATTTTCATTTGTAGATTTTCACATAAATCCACTTCCTCAGAATATCAATCTGTAATTGACTAATGACCTCTTACAGCCAACCAGAGATGACCGCGGCTGGTTCATCAGTCCTCTGGGACCAAACCCGTGGTGGACCACTATTGTGAGCTTCCTCCCTGCTCTGTTGTGCACCATCCTCATCTTCATGGACCAACAAATCACAGCCGTTATTATTAACAGGAAGGAACACAAGCTGAAGGTTTGTCACTACTTCACAATATACTCCTTTTTTGGTTAACAAAGAATCTTGTACTCTTGCTGAGATGTCTTTTGTTGTGTATGTGTGCATCCACAGAAAGGCTGTGGGTATCATCTGGACCTGTTTGTGGTGGGTGTGATGCTGGGCGTGTGCTCACTCATGGGCCTCCCGTGGTTCGTGGCTGCGACGGTGCTGTCAATCAGCCACGTGAACAGCCTGAAATTGGAGTCCGAATGCTCCGCACCCGGTGAACAGCCCAAGTTCTTGGGAATCAGAGAGCAGCGCTTCACCGGCCTCATGATATTCGTCCTCATGGGCAGCTCAGTATTCATGACCTCCGTACTGAAGGTCAGTGATCTTCTTTGATCAACTGATGATAGTCACAAACTTGCTTGCAATGAATAAGAAAACTTTTGCTGGATTTGATCTTTTAATGGTTATTATTTTGTTTTTGTCCTCAGCATATCCCGATGCCTGTGTTATACGGAGTTTTCCTCTATATGGGAGCATCGTCTCTCAGGGGCATACAAGTACTGCAATCACTAGTCATATATTGTGCCTAACAGTTGTTCATTTTGACATTTGTAGAAGTGTGGCTTATGTGCCCCAGTGTTATTTAAGTATTATTTTTAAAGTCCTTTATGCTCTTTGAAAAAAAATACAGTAAAGTGAGAGCTGTTTTAATATTGATTATGAAAGCTGAATTAGAGTCCCAGTGTTATTTTAGTATTATTCATCTACTATTATAATATTTATTCATATTTTAAATTAGCTTTTATTTTTACATTTTCATTTTTTATTTCAAGGATTTTTTTGTAATTTTTTCATGTGCTTTTGTCATTTGTATTAGTTTTTTTTAAAACTTAATTTAACTTAATTTAATTTTTGTTTTATTTTCATTTGTATTTAGTTATTTTATTTGTGTATTTGTTTACTTGTATTTATTTTACATTTTCGTAATAAAAATTACTTTAGTTGTTAGTTGTTACTTTTTTTAAGTTTAGGTTTTTCATCTAAAATGTATATTTTATTTCAGCTTCATTTCAATTAACACAATTTTTTTTTTTTATTGTTTTAGTTTTAGTTAACAAGACTAAATTGTGTCCAAATACAGGGTCATATTGTACGGTTCTGACCGTGTTGGTGTGTTCGTGTTTGTCGTTCAGTTTTTTGATCGTGTGAGACTGTTCGGGATGCCGACAAAACACCAGCCTGATTTTATCTACCTGAGACACGTCCCGCTGAGAAAAGTTCACTTGTTCACCATCATCCAGCTCAGCTGCCTGGTGCTTCTCTGGGTCATCAAAACCTCCAGAGCCGCCATAGTCTTTCCTATGATGGTAAGACGTGTGTGTTTGTTTATATTTCTGTATGTTTGCATGCATGATCATCAAGATCTCATATGATGTCTGTGTGTTTTCTTGCAGGTCTTAGCCCTTGTGTTCATCCGTAAGCTGTTGGATTTTTTCTTCTCTAAGCGAGATCTCAGCTGGCTTGATGACCTCATGCCAGAGAGCAAGAAGAAAAAAATGGAAGATGCACAGCAAGAGGTACAACCATCACGCACTGCTAGTGGTTGCAGCCTGCGACGACGCTATTGGCTGGCAATGACCAATCACTGAAGACAATGTTTTAAAAGTACAGATCACCAACATGTTCTTTCTCTCACTTTCAGGAGAGTCAGTGTGTCTTGATGGAGGAGGAAGGAATTGTACAAGTGCCCCTAGAGGGGCATTATAAGTAAGTAGGATTTGTTTTGACAGTGTTTGTACACTGTAAAATTGGTAACCTGTTGTTGTTACCATTTCTACATAATCTAACCCGTAAATCTAGTCCTTAAGATTTTTTTAAATAAATGATACAGTATATAAGAATGATTTCTGAAGGATCATGTGACACTGAAAACTGTAGTAATGACTTAGAGACATTTGCATTAAATACATTGAAGTAATAAATTACATTTTAAAATAGAAAATAGAAACATTTATTTTAAATTGTAATAATATTTCACAATATTACTGTTTTTACTGTATTTTTAATCAAATAAATGCAGCCTTGGTGAGCATAAGAGACTTCTTTCAAAAATCTTACAGAACCAAAACTTTTGAACAGTACAGTTTATTTTTTACAGTAGGAACATTTCTTTCAGTGGAATATACAAAGCATACTGTCAAAAATATATAAATAATTTCATTTCACATATTTCATGTAGAAACCGCCTGGAGTCAAACATTTCTGTAAAAAAATCTCTCTTTTTGAAGGACAAACTTTCAAAATGTTCTTTCAAAATATGACATAACAGAAATAGTCAATAGAAATGCTAATGTGTTTGCATTCATTAAGGGACGATCCATCCACGGTCAACATTACAGATGAAATGACAAAGACGTCTTTTGGAAACGTCTGGAAAGGCCTCAACTCTGACAGCACCAACAAAGATCAAAGCTCAAAAAGGTTTGAATTTAATATTCCCTCAGAACATCTCCTTGCATGCATGACAATATTCAAACATGTCACTTTAATCTCACCGCAAACCTGCAAACATTGCATTAGGATAGATGAAAATACATACACAGTATTTTTTGTTACCATGGGACATTTTCAGTTTCTCGATTCAGTAGCGGCACGCTTTTATTCCCCCTTTTGGAACATTGAACTGAAATCCTACTTTTAAAGGGGTCATGAACTGCATTTTTTTAATGTTCTTTGAGGTTATCACAGGCATCTCTATCATTTTGTTGCTCGAGTAATCCTGTGTTTGCGTCTATCTCGTGTTTACTACTACATGACGTGTGAATTGGTGGGCGGGGCTAAAGAGGCAATGATGAAAAAGTAGGCGTTGATCTTCTGTAGAGGCGGTCTTTCATCGTACTATTACGCCATACTGTGACGAAATCCAAAACGAGTTGTTTTGCGAGCTTGGTTTCAATAAAAGAAAAAAATTTAATTTTTGGACGAATGAGAAAGTTTTAAATGATGAAACGTACAAGATTTTTTAATAGTACAATGACCTCTTATGTCAAAAGATTAAGGAAAATTTGATTTCTCAATTCATGACCCCTTTAAAAACTCTGTTAAAGATCAAATAAGAAACATTTTCATTCTCAGAGCAGAGTTTGGTCATGTCTGAGCCCCTCAAAAAAATGGAATTTGCAATCTAGCAATATATCTGTTCAGTGAACTCCTCAAACATGCTGTTCTCTTAAAAATGGAAGTGTGAATATCAGGCTCATATCATGACTGAATTTTTCATCCCTGTCACTCATAAGCTCCCTCTCCTAATGTCTCAGATGCTGATTTCCAAAGGTAAGACACAACCCAACCCGTCTGTGCATGATCACTGTATATACACTAGTGCTGTGGGTATGATGGTTCCTGTTTCCTAAATGTTCAAACCTTTTTGTCCTTTTTTTTTGAAAAACGTTGTGTCTTCCTTTTTAGAGGTTAAGTAAGGGATAATGTACATCCAGCCTGTGGTTCTCTCAAAATAACCCCCGACAGGGTGATGAGGAGGCTAGTCTTGATCAGGCTGAAGGGGATTATTTTGAGAGAACCACCGGCTGGATGTACATTATCCCGCTTATTACACGGGTACTTGCCACATAAGTAAATAATTAGACTCGAAATATTGATCTGAGTTGAAATATTTTATTAGGTCTTTAAACGCAAAGCTTCCGCGGAGAGCAGCGGCAAGTTCAAACTAGACGGAGTTAAGAGATATGGTATACAGTCATTCATATCACTTATTACACAGCATTTCACCAAATATGGGGAATTAAACTGATTAAACTGTTTTAAATTCGTACCTGTTTGTATCTCATAATCCAACAGTGTACAAAACAATAGTCACAAAATGGAAGCAGCTGTGTTTGTATGAAACAAGAGAGAGCGAGTCCACGATACTGGATGGCATAATTAAATGACTGTACACAACATATTGATTCGACTGAGTTTTAATACTTTATTACCTCACCAAATACAAAAGTTCCAAGAAGAAAAAACTTTCCTAGTAGGCGTATAGCACTGCTGACTTCAGTAACCCGGATGAGCCTGCGTTATCTGTTTTGAGCGGTTATTATCGAGGAATAACTTACCGCTGGATGGCGCTATTGACCAATCAGAATCAAGTATTCCACAGAGCCGTGTAATAATGATAATTAAATAATTCCAGGCTTTACAATGGGCATCTTTGTAAAAACACGGGCATCATGAGGGATTCAAGCTCTTTTTTCCTGGGCATTTTAGCCACTGTGTGCATGTTTGTGTGTATATGTTGAGAATGTTAAATGCATGGAAAAGCATGATTTCAGATAGGTCAACTCACTGGGATCAGATAGTCATGTAAAATAATGACTGTCAAAATGAACGCATACAGTTAACCAAATGTATTTAACGCTCTTTTTTTGTTTTTAAGTCTGATATTTAATTTGACCTCTGTTTCATTCTGTCCTGTGTGAATCTGAATATTCAGTCCCTGGTAGAACTCAATAATGTTTCTCAGTAAATTCTGTATACAATATTATTTATTTATAAATCAAACCTATGTGGGATGTTCAACAAAAAGTCTAGAGTGTTTATAGATACACACACTCCATTACGAGAGTCATCAACACAATAATTGTACTTTTTTTTCTTTCCAAAAAACGCTTCAACAGATGAATTATAAAAGAAGTGTTTAATATTAATTGATATTTACTTAAAAAAAATGCTACATATTTAAAAATAATAAAGTTATAATTAGATAATTCTATATATATATTTAGTACAATAATGAATTATTTTGATCATTTGACAGCACTAATGAATCATAATAATGTAACTTTAACTTTTTATCATAAAGGAGCCAGGGTTATTATTATAATTGTAACTAAAACTAAAATTAAGACCATAAAAACATTTTTGTTATTTAAAATAAAATAAACTTAAATATACTGTACAAACATTTAAACTTATTTAATTTCAGCTAGTTTCCAGTGCAAAATTTCGCATTTTAATTTAGTTTAAATTGATGTACTAAAAAAAATGACTAAAATAAAAAAATAAAAAAAATTTAACTACAAAACATTTTTTAACTTGACAAAACAAAAAAATTACTGAAATTAAAATGAAAATGGAAAATATAAACATAAAATCTAATTCAAAATATTAATAAGACTATGATAGTATCTCAATGATACAAAAATAACACTGGAAGGCGCTCACATAAAACGCCGTAAAACCTTTTGTTGCCTGAGAAGAGGATTGAGTCACTGGCCCTGTCCCAAATGGCACACTTCATATGCACTTTCGGTCTTGTGGACTTACAATGGCTGCCGCGTGCGCGTGTCCGTTAAGTCCGTGAGACCGTAGGGTGTCCCATTTGTCATTTTAGGCCTCAGAAGGGTGCTCGCGAGCTCTGCGGTCGATATGCGCCCTCGATGCACACTTTTGCCGAGCCCGTACTGATGCGGACTCCGCAGCAGACTTCTTGCCGACAGTCAAAGCGACATTACGTCACGAAAGTGCGGACTCGTAGGAAGACCACGAGTGCTTAGGGTGCCATTTGGAACAGGGCCACTGTGTCTTCACCAGCATGACCTGTGTCTGAAGCACGTGTGTACACACGACAATTTCATTGGCTGACGACAGTCCATGACGTGATGTGATGAGCTGAGGTGACGTGGCGTGAACAGACAGCAGACAAACGGCTAATAGTGACAGCAGCGGCAATCCACCTGTCACTCAAGTGGCCACGCCCTTAATTATGCAGAACTTTAAGGCTTAATATCATTTAAACGAACGAGTTATACAAAAATTAATCCTCCTCACAGTTGTCATGAAGGGCAAAATTAGCTATATAGACTAAAACCACTTTTTTTTTACCAGGGTGTAAACATTTTTTTTATGCTGTAAAATTGAGCATATTAACATGGGGGTCTATGGGATTGACTCTCTTTTGGAGCCTGTCTCTAGTGGCCAGTCGATGAATTGCAGTTTAAGTCACTTCCGTGTTGGATTCAAGAGAGAGAGACCAGAAGGTTGGCGCTTGGTGTACACACACGTGTTTCAGACACCGGTCACACTGATTGCGTTCCCTGTAGCGTCAATCCAAGATTCAGTGTTGACTTCCACTTCGAAAGGGAACTGTACGTATTCTTTTACTCCAAGAACAAACTCGTGACTCACTGTTTCTCGTCAGCTTTTCGACTATACTTTTTTTTTTTCTCATGGTGATGTAAATCTTTCTCTATTATTCTTCAGCTCAAAAGTTGTGGGTGCCACTGGACATAAGCGAGGTGATGAAGAGAAGGAGACAGATTTGGATAGAGAGACGAGTTTGTGAGTTCTTGTATTTCAAAACACAGTATCGTGCCACACTACAAGCACCACGATATGCTTCTGTTCTGTAGGTCTGTGTGTGCCAGTATGTGCTAAGGCACCTTGTTATATTTACATATTTTTTATGTGTGTGTGTGTGTGTGTGTGTGTGTGTGTGTGGGGGTGTGTGTGTGTGTGTGTGTGTGTGTGTGTGTGGGTGTGTGGGTGTGTGGGTGTGTGTGGAGATGCCGCCCACAAGGAGGATTGTTGGGTTGTCTTTAACGGTCCAATTGTAGTTTCATCTATAGAAATGTAAAAACTATAATAGGTTACTTTTGTTTTCAACCAGGTAGAGTGTATTTTGTATGTTTTATATTTTTTTGACTGTAGTTCCTATTGAAATCCTTGTCTTATAGCCTGAATATGTTTGTTGTATAAAATTCATTCTTTTTTTATTATGCATAAATGATAAATATTCATTTGTGGGCATAGTTCAAATATCATAACAGGAAGAAGCAATTTCTGACGGAAGATGCAAATGCAGTTCTGTCAGCTTTTTCAATGTCTGTGCGATTACGTCAAAATGTTCTCCACACCACTAAATGAGATACTTGATGTTAACATTTGCTACTTACGAACAGTGACCAATATTTTTTTAAGTACTTTTATGAAGTTTTCCCATTTTGTGAATTTTATTGTAATATTTCCCTAAAAACACAAACGTACAGTCCGAGTGCTCTGTGCTCGTTTTAACATTTTCTCTTGAACTTCTTGATATGAAACACATCCATATTCATAAATTCACTGGTTGTTCTGACTGTTTTTTATTTTATTTTTGAAAACTGTTATTACGAAGCTTTCTCATTTTGTGTAGCACTCAACCATGCAAATAATATTAAACATATATTTTGTTAAAACGTTGCAAATAATATAACTGTATAGTGTTGTTTTCACAATGTTTCTGAGTGACAGGGCATCTGACTCCTCTACAAGACTCATTTACAAACCGAGAAAAGAGACCTCATCGCTCGAACGAACGAATTATACTATTACTGCCGATAATACAAAAATCATACAAGAAATGCAATAATATTCCTTTTATTAAGAGGGGCATTATACCATGTACAAACCAGAGACGAATCTAACATTAATCATCAACACATGTACATGTGATTCTGTATTTTGTCAATGTGTATCTTTTTAAATAACAAAAGTTATTTAATGTGTGGATAGATTTAAATATGTATAGAGTGGGGGGAAATTAATGTTTTCATGTTACTGTCAGTGTTATTACAATGTTTTGCCATTTTTTAGGTTGGTTGATGAAACTACGACACGCACATCTGTCATGCACATCTGTTGATTCCACTGTAAAATAAGCATTTCTTCCTGAAAACAGCCACTGTTGTTTGTTAAATTATTCATTCAAATGAACATATATCGTTACAACTGTGAGAAATTTTCACCAGAATAAATGTAACTGCAAATAAACTGACACTAAAGTGTGTTTTTGTACTGGTTTGTATTTATGTTGACACGACAAAGATAACATACTGAAATTCTATATTTAAGCTGCTTCTTCTAAGACACAATTTTGTCAGTATATCCTCCTAGAGCTTTAAAGCTACAACTCAGGTTGCTACAGTATATCTTTTCAGATTGGATTTATGGTTTTCGTTAAATGGACAATCATAGACTTACATTGAGGTGGTCAAAACTTTTATGTAATAACTCTAATAGAGTATTTTAGCTTCATTTACCATATCTACCACTAGCAAAGCCTAGCAAATAGCTTAGTACATGTTAGCAAAAATAAATTGCGGCATCAGGGAGCTTATCAATAAGCGGGAGACTCCTGGAACTTCCGGGAGAGGTGGGATGTCTGTAACAACGTGCTCATTCATGCTAGCAGCATGTTAAAACATGTTAGCAATGTGCTAAAATATGCTAGCAATATGTTAAAACATACTAACAATGTGCTAAAACATAGCAATTGGCAAGACATGCTAGTAACATGCTAATTAATGCTAGAAACATGCTAATCCATGAACATAATAGCAAAATAATGCTAGACACATGTTAAGACATGATAAACTTGCTAGCAACATGAAAAAACATGCTTGGAAGCTTAGTGCTTATACGTTGCTTTCGAATCGCTACACATGAAGTCGAACACACGTATTAAGGTAGGGTAGGTGATTTTCAGAGAGGCTAGAAACAGCAAGTTAGCTGATGTTAGATGTGGTGTTTTTAATATGCTTTAAGACAAACCATGTGCAAATTCATAAGTCAACACCATTGCTGGTGTTTCTGACGTCACAAACTACCTTGCAACCAATCACGTCAACGTGTGATCATCAACCAGTGGATCTCTGAGCTGGTGTGAGTGAGTGGAGGTGGGATAATTTGCATATTCATAGAACTGCATAGGCTACTAATGAGGCAAGGGTGTAGAAATATATATAAAAAAACTAATATTGTATGAAACCTGAATGGAGATTATCAAACTATCATAAGATTTGTAAGTAATTGACAGCACAAGAGAATTCGGTCAGATAAAGGCTTGTTGAGGAAAGTTTCTGTCAAAAAAGAAAAAGAAAAAAATTATTATATTAAAAGGACAGAGCAAAAATTCATGCAGGCTGGCAGTTGCTTTAGCCACTTCTAACCAAAGCTCACAAAGATAAAGGTTTACAGTGGGTTTAAGGAAAACTGAAGCACTCAGGTGCATTCAAACAAGTTAAACACTAAAAGGTCAGAGTAATTCAATTTATGTTGTATTTTGCCTTTGGGGAGTGTAGGCTAATAGGCCTATGTTCAAAAAAGCTGTTCATTGTAGTTCTAAAACCTGAAAGATATTTCATTTTTTTAAAGCTCTGGTGGTTTCCTTTTAAAAAGGTTAGTTTCGAGTTTCTGTGTTAGTTTGTGAAAATACTTTAACGTTTTGTTTTACAACATTACACACAATCACATCTCAATCGTGAAATGTATGCTTGAATGAATGAAGTAGCAAAGTTGCTAGCGATCAAGTTTAGCCTACCTGCCTGACACAGTGATACAAACATTTTATTAAAAACGGTGGCTTCAAAATTCACATTTAAGGTATGATCGTGAGAACAAAGCTATAGTAATGCTTAATCACAGGCTTTATTTTACTCATAAAATTTAAATCTCGAGGGAATCTTAGATGGCCTACAAATGGACGTCATACGGCTGAGCAGCGTTTCCCTCCTTTCTTTTATCGGTTTATAAACATCTCAAACAAGTTAACGCGTCCTTTTAAAGTAGGCTATACATTTATATAAATTGACTGCTAAGAGATCTAAAATGCAATGCAGCTCTTTTCTGTGGGTTAGATCAGCAGAGAGGATGGAGTGGTTTTTAAAAATATTTTTATTCATTATGTTTACAAAACCGGACAGCAATAGAAATAGCTTCCTGTTCATCTTCCTCGTCTCAACATGGCTTATTTCTCGGGACTCCAATTGGTATGGTATAAATTCATAACGCTGCAAAAGAGCATTCAGTGTGTAGATTGATATCTAAATATGATCTGGCTGAACTCAATGGTTTCACTGACAGGGCTTAGAATAAGCCAGGATTAGGCCTTATTTGTCTTATGCAGTATTTTGAGTCGATCGGCCACAGCGATAGCCTATTGATTGCTCAAAAATAATTTTTGTACAATATTGCGTGTTTGCTACATGAATGTCACAGTCATACGTGTGTCCAGCTGGAGGCGCCGCAGTTCAGGTTTCATGCATTGCTGTGGTTTGTTACAGGACCTGCAGCGCCACCTGTCGGTCAAACAGCAGTAGTTCAATATTTATTATGCTCTGTCTAAATAATGCTATTACATTTCCTCTATGCAACATTTACTTTAGCTAGCCTTTCCATTTCCAACAGTCTTGTTTTATGTCATTATTTTGGTATAAATAAATATATACCAAATATTTTGAGTGAAACATGCACAATAAGTTTGTAATAATAATAATGTTATGGCACGAGCACAGATGGCGTCCCATCACTGAGCGTTTCCAAGGAGAGGATCTGGCTCCCATGGGCAATGTCAAGTAAGATGATAACAGCCCTTCAGCTCACATCAAAATGTGGAAAAGAGCCCAGCCCAGCCATGTGTGGATGCAGCTCCTCCACAAAATGTAAGTCAATAAATGAAAAATAAAAATGGGGAAATGAATGGGGAATTTAACAGTTGTACAGAATGTTATTTATGATGTTTAGATATGGTTTGATAAATGGAATTTATGACATTCCATATATTTAATTATGTTTTAAAATAAGAAGTCAAATATTTACATATTTACAATTAATCACCTGCCCAATGCAACAGAAATACTATTTAAAAATGAATGGAAATCAATTACATTGTTCAGTATGATAATTACATACTACATATTGCTTTACTCAGTTATGAATGTATTCAATTTATACCTCAATAATATAATATAGCCTAATATAATGTAGAATTATATTCGTTTTTTATTTTTTTTATTTTACAAAAGATGCTGTTAGACAGGCTGCATGTAGTAGGCTAGTAGTAATAATAATACATTTTATTTTATGCATTTATGAATAATGTGTTCTATTAATATATAAATAAGTTAAATATAAACAGTTATTAATGTAATATAATATAGTGTAGAGTTATATTAGATTAGATTTTTTTTAACATTTTACAATAAATGCTGTTTGACAGGCTGCATGTAGTAGTAGCCTAGTACTAATAATAATTCTTTTATTTTATGCATCTCTGAATATGTTCTATTAATATATAAATAAGTTAAATATGAAAATGAATAGTATAATGTAATATAATGTGGAATAATATTAAAAAAATTAAACATGAGAAGAGATGTTGTTTGACAGGCTGTAATAATAATAATAATACATTTTATGTTATGCATTTATGAATTATACATTTATGAATATATAAATAGGTTAAATATGAACAATTAATAATAATATATTTATTATAATAATAGTAACATTTGATAAGAGGTGCCATTTGACTATGACAGTAGAGGCTGCATGCGTAAGGCTTCCACTCCACTGAATCCATTGTTCCATGTTTTGTGTGAGCGGATCTCCGTGTGTCTCTCTGAAGGCAGGTATAGCCTCCCTCCGATCCTCTTCCTGGTGCCTGACACACAGTCTTCAGGATAGAAGCCATAGAGCCGCTTTGAAGAGTCCAGCCGGGATCACTCCGGCGCAGAGATTCAGAATGAATGATTAACATCACAAAAGCCTCTCCGCGACTCCACACTGTAGAACAAAAGAGCCGGATTCATCTCTCTGGTGTCTTCCATCGGAGATCTCCATCCAGGGCTGGGAGCGGCCGCTGGCTTTGTGAGAGAGGAGAGGAGAGGAGAGGAGAGGAGAGGAGAGGAGAGGAGAGGAGAGGAGAGGAGAGGAGAGGAGAGGAGAGGAGAGGAGAGGAGAGGAGAGATATACACCCTGAGATGCTCTGCAGGCTGGAGGAGGACGAGGAGATGTCTCTACTGGAGCTTCAGCAGAGGGTGGACTGTGTCCTCACTCATGTTGGTGAGTGTGTTATTCTCTGCTGAGGAGGATAGGGGTGTGTGACAGCTGTGGTTGAGCTTTCCGCCGCTGATTCAGGGGCGATACATGAATTCTGGGATTCTGGGGAAACCTTGAGGTGAGGTTTGTGGGTGTTTCCTGATGGATAGTGATAGAAATCAAGCTTGATCTTAGACCTCTTTTTTTTATTTTACCATTGAATGGCACGTTATCACACGTCATTCAGAGCACAGATTTTAGGGCAGAAAAGTGACAAAATGATTTTTAATTGTATTTGTTTGTTTTATTAGTTGTATAATGTAAGACTTAATTTTTTTGAGGTTATGGCAGTGTCTTTGCATATAGGAACTACCAGCTTAGTAATGTCTGGCACCTTCGGAATCACATTGTTCAATTAATTTCAAATATTTTCGGCAAAACTTGAAAATAAATGAAGAAAATAAAAAAAATGGGTAAATAAAGAAAAAAGAAAAATGCATATTTTATTTTTATTTTATTTTTTAACACATATTTGTTTGTACTTTTAGATTTAAATATTATACTTATAATAATATTATTAAATATTCTATTATATATTTACATATTTAAAATTTGGCACTGCATTACCTGCCCAAAGTACCAACATTAATATATATATAGCCTATATATATATATATATATATATATATATATATATAAAAGCAAATTAATTATATTGTTCAGTATGAATAATATGACATATTATATAATCTGAATATAATCTTTATTTATTAATAATATATTAATATATGGATACATTAAATATCGATAATGTTTTTATATAATATAATATAATAATAATAATAATATTTAATTATTATTTGCCGTTTGTCTATTACAGTACAGGCTGTATGCATAAGGCTCCATTCCACTGAATCTGGTGCGAAAAGCAGATTCAATCATTTAATCATTTAATTTTATTACTTTTTATTTTAAGGTTATGGCAATGTCTTTGCGTAGGAATTACCAGATAATTAGTGGCATCGAATGAGACTATTTGTGTCAGAATCACATACTCATACAACATTCAATTAGGCTACATATTTCAAAATTCAAGAAAATAAATGCAGCTCATGGGGGAATCCACAGCATTATGTTAAAAATCAGCTTGTATATATCGAGCCGAATAGGAAATCTATATATATATATATTGTTTGTATATTCCAAACAGTGGCATCAAAAGCACAGAAATATCCTTGTGGTTCCCCGTTCCAGTGAGTGAAGTAGGTTATTGTGCCATGCTGCTGTTCCTGCTGTCCCGCATGAGAGAGAGAGAGAGAGGCACTGCTCGCCCCCACTGCAGCCCTTAGGGGACGTCAGGCCGTTGCCATGGAAACTGAGATTGGCCAGTTCAGCCATATTGATTCATGGAGACACTCCATGCTTTAAACACGCAGTCCCTGCTTTCTAAGTTTATTATCCGCATTATAACACACACCACTGCTTTAGCTCTCCGGGCCGACTGGAAATCAGCAGGCTTTTTAAACAATGATTAAACCGTTTGCTTTCGGTTCACTGCTCTGAGCTGCACTTTGGAAGCTAGGAATATCCAAACGATGCTAAAATATATATAACGTAACGGATGGCCTCTCAAACCTGCCTTTGGTTTGGAGTAAACAACATAAAAAATAAAAGAGTTAATGCTTTCCGGTGATCCATCTGAGTATCGGCGAGTGAGTCACAGATGTGACCATCCGGCCCTCTAATAGCAAGATGACTAAACACTGAGAGCTTCTGCTTTTTGATTGGTCAGCTGTGATGATATCACTTTCATGTTCATTTTAAAGTGATATATTGCACCGTTCTGGATCTGTATTGTATTGCTCATGAATATTTAACAAGCCAGATGAGCAGGCAAGCATAAATAATAGAATAAAATAATAGGATCTATAAAATAATAGGATCTGGCCTGAGCAGAATGTACATTTGCATTTATTAGCTTATATCATTCATATTTATATTAGATGTTTGACCATTTTTTGATTTGAGTAAGTCAATTAATACATATACAATTTATACATATTTATTTTAAAATAAATAAATATATACAGTATATATTTTTTATTATTCTGCGAGGATGCATTAAATTGATGAAAGGTGACAATAAAGGCTTTCACAGTATAATGTTACAAAATATTTCTATTTCAAGTAAATTCTGTTCTTTTTAACTTGCTATTAATCAAAGAATCCTGACAAAAAAAAAGTATCACGGTTTCCACAAAAATATTAAGCGGCACAACTGTTTTCTTGAGCATCAAATCTGCATATTAGAATGATTTCTGGAGGATCATGTGACTCTGAAGACTGGAGTAATGATGATGAAAATTCAGCTTTGCCATTGCAGGAATAAATACATTTTTATATATATTTAAATAGAAAATTTAAATGGTAATAATATATTTTTTTTTTTATCCAATAAAAGCAGCCTTGGTGAGCATAAAAGACTTCCCAAAAAAATCTTTCCCACCACAAACTGGAACGGTAGCATAAGTATAAAAAATATTAGAGACATTGGAGTATATTTAATCTCTATCCCTTTTTGTTCAATTTTAAAGATGATGAATTTCCTAAAAAAAAAATAATAATATTTTGTTGATGCTAAACGTAGTTTGATGCGGACAAGTTGATAAAACACTAGAACGTGTTACATCATGTTTCTGCAATTGCTATGATGTTAAAAAAAATCTGATGTATTAAAGGTATCAGGTGAAAACATTATAAAGACCTTTTTTTCATGACTTAAAAAAAAACACAGTTTCGTAGTTATTTTTGTTTTGTTCTATTTTCTGGATCGACTTCACCCTGAGAGTGTGTGCTTTAATCAGAGTGTCTCCACTGTCGCTTAAAAGTTGTAAAAAAAAACAAAAAAAAAACAGTGTTATTCAGTCATCCTAATCTAATCAGGATAAAGGGATTAACATAAACAAGCCAAATACTGGGCACTGGTTAACACACACACACACACACACACACACGCACACGCACGCACACGCACACGCACACGCACACGCACACACACACACACACACACACACACACACACACACACACACACACACACACACACACACACACACACACACACACACACACACACACACACACACACACAGCTTACACACAGTTCTTTCTAAATACAAATCAGTTGGAAAATTCATTCATATCATTGTAATTGTCATAATCATAACATTATTTTTTACAGAACCTGGTTTTTGCATGGCTGCAGTCCGACAGCATTGTTTTACACTCCACAAAACAACACACACACTATCGTTCAAAAGTCTAGGGTCTGTAAGATTTTCTCACCAAGGCTGCATTTATTTGATCAAAACACAGTAAAAAAAAAGTAATATTAAGAAATAAAATAATAATTGTTTTCTAGAGTTATTATATTTAAAAATGTAATTTATTCCTGCAATGGCAAAGCTGAATTTTCAGCATCATTACTCCAGTCTTCAGAGTCACATGACCCTTCAGAAATCATTCTAATATGCAGATTTGATGATCAAGAAACATGTCTTATTATTATTATTATCTCTTACTATTTAATTAATTAATTATTATTGAAAACAGTTGTGCTGCATAATATTTTTGTGGAAACCATGATCATTTTTTTCAGGATTCTTTGATAAATAGAAAGTTCAAATATAGAAATCTTTTATAACACCTTCAAGTGTCAATTTCATGTCAAATAAAACTACTTTATTAGTTTAGAAACTGCATGCCTAAAATATACAAAATAAAACACAATAAATAGCAATTATTTCTTAGATTTTTGTCTGTTCGTTTATGCTTAGTTCCTGACCGCATTTGGGTTGTGACATAAACTCATAAAATTCTATAAACAGCCTAAAATCCTTGAACTTGGCTTTGTTGCAAGCTGCCATCGGCGGGACAGTATCTCCAAAGACTTGGACTCACAATAAAACGGAGCGATGACGCTCAAAAGGTGAACAATAGGAAGGTCATTGTACTTCCTTCCCTCCTCCCCCCGTCTGCTTTTGTGTGCTCCTCCTGGAACAGCTGCACTGTTAAAATCAATATTCTATATTCACACTCCCTTTCTTTCCATTTTCTCAGCTAATAGAATCCATTAGATTGTCAATCATCGAAGCTTTATTCATATACTCTTTACTCCTCCTCTCATTGTGCTGATGTGCGTTTTGCTATCTTTCTCAGCGATGCTGGACCCTACAGAGTGAGAACGAGGATTTAAGGAGAAAGATAGTGAAGCGTACAGTATTTGTCACTATATGACATCTGTATTAGATATACCACACACTGAGATCCTCTTAAAATAGAGTCCAGTAATGAGATTACAGCAGAGACTGAGATTATCTGCAAACACACACTGGTGTCATAATCTGAAACCAGAGACACACGTTCTCAACACACCTTGTACATCTGTTGGTTTTGTCTGTAAGTACTAATGGTTTCAGATTGGAAGTTCATGCCTTAGTAGGTAATAGATTTTTGGTGTGTTTTGGCTGGTTGCCAGTGTGTTGCTATTTGTTTGCTCAAGTGTTCTGTGATGTTGCATGTTGCACTTATAGGGTGCATAGACAGGGCTTGGGTCTCTCCTTCAATTTAAGCTTGTGTGTGTCCGAAATTGCATACTTTTAGAGTATTTATGAAAGAACTTGCTTCTCAACCATTATTGTAGTGTTTTAGGTATGCCGGTGTGTAGAATCCCATGCAGGACTGTTACGGCCCATAACCAAATTATATAGCTCCTTTCATTTTATAAAAATTAATAATGGATATGGGTTGAATATATAATCGGTCGGTCAGTCAGTCAGTCTGTTTAACGTTAATAATAATAATAATAATAATAATATAAAAAAAACTATGGCAAGTCAATAAAAAAAAAAATATATATATATAATGATTTCCAATGAGTATTTAGAATGCCATAATGTAACATTTGGTTCATTTGTTTATAATTATAATAATAATACAAATATTAAAACAAAACTATGTCATGTCAATAGAATAAAATTAATGATTAATTCCACAATTTCTGATGAGTATTTAGAATATATAATATAATATAATATAATATAATATAATATAATATAATATAATATAATATAATATAATATAATATAAAAAACAAATTACGGCAAGTTAATAAAATATATATTTTTAATAATATCATGATGTCCGATGAGCATTTAAAATGCCATAATGTAACATGTGGCTTGTTTGTTTATAATAATAATGAAAAAATATTAAAACAAAACTGTCATGTCAATAAAATAAAATTAATGATTAATCCCACCATTTCCAACGAGTATTTAGAATACCATAATATAAAATGTATTTATTTTTTTGTATAAAAATTACATTGTCAATAGGATAAATTAATTATTAATGCCATAATGTCTAATAATATAATGTCTAATAATATAATATAATATAATATAATATAATATAATATAATATAATATAATATAATATAATATAAATAACAAACTATGGCAAGTCAATAAAATAAAATAATAATATCATGATTTCTGATGAGTATTTATAATGCCATAATGTCAGATTTGGTTCACTTATTTATAATAATAATAATAATAATAAATTAAAAACAAAACTGTCGAGTCAATAGAATAAAATGAATGATTAATCCCACGATTTCCGATGAGTACCGGTATTTAGAATACCATAATATAACATTTATTTATTATTTATGTATGTATTTATTCATATAAAAATGAAGGCAAGTGAATAGAGTAAATTAGTTATAAATGCCATAATGTCTAAGAATAATAATAATATAAAAAAAAAATCTTAACTATTTTCTCTTTTCCACTGACCCCCTTGCACCAAACATCCCTAATGAGAGTTTTCATTATAGGATGTCACCATGCTGCACAATAGCTTACTGTACCATATACTGCACACCATTTCGAAAAGCTAACACTTTTATTCTCAATTTATGGACATTCCATTCACGCTTGTTTTTGAGTGCGTTAGGAAGAGATCCAGACGGCTCCAGAGTAAAAGAGTGCCTGATTTTACAAGCACAAAGCTTTCCATCCACAGGAATGTCTGAAGAAGTTATCCATGAAACATTAGCTCACCTACAAGTGACAAACATCCATGAAATCACAGTTTGGGTTTGTTTCCCACTTTTTGCTTCTCAATTTAGCATAGTACATCTGTTTTCCACTGTCAAAGGGACTGAAAAAAGTGATTTAAAGATTTAACAGTCAGCGCCACATGATGCCGTCTCACGTGTGAGGGTTGCGGGGAGGGGTTTGTGTGTGTGTATGTGTGTGTGTGTGTGTGTGTGTGTGTGTGTGTGTGTGGAGCGGGGCTCTGTTTTGGGGTGGAGAGGGGAAAAGGAATCTGTGTGTTTGTGAGAAGTTCTTCCTGACGTTCTTTAACCACAGAGCGCTGTGTAGTGATGAATATATCGCTGAGAGAGAGAGAGAGAGAGCGAGAGAGAGAGGAAGAGGAAACTACCGGCACTTCTTGCATTCTCAAAGATATTTGTAGAAAGCATGTCCGTGTGTTACCTGCGTTTCAGAGGCACATGCTCCTCCGGTAACATCTTATTAGACTCTCAGGAGTAAAAGAGACACGAGGAGTGAGGGAGTGTGTGGGTCACTGCGGCTCGGACCTCTCGCGCAGCGCGGGACCGTCGGCACAATGGGTTCAGTTATGTGTGAGTCAAACTTTTCAAGACGATTTAAAGAGTATTTGTGCCTGAGGAAGAATGTGCATGTTTTTGTGTTTCTCTTTGTTTACATTTATATATATTTTTGTATCATTTCTTGAGAGTTGCAGCTCTGTTGGCTTTGGTTGGGTGTTGTGAGGTGTTTCTGGGAAAAAAATAATAAAAAGAGGTTTATGGGCTTAATAATGATTAGACACACAGCAATGTGACCAGAAAAATGTGCCAGTAATTATTCCAGTGATTCTGAACGGGTTTACTTCTTCATAATCCTGCTGTGGAGTTTTGTTTAGTCAGAAAGTTCACTTTCTTAGTTGAGTGAGGTCAAGGGGGTGAATGTCAGAAGCTCTTGATGGTTCACGTGAGGATGAAAATTCAATCATTTATGTCTTTACAAACAGACTTTATGTGTTATGTGGAAAACAAACATGAATTTTGAAGAATAACCTATGTTGGAAAAAAAGTATTTTAAAGTGGTCCATGCGTCTCAAGTTTTTAAAACCACAAGATTGTGTAACACACCGAAATGTAAGGAATTTACATTTTTCTAATTTTTTCACATTTACATGTGATTTTTTTCATATTTTTGCCATTGACTTCAATGGGAGTCATTCAGATATCAACTATTCAGTTTTGACTGTATTCCAATTGTGACTAGTACATGCTTTTTATATACTAGTAGTTGTTCATTAGGTACTAGTACCTATTAAATATCAGGTTCTAGTACTTATTTCGATAAGATATACTTTACTTATAATTTTCCCCTTCAGAGATGTTAATTGTTGTGATGAAATGACTGAATCTGTGAATTGAACTTGAGAACCAGATCAGTCAAATTCATGAACGAATCATTCGAATCAATTCTGTAAAAGAGATAAACTGATTGATTGAAAAGTGACTCAAAAGAATGATTCATTACATTTATTAATTTAGATGCTTTTATCCAAAGCGACTTACAAATTAGGAAATTCGTGAATCGGACATCTCTTCTTCTCTCATGCATTCTCATGAACACTTCAAGAGGAACTATAGGGTGCTTAACCTCTGTGATTCTTATAATGCTTTTCATTGTTTTAGAGCTTGACAGCCCCAGTTATGTGGAAAAGAGTGGTCATTTTTTCCTTTTGTGTTCTGTGAAAAACAGAAAGTCGTAGTGCCTCACTGAGAGCTCTTTTAGGAACAACACACACTAGAATGGCGCACACACTCTCAACCAATAGTACTGTTTGCTGCAGAAAGTCTCTTGGGACAGGATGAATTATTACAATGCAGAAGAGACTGAGTATATGCACTGCTAATCATTTTTAAGAT
The DNA here is from genome assembly GCF_965113295.1 of Leuciscus leuciscus. Classification (NCBI taxonomy): domain Eukaryota; kingdom Metazoa; phylum Chordata; class Actinopteri; order Cypriniformes; family Leuciscidae; genus Leuciscus; species Leuciscus leuciscus. The sequence goes on along the minus strand of NC_138747.1, from coordinate 18,176,017 downwards.
TTTCCACTAAAAACATTGAAAAATTGTGTCCAGACATCCGCTAAATTCGGTAAAAATGACAAATTGATATTTTTAAATATTTTTTTCCTAATTTATTTAATTCTAAAAATGCAAAAAGTTCAAATTAGCCACAATACACTCTCAGAAAAATGTGTAAAAATTGTACATTTAGGGATACAACAGCTTGTCACTGACATCTTTGCTTCTACAGGCAGATAAGTGACAAGCTATTGTAAAGAGACAATACGAAGATACAAAGATATTTGCACGTTTCTGACGCTGTATGTTCTTGTTTAGACAGGTGGGTTAAAGTGTGTGTGTGTGTGGCCTGGTAAACCCTACATTATGGGGACAAAATGTCCCTACAAGGATGGCAATATCCGAAATCCTTGTTCGTGTGGGGACATTTTTTGGTCCTCATGAGGAAAACAGCTTATAAATCATATTAAGTGATGTTTTTTGAAAATGTAAAAATGCAGAAAGTTTTCTGTGATGGATAGGGTCAGCGTAAGGGAATAGAATATACAGTTTGTACAGTATAAAAATCATTATGTCTATGGAAAGTCCCCATAAAACATGACAACACAACATGTGTGTGTGTGTGTGTGTGTGTGTTAGGATGTTGTGTAGTGACAGCTCTGAGGGAGAGACTCTCAGGTGGAGGTGTGTGTGTGTAAGTATATCCGCCACAGGAGAAGTGAACTAAAATAGTTCTCTTAATCCAGAGACCGCAACGCTTCTGACCACTTACTCTGATCTGTCCCTGCTTTTCTCTGATCTTACAATTCACACTGCTCACGCAGGAGCCACACACAGCTAGCGTGTCGTCCAGAGAGCCGTAGTTGAGCATGAGCAGGGGTATTCTGGGTTTGTGCTGCAGTATGGATGGCTCTCCACGCTATCAGAGCATCCCGTCCCACTGCTCGGTATGTGGGACGGGGGCGTCCTTTTCCATGATCCGCATCTCGGCCGGGGAAATGGAGTCCTACCATCGTTTTCTGGGAGTGTGTCTGGAGACTGAATTAGCAGCGAAGAGAAGTATGTCTTCCTCATACACCCTCACCTTCCGCTTTCTCTCCGGTTTGCTTCTGATGCAACTTTAGCCAAAAATAATAATGCAGCATTGGTGCAGAGAAATGAGATGTTTTAGTTTAGTTGTTGTACGTGTGTAATTGTGCTGTGTGTGTGTGTGTGTGTGTGTGTGTGTGTGTGAAGCAGCAGTGTTAACCATCAGACGCTCTTAAAGAGGATTAAATGGCTGGGTCAGATTTGCAGTTTCATTCATCATTGTGGCTAATTTTGTTGTGAAAACAGAAATGTCAGAGCAAGGGTATTAATATTTCATGGTTTTTAATTCGGGTGTATTAACCTTTTTGAGCTTAAAGGAGGAACTGTAAATGATGAGGATGTCAGAAGTCAAGACAGTTTTGTCAGACATGAAGAAAGAAAATGAACTGATAGTATGAAATGAAAAATAGATTTTTTTCCAAGCATGAAGAAAATGAACTGATTACAGTAATGTATATGTGTGTGTGTGTGTGTGTGTGTGTGTGTGTGTGTGTGTGTGTGTGTGTGTGTGTGTGTGTGTGTGTGTGTGTGTGTGTGTGTGTGTGTGTGTGTGAACCAGCAGGAGTGTTAACCATCAGACGCTCTTAAAGAGGATAAAATGGCTGGGTCAGATTTGCAGCTTCATTCATCATTGTGGATAATTTTGTTGTGAAAACAGAAATGTCAGAGCAAGGGTGATAATATTTCTTGGTTTTTAATTGTTTTGGCATATTCAGCTTTGTTCGGGTGCATTAACCTTTTTGAGCTTAAAGGAGGAACCGAAAATGATGAGGATGTCAGAAGTCGGACAGTTTTGTCAGACATGAAGAAAGAAAATGAACTGATAGTATGAAATGAAATTTTTTTTCAGAATGAAGAAAATGAACTGATTACAGTCATATATATATATGTGTGTGTGTGTATATATATATATATATATATATATATACACACACACACATATGTATATATATATATATATATATATATATATATATATTCATGTTATATTCATTATTTATCATTTTATTATGATTTTTAAGAACTGATAGCACAGTCTATATATATATATATAATGTAAAATAAATGTAAAAAAATTATATATATATATATACAAATATATATATATATTTTTTTTTTTACATTTATTTTACATTATATATATATATATATATATATTTCTTATATTAATTCTATAACACATTATTATTATTATTATTATTATTATTAATCTCCAATTATTTAGCTATTTATTATTTGCCTCTCATCCTGTCTGAGATTGGTGTGCAAAAAAAAGTCATAGGATGATTGAAATCTTTGCTTTCTACTTCAAAAATGTGCTGTAAGTAAAAAAATAAGTGACATTGTTTATGTCCATATAGATTTTCCCCTCTAGAGACATTTTTTAGACTAAATCATATCGTGAGTGGTATATGGCACAGCAAGCACACATATGCGATTAGCTCCTCAAAGACGACCAAACTCCCTCGAGAGCCTCTTTAAAGCACGCCGGCATAATCAAACGCACCTGTCCAGACTGGGTCAGCAGACATAGCTTTACACAGCCCACATCTGAACATCCTAGTCAAACACATACTTGTGGATGTGAGTCTTTTTGTGGATAGTTGTTTTTACATAAACTGTTCTGAATTAGGGCAATTGGCTTAATAAGAGCTGTTTTCTTAATTCATTGCAATAAAAAATTATTCTGAATACTTTCTCAAATGCCTCCAAATGCACTCTCACTTTATAATGGCCTGTTTGTTGCATTTGTCTTGCTTTGTGGAATGGAGGTCTTGTTTGTTCCAGGTGACAGGGTCATTGGTATTAATCATTTTAAGGGAGTTTTTGTTGTTCTGGGCAGATACAGGATGTTGTCTGACATTCTGATTCGTATCCATGTGTGGCGGCTTCCTTTTCCGTAGGGATGTGGATCGAGATTTTGAAGACTGTATGTTGGAATTCTTTGCCATTTTGGAAAAGAGATCATTGTCACCTCTCTTTCTGAATGCACATTTTTGTGTATATCACAGTATGCTTTCATTTAAAGAAATGGTTCACACAAAAGTTTAAAAACAATAATTTACTCATGTCCTGCCACACCTGTATGACTGACTTTATTCTGCGGAACACAGAAGAAGATATTCTAAAAAAAAAAAAAAAAGTCAGAATATAAAAGGTTTTTTTGTCCATAATGAAAGTCATTGGGGTTCAGTGTTGCCTGTTGTGTCTCAAACGTTCTTAAAGGGATACTCCACTTTAAAATGAAAACTCTGTCATCATATACTCACCCTCATGTTGTTTCAAACCTGTATGAATTTCTTTCTTCTGCTGAACAGAAAGGAAGATATTTAGAAGAATGTCAGTAACCAGACAGTTTATGGTACCATTGACTTCCATAGTATATATTTTTTCCTACTATGGAAGTCAGTGGTACCAGAAACTATCTGGTTACTGACATTCTTCTAAATATCTTCCTTTCTGTTCAGCAGAAGAAAGAAATTCATGAGGGTGAGTATGATGAAAGAATTTTCATTTTAAAGTGGAGTATCCCTTTAAAACTATATACTGTATACATATAAATAGGCTACATACAGTAGTCAACATTTGAAGTGGATCAAAACTTTTCATCAAAGTTATACATGAATTTTGAACAATATCCGTTCTTGTTTTGGGACAACTCAATGTGTGTGTTTTCCACAGAAGAAAGAAACTTATACAGAATGACATGAGAGTGAGTAAATGACAGAATTTTAATTTTTTGGGCGAAAACATTCTGTTTATTATAAGTACCAAAGACTTATAGAATTACACAAGACACGTCACTTGTATTGTTTGAATGGGGAAAAGTGCAACGCTCAATATGGCGGAATAAGTCCCGCCTTCTAAATAAGAGCCAATCGGCGATTGGTAAAGTCATCGCGTCACTGCAGTACTTCAGACGCGCGCTTCCACTGCGCATGCGCATTACCTTGATCCAGACTGAAAAATTACGTTTTCTGTCATGATTCGAGCGTTTAGAAACACAATTTATGAGACAGTTGTTGTCAGATTTCATTGGTGATTTCAAATATGAAATTTAATCGGAAGCTTGGCGAACAGTTTTGGAGAATTAAATTTTTCCCCATTCAAACAGATAGGAGCTGCACTTGCATGTCCGAGAGGCGTTTCAAAGATGGCCGCCGAGTGAAATGACTTGTCTTAAAGGGATTTTGATAAGTGCACACTGCCGTTATGTCGCCTGTCGCTTTAAATGCTCAAACTCTTTAAAGCAGGATGGATTCTGATTGGCTGTCAATGTTTCCATTGAAAGTTATTCCAATTATATCTTTCCTCTGTGCCGTTATAGTTTTAGTATGGACTCTGCTATTCCTCTAAATGTAGAATGTTTTTTAAAACTATATATTATCGTTAATGTTATAGTTATCGTCCTTTGTGTGAACGGGCCTTTATCTGAGATGTATTGCTTTGTAATAGACGCCTACAGTAATGTGAGGTGTGTGTGTGTGGGTTTGTGTGTGAGTGTTGGGAGCATTGGGACTTCTTCCCCTACTTTCAGTGATTTCTTTAGGGGAAACATGATAGATTGTGGATCTTGCCTGCTATAAAATATAGAGATCACATTTGTGAACAGCAGAGCCTTTGATAAAGCTTTACTTCAAACATTGACCTTCTTGTGAAACATTATTAAGCTCACAGGGCTTTGATTTTATGATGATTTTATTTTGCTGCCTCAGACTCAATTGTCCAGCCTTGTCCTAAAGTTTTTTTTTTTTTTCATACAGCAGCACTAATTTATAGAGATCAGAGGGAAGTCGAGCGGGACAATAGACTGGATGTCATGTGGACGCCCCTTAAATGTCTGAAATGGGATTTAGACAGGCTGTGAAGTCAAGCTATTGTGTTGATTCTGTTATAGTTACTCAATATGACATGGAAAACATGTGAAACAAAACCTAGTAGAAGTTTCTCATATTGTGCACTATAGGTGCTGATGTTCAGAGACCCCCTACGGCCCGTGATCGAGTTCCAAACTGGATTTGTTTACATGATATGCAGCAGTGTCCGCTGTTTGACTGCAACCGTTGATGCATTGACCCCAAGTGAAACCATGAATATGTTACATAGAGGAAGAAGATGAGACCTCACAGAGCTGATTTGTGGTTTCTATTCCAGCAGCTGAAGATTGAATCCATTACAGTTTGTCTTCGGTCAACAATGGCCCTGGAGCAAGAGATATCAATGTTATTGCATGTTCTTCTGAATAATAAACAGATCTGGACAAACATTGAGCATCATGTCATTTACCAACAATCAGGTCTTGCTGGCTGTCTGTTTTTTTCCCCCCTAAACTGTCTTATTCCTGCTGTATTGTGTTTTGGAGACAAATGGAAAGCTGAAATACCTTCAGTCCTCTCGTGCCCCTCAGCTAAATTTGGTCAGAGAGTTTCCCACTGCATGAACTCCTCATTGCATGTGAATGCAATCACTGTAATTGTGTGAGTTAGTGTGTTTAGCAATTGCTAATCGTAAGTGAGTTTAACATATTGGTTCTGACATCCTGACCCAGGGGTGATGCTGGGACAGAAGCAAGCATTGTCTGGTGTGGACGGCACAGGTGATTGACACTTGATCATCTCACTGCTGATGGGCTGAGTGATTAATGAGCTATGTAATGACCTATTCATCATCCCTTGGTAACTAAATACTCTTAACAGGACCTAGTCTGAACAATTAACATAATACTTCTTATGAATGGTCATGATGTACCCTGTTGAAGTGAAGACTTCACATAAATTTGCACGTGTCCTGCTCTTTATGTGACCAAATAGAGAATGAGAAGGTGACGTCACGTGTTTTCACTTTGCGTTGCATTTCAGGAAGTCGTCGCCATATTAGAAGGATACGCTATCCGTTGCCATGTTTACTTCGACAATGAGGCCGAGAGAAATAGCAGCAGCTTGATTTTTGTCAGCATTTTTGCGATACGGCAGTTTCTTGGAAATAGATGGAGAGGGAGGAAGCTAAAGGAAAGGGGCTCTGTCCGGAGGGACTAAATAACAACGCCAGGCATCAACAACATGGACCTGTACGACCTGCCAGCTACAGAATGGACATGGACATACCCTGACATAGTCAATTACCTGGTTTATGGTATCAGTGCCTACACAATGCAAAAGTTCAGAAGCTTTAAGTCATTAGAAGCTTATGAACAATTCTTCTGCGGCTGGGTGCAAGACTTACAAACCCACAAACCTGTAAACTGCGAGAGCTCAGTCATACTTGAGGTTTCAGGCCTCATTCATATGTGGAAATAAATTTGATATGAATTGGATACGTGCAATCGTGCATTTGCACCTGCCGTGCAAGCGGACAGATCGGATATTCCCCTGTCAATGCTGGTCGTACGTCATTGAAAAAAGTGACTTTTTGAAACATTTTGCGGTACAGATATATCTATAACAAATTCATCAACTTTAATTGACTAGCAGAGTATTAATTTCGTTCATTTGTGTTAAATAAAAGGTGATTTGGCGCTGAAATGTGTTGCTTTTGAAATCATGCTGAGTGCTCGTTGCCGCTGCTGTCAGTTTAGTGACAAGCAGTTTCTCTAAATAAAGCTGCTTGAGCCCCTTTCCTTTTCGCTTCCTCCTTCTCCATTTATTCCCAAGAAACTACGCTGTATCTCAAAATGCAAACAAACCGTTTACAACTAAAAACGTAAAACTTTTTATGTGTTTTGGCCGTTCGTTTACACGACAACGGCGTTTCGGGTGCCTGAAAACGCAAACTTTTGAAAACGGGTTTCAAAGTGCACGTTTTTGAAAACGATGACGTCATGCACATGCGTATTACGTGTTCAGTATATAGTGTTTCATCGCCATCTAAGGGTCTGTCAGCAGAATTCAGCGTTTTTAGTCGTTTTCGCGGATCCGTGTGAATGTGGATCGTTTTGACAATGGTGTCGTCTTTACGCGGAAAACTCAAAGGAAAAACTTTTCAGTTTTAAGCACATAGTTGTTGTGTAAACGTACCCTTACTTCTCCATTTAATGCTGTGGTTGTGTGAACTGGTGGACAATGGGAAGGAAAGGCGCAGAAAGGCCATACAATGCCTGAGCCGAAAACACTAATGTTTGGGGAAATGCTTCTTCTTGGTACATAAACATAGTTGTTCTCTCAGGCTGTTCATGTTCAGTCCAGCTGGACTCCAAAGCATGTGATTTTTTCTTTTCTTTTAAGCTTTGCTACATGGAATACATCTTACTCTAAACTTCCCTTTCATCTGTACCATCTCTTCCCCCCAACCAGATGCTCGCTGGAGAATTTTTGCTAGAAACTGGTACTGTTCTCTCGGTTCTCCGTGGAGGAAACTCTTTTAAGACTGACAGAGTCATGTGGCTGGAAAAAGTGAGTGGAGACGAACTGTAATGTGTTGCTTTGTATAAAGCTCACGAAGACGGAGAATACTGCGAATAGACTTAAATTACAAACACACAGGAGAAAAAGTAACACAACAACTAATATAAAACGAGATCAGACAAGGAATTGAAAACATAGGACTTATAAACACTGGGAGAAATCGTTAACAATACAAAACACCCAAACAGAATGATTAACTAACGAGAACTCAGGCAAACACAAGGGAAAAACAGAACATACAGAGTCTTCCCACAAATATTATCCTCTCTCGACTGGTTAGGCAACACAACTGAGGAGATATAACAGATGGTGGGAATCTTTGGATGAAGGGGTTTAGAACTGGGTCCAGTGTCAATTTAAATCACATTGATCAAAAAACTAAAGCAGTCCTAGGTCAGAGACTAATTTCCCTTCGATTTGTTGATGTCCTGAGTAAAGATTCTCTCTTTATTTAAACCAAGGCCAGAGTTTTCAAAGCACCTCACATCATGGTCACGGTCCTTGAGTTATTGTGATCAATACTAATACTATTCTGAATCTGCTCTATGAAATGTGATACTCTGTGAAATTAATCTTATTCTGTCAAGCTTAGGTAATATAAGATTGACTGCTTGTTGGCAAACTCATCCTCCATCCTTGCAATTATAATACAATTTATCTTTGAGAAACTTCCAAGTTTGTAAATACGTTCCTTATAGCCTACTCCCAAATTTGGATGATGCAGCTCTACAAAACTTTCTGAAATGTGGCAATCCACCAAAAACAGCTGTTTTGAAATCATTCAGTGATTTTTTTTGTTTGTTTTTTGTCAGACAGTTTTCTTTTATTTGTGAAGTGTGGAAGACTCTCGTCTTCCATTGGTTGGAAAACAAATAGCCCTGTCCCAAAACTCACACCATTGGCTGAGCCAGTGTTGCTGTTGTTTGGCTAGTCCGGATGTTTAAACAAACAGAACATTGATTTGATAGTGGCAGGGGAGTCAATCTGGGAATTTTAACATCTAAAATCTACCCTTTAAATTAAGATAATGAATATTTGGTTTGGCTTGGGGTTTGTTTTTTACAGCGCAACCCTGATTCCCAGACTCAGGTCAGAGTGGGATTTGTGGTCTACTTTGACAATAAGCCAGTTCCACTGAACACAGAGGGCAGTGGACCATGAGTCGGCGTGAAATGTGTGTGTGTGTGTGTGTGTTTTATTTGCACATGCTTAACACTAGAAGTGCCATGGCGGTCATTTTGACCATTTTGAATTTTATATCTGCAATAACTTTGTTGAAAAAATAAATAAAATCCTGCTGGTACCTGACTTTTCCTAAAAGTGTTTGTATTTTCATTTAAAATGTTTTTCATATAAATTACACATAAGGCAAAAAAACAAATGAACATATTTACCTATTTCGGCCATAGACGGTCATATTGACCGCACTGAATTTCGCGGTATTATTATACATATACCAATATACACAACAATAAAATGTGGTGAAAAATACACAAAACATATTCCACAACAAATCATTTAAATGTAATGATATTCAGAACAGAACAAGAATGAAAAAATAACTATAAACAAGCCAAAATGAAATACTTTATAAGCGAAAGTGAAAGTAAGCGGCGTTGGGCTCACGTAACTCTCTAATTAGAATCAAAATGTTTCAACATATGCAATGTATTTGGATGGTAAACTATTCTTTATTATAGGCTTTGTACTTCACTCACATTCCAATATCGACGGAAAACGTCGATTTTTTCACATCCTCTTCACAAAATGGTACGAATTGTACTAGGCTACTGACTATATAAACAGAGCAGGGGAATTTTTATTTGTTAGGTTGACAATTTTATTATTATATTTTATTATGGCTATAATGAACAGGCTGCAATGTCAAGATGGCAATGCTGGAATATGGTGTGTGTGTGTGTGTGTGTGTGTGTGTGTGTGTGTGTGTGTGTGTGTGTGTGTGTGTGTGTGTAAGGCGCGGGCGCTATCGAACAGTGGAAATATGAAAACATAGGCTACTCCGTCATTTTGTTCAGGACATCTACGGATATTATTTATTTATAAATGTATAATTAAACTTGTTTAAATGTACAGTTTGGTGTTGTTTTGTTTTTAAAAGATATCCTAATACAATAAATGCATTAATCTCTCAATTGGGTATTTATCATTAAAGATATAGAGTTTGGAATCTAGCGGTCAAAATGACCGCTTGCGGCAGTTCTAGTAGATATGGAATTCTGGCACTTCTAGTGTTAAGCCTGCAACCAACAGCAGTTTTTTTTTCACCTGTGGAGTTTAATCTCTTGGCATGTTGACCATCATCTGCCCTGCTTCAGAAAACCTGCTTCTATTGTCTGTTAATGAGTTTAATGCTACTATATGCTGCTAAAACAATGCTGATGTTGATATTCAGGGGTCTTCGTTCTTTTTAAAGCCAATGACTTTTTACCCTTTTCAAATATTTTCAAAATAGGTAGAAACAGAAAAGCAAATGGAAAATAATTAGCGTAGCTGCGGTTAATAACATTTCAAGCAAAAGGTAGTCATGTGCATTTCATCTGATATAACTGGAGTACAAGGTTATGAGATGTATTATTTGGATGCTTTGCTAAAGAGATGTGTCTTTAATCTAGATTTAAACTGGGAGAGTGAGTCTGAGCCCCGAACATTATTAGGAAGGCTATCCTACAGTTAAGAAGCCAAATGTGAAAACGCTCTCCGTCCTTTAATGGACTTTGATATCCTAGGGTACTACCAGAAGCCCAGATTTTGTGATCTTAAAGAGCGTGATGGATTGTAGAGCAATAGAAGATCAGTTAAATACAAAGGAGCGGAACCATTTAGGGCCTTATAGGTCAGTAGCAATACTTTGTAATCAGTACGGGAACATAATAGGTAACCAGTGTAGAGATAATAAAATTGGGGTTATATGATCATATTTTCTTGACCTGGTTAGAACTCTTGCAGCTTTTCTGCATCAGAAACAGATTACACGTTCCGTAGCTTTGTTATCGGCATAACAGTGGAAACTAATTCCTTGTTTTCTAATAATTTTACCAAGGGGCTGCAGGCTGCAGCATGTATATTGAAAATAGCAGAGGGCCTAACACAGACCCTTGTGGCACTCCAAATTTACTGGATAATTCCCCGTTTAAAAATGGTAACAGTCTGAAACACCATCTAAAACACCTTAATGCCTGTCCCTAATTATTGAACAAAAAAACAAGTAAATATCTTGTACACTCTAATGCATTATCAACATTTTGCATTATCAATGAGTAATTTTTTGCTAATGTTTTAAAATATATTTGCAAAAAAAGTTTCATTGTTTGTTTTTTTCTGTCATGGGAGTGGTCCTGTACGATCCAGCCACTGTGACTTTCCACTGGGGAAGTCTTTGGCTTCTTGTTGTAATTCATGTACAGTACATATCAATGGTTGTGACTCCACTGCCAGCTGATAACATCTGGTTTTCACATGCTCCTTGACGCACATTGTTTTTCCTGTAGAACACACTCCAGAAGGATGTGCGAGCACTTAAGGAAAAAAAACTTGAAACATGTTCAGTTCTGTAAGCTAAGGTTGTTCTGCGGTTTACGGCACACCACCCGTCAAACATTTTGACTAGTGGTTTGAGGATATTAACTACAATTCATTGCTTTAAAACATCAACGCACACCGAATGCATCCCAAAATTTCAGTAGTAACCCATCAACGTTGTTTGTAGCCTACAGCAAGTTTCCTCACAAGATTTAACAGGGTCTGATAAAGAGAAGTCAATGTTAATGCAGTCTTTTGTGTACGTGCACAGAGGAGCTTTTGTTCGTCTACAGACTTCATTGGGATTTAGGGTGACCCTCAGCAGATCAGTAGAGAATAGTAGCGCTCGAGTGCTATTTTGTAAAGCCAAAGGCATAAAAGAATGGCTTGTTTGAAGGAGCTCTTCCCTGATGAACGGATACAAACCAGAGGCTGTGTTGATGGCTAAAGGTCGTCTCTAAGGAAGCAGCTGTACAGGGGAAACTCCTTCCAGAGCAGGCACTCACTCTTAAGGGTCGAGCTACTGATGCACTCTGTGACCCTGTATCTTATGGTTATCCTGAACATGATTTTTACAAAGTTGTTTGCTTGTCGCAGTGATTTTATTTGCCCCTGCTCTTTCTTCTCTTTCCTCACAGATGAGATTATGCAGCAGGAGATCAGGCCATTACTGGCTGTCGATATAATTGAACAACTTCACAGGCAATTTGCTCTTCTTTCAGGTGAGATTTGAATGTCTATTTGCTCTTTAGGTTGGGATAAAAAGGCTTTTTGTTTTTTCAAAAGCAATGTACTTTCCAGCTCTCTTTCTGTTGGTGATGCTTTTGAACTTTGACCCTTTCTCGGTTGATCGGAAGAACGTGGGTCAGGTTTCTGTGGTGGCAGCTAATTGATGCTAATGCTCACAAATCACATTATGTCAGTACTGTTGTACTATTCCCAGCCCTCCATTTCCTCAGATGCTCATTAGCACTCAAAACCAGAGAAAAAAGACTTCTGCGGTCTCGTTTTCCCATGATGAATATTATATAAAAATGAATAGAGAAATATCCAAAGGACTTATTGATGATAGTTCATTTTTTTTATGACAACCACACAGATCGTTGTTTCACTCAATATGTCAAATTCATACAAAAACTCTGCTGTCTCTTTCACTGAGTGAAATTAAATCTATCACAAAAACATGATTTTTTTTTTTTGTTATACCAATACTATGCACAATTTATCAACTCCATATTGATTATCTGCTGATATTTTCCAATTTATCAGTGTTGGTCGCTATTGGATATTTAACTGTGCATGTTTAAATAGTTTTAAACCTTTAAATCTGCTCCTAACTACTAATCTTCAATTAATGTTAATCTTTAAAAACTTTTTTAATAATTTAAAAGCAAAGTTAAATGTAATCTTTAGCAAATTTCAAAATCAATATCCGTTTTTCATATTGTAACATTTTTATCTTTAGAAAGATGTGTGTGCGCAAAAAAAATATTATTATTTTTTTTTTAATAATTTCTGCCGGTGAGGTTGTTCTGTAATTATTTAAATATGTTTTTATTAATTTTACGCAAAATAATATGGAATTTTAATATGGGCCATTTATTGGTTATCAGTCATAACTTGAAAACAATTATCTGCTTATCTGTATCAGCTAAATACATCAACTAACATAATCATTATAACATGTTTAAACGACAAAATAAGTTTAATAACGCGTTTTAAGTTGTCCTTGTTACAGTGTAATTATATATAGTAATATTAATTAACTACATGTGCTTATAGGGTTAGGGTTAGACTTAGGGTTTGGTTTAGGGTTAGATGCATGTAATTATGCATAATTTAAATATGCAACGTGTACATATGTAACATTTTACTGTTCCAAATTAAACCAGTTTATTTAAATTAACACTTACAGTACTAAATGATTTTTTTTTTTACCCTGTTTGAACCTAAATCTTTTTTGTTTACCAGCTAATGTTTCTAGCCACTAGGCTACGCCACCGTCCTGCTTAAAGGAATAGGAACTTCAAAATGAAACTTCTGTCATCATTTACTCACCCTCAAACCTATATGAATTTCTCTCTTCTGCTGAACACAAAAGAAGATATTTTGAAGAATGTCGGTAACCAGACAGTTGATGGACCCCATTGACTTCCATAGTAGGAAAAAAAATACTATGGAAGTCAATGGGGTCCATCAACTGTTTGGTTACTCACATTCTTAATGTTGATAAGACAACATGACAACTTTATTGTTACTGATGAAAATGAAACGATTAGGCAACCGGCACAGATAAAAACACCTGGTGACAGCTGTTTGCGACACATATATTCTATATTGACTCTACTTTTAATGAATTTTAACCAGCCTTGGTTGTGAAGTTGCCGGGTGGTACTGAGGGGTAATTAACTATGCAAACCAATTAATATTAACTAATAAAACAGAAGTGTTTACTGCTTTTAGCACATGCAGGGTGAAACAGGGTGGAAAAACTTACACGCTGAACTGATGTAAGTGGGAGGGACATCATAAATACAGACTCGCTGCTCTTTAGAGAGCTTTTCCATTCCTTCCCATCCCAGTCAGATCTCCTGAGGCCTGGCTTGCCTCCCTGTCTTCTCATCTGCCAAGAAGCCTGCACCAGCCATCAAAACCGCACGGGTTACGTAATGTTACGGTTCAAAACAATCCCAGCATACTCTGTGCAATCTATATAGCTGACGACTCTTGTCTCGAGTGCTGTTTTCCGCTGAAAAGCATGGTGTCATCCATTCGGTCTCTGTGAATCGCAGGGGACGATCAGAAATTAAATGTCCTAGGTGTCATTAAAATCAGTGAAATCATTAAACCACAAAGTACACTGTACCAGTCAAAAGTTTTGGAATGGTAAGATTTTTAATCTTTTTAAAAGAAGTCTCTTTTGCTCACCAATTTGCTCTACATTTATTTGATTTAATTTTTAAAAAAGACAGTAATATTGTTAAATATTATGACAATTTAAAATAAATGTTTTCTATGTTAATATATTTTAAAATGTAATTTATTCCTGTGATCAAAGCTGAATTTTCAGCATCATTACTCCAGTCTTCAGTGTCACATGATCCTTCAGAAATCATTCTAATATGATGATTTGATGCTCAACAAATATTCATTATTATTATCAATGTTGAAAACAGTTGTGTACAATTTGTTTTCAGGATTCTTTGATGAATAGAAAGTTCAAAATAGAATCTTTTGTAACATTGTAAATGTCTCTACTGTAACTATTGATCAATTTGATTAACCCTTGATGAATAAAAGTGTTATTTCTTATTTCTTTCCCCCCAAAAAATAAAATAAAAATTCTTTCTGACCCCTTTTGAACGGTAGTGTTTAATGTTACAAAAGCTTTCTATTTCAGATAAATGTTGTTCATTTGAAATTTCCATTCATCAAAGAATCCTGAAATAAAAATGTAAATAACTGTTTTAACATTGATAATAATGAGAAATGTTTCTTATCAGATCATCATATTTGAATGATTTCTGAAGAATCATGTGACACTGAAGTCTGGAGTAAAGATGATGAAAAATCATCTTTGATCACAGGAATAAATTACACTACTATATATTCACATAGAAAACAGCTGTTTTAAATTGTAATAATATTTCACAATTTTACTTCATTTTTATTGTTTATTATTAAATAAATGCAGCCTTGGTGAGCAAAATAAACTTCTTTTAAAAACATAAATAATCTTACCGATCTAAAACTTTTGACTAGTGTAGGTTTTACATTGAAGACAGATGAGATGACGGATGCGAGCTGGCGGATATGTGTGGTTTATACATATAAATGAAAAAAGAAACATTCATAAATATATATATATATAAATAGATAAAAAATCACCTATACATCACCCAAGTGAGGAGTTGTGGCATCTAAAGTCTAAAAATGGATGAACATGTGACATCTGAGTGGATCTGCCTTATTACTGCAAACAAACACATCTTTCTCCAGAATTCCCCTCAGGAATGAACACAATGCACGAGAAGAATCCCTGTTAAATGAGGCGATTACATATTCACACTGACAGGGACAGTGGCGAATATTTTGCTAAAAATAAGTAAATAGCAAAGAAAATAGTACATTTGGAGATAAGTCAGGCTTCGTGATCCTAGCAGGGGTTTTACTGTTTGAGCTCAAAGTGAAAATATGACAGTATGTGTTCAAAAAAGACACAATATTTTTCCCTCACTTTATTTAGATTGTCTCTTGTCTCCATTTAAACAGAACACATCATACAAATTGCAGATACCATTGATTGATAACATGTACTTATAACCCTTATAGGTTATAAATTCACAAACATAACCATGCAACACAGGCACCTCCCCCTTCATAATAAAAATGACAAAATATGAATCAAAAGTATAAATATGTCCCTTACATATTAAATTGTATCAAGTAAAATTAAAACCTAACACAAATATGACTCAAATGTACATCAATAATAATTAATTTAATGTTTTTTGTAGTGTAAACATCATAACAAATGTAAGTATATGCACTGTAAATGTGATCAGTTAAAAAAAAGATAGGAAACCTGTTGCCTTAAAATTGAGTAAATTAACGTCATGCATTGCAATGTTATGTGAACTTTACTTGACAATTCCGCTTAACTTATTTTTTTTCAATTACGCATGGCTTATTTATTTAATTTTAAGGCAACGGGTTTCCTCACTTTTTTAGGTTAATTCAACTGATCACTTTTTACAGTGTGTAAGTATGAAAATATATACAATTTATGTAATTAAAGGTCCCTTTTTGTCTAATTTGTTGTTAACAATTTAACAAACACATTTTTAAAACAATATGTAGTCTGATAATATTTTATGGATGTGTCAGAACTCATCTCATAACTCTGTCGCCCCCTTGTGGTTGAGATTGAGTTGTGGTTCTTATTTTCTTAAATCAAATAAACATATGAATTAAATTGAAATAAAATCAAATATGATATTTTAATGTGAATTAAAAGTCAAATAAAAAGTAGAAGCATGTGATGAATACTTAAGGATTATTTTGAGGACAGTTCCCCATGTATGTCCCAATGAAAGAAGTATATTTGAAAGCTATGCCTTAAGTGTAAAGAAAAAAATAACTAGGTCATGGTTTTAATCCCCTCACACCTGGTTTCTGCTGCATGCACTTTCACACCATGTGCATAGTTTCCGTTTGAGTGTGAATGGTGTCTGTCTCAACACCAAAAATGAAATAAAAATAGACTTGGTCTGTGAACAGCGAACTTAGCCATAGGGCTCATCGAGATTACAAACAAACGTTGTTTGAAAAGACAAATGTTTTTAAAGTGCCACAGAGTGCCATTTAATATTTCAAACCTTCTTTTTCTCTGAATTAATAACTGTGAATTAACTAGACACTAAATATTTGCAGGAGGAAGAGGAAAAGATGGATCTCCCATCATCACCTTCCCAGAGTTCTCAGGGTTTAACGAGGTGACGGATGAGGAATTCGTTAATGTTGTCACATACCTGACCAGCATACCAAGGTGAAACCTCATTTATCTTTGTCTTAAAGTTGTGGTTTCAAAGCCTGACCAGTCTGTTCCTGTTCTTCATCCTTCAGCATGGATGCTGCTAGCATCGGCTTCATCATCATCCTGGACCGCAGGAAGGACAAATGGAACTCAGCAATCACTTCTCTGTCACGGATAGCGGTTCGTACAAGCTCACTTTATGAAGTTGAAGTTACAACATGAACATGAAGTTAGAAGTTTCAACATGATGTTTACAGATACAGAAATAATGAGTCAATACATCATACTTCTTCCAAAACTTATTTTGTCTTACCCTGATTCACTATGGTAAGCCTATTATAAGTGTTTATATTTTAGACCTAGCAGGAGGGTTTTCGTGGGAAATTGCGTACATATTTCACTCACTCGTGTGTGAGGACGTGACAGAGCTCGTAATAAAACAAGAATCAACATTGGCTTGGCTTTTTTAGAGAGATGGCGAGAACTGAGGGATTTGAAATGTTGTAAATAGATGGCGTTTTTATCACTGTTATGGGTGAGTAAGGTATTTTATTGAACAGGTAAATTATCATATGTAGATCTCTAACAGGGTTCATTGTAAAGCATTATCTATTTTGAAGGGTCATTTCATTATGGTTGTTTTAGCGCTGTGCTGGAATTATTTTTTCATATTTTTAATCCAATTTAATATAATTTAATAACTATCAATATATATAATATTTTTAATCACAAATTATTTTATAAGCATAAACAAATTAAAAGAAAAGACTTTTAAAATTTAAAAGTTGATGTCTCCATTTGCTTCAGTGACAGCAGCGTTTACTAGTTTAAGTTTTTAATAAAAACTGAAAATGCTGAAAAACTTCAGCGTCTTTTTATTAATAAAATAATTGCAGTATATAAAAGTATAATTGTTTTACAATTTTTAAATACTACTTTTTTTACAGTACAGTAAGTTTTATTACAATAATAATAATTGTTTTGTGATTTAATTTTTTACAATGGAGTAACATAAAATTGCTATTGTTTTGGCCCGTTTTATTTTACATGTTCTTTTTTTTTAAATTACATTTTAAATGTAATATAAATATATTTTACCTTTATTTATATATATATATATATATATATATATGTATATATATATATATATATATGTGTGTGTATATGTGTGTGTGTGTGTATATATATATATATATATATATATATATATATATATATATATATATTAATTAAAAAAATTCATTTGAAAAGTTTCAAATACAGAATAGGTTGGAAGTATCACAAAGTATATATAGTTAATGCCACAGAATTGGTAAGGAAATGAGTCCAAGTTTTATTTTTGCTTATATGTTTCATTTTCTTTCATGACTAAAAGGGCTCCTTTCCAGGAAATCTACAGCTTGTTCTGGTTCTGAAACCTTCACGCCTCCTCCAGAGGGCCATTGCTGATGTCAGTATGCGGTTACATAGGGATGACTTCAAATTGAAGGTACCGGTAAGCATGCTTTTGTCTGTCTGGACCCTCAGCATGTCTGTTCATTCGCCATATGACGCGCAGGGCTCCTCTGGAGTGTTTGTAACCATGATCACTCATCCGCTAAATTATTAACACAACCTTGTTGTTTTATGCATGTCTGAAAGGGTGATAACAGCACTTTAGAAAATAGAGGTGCTTCACAGCTGCTTGTCGTCAAAGTGGTGGCAATGTGTGAATTCAGTAAATGTCACCTTGCTTTGACACATTGTATGCTAGTGCATGAGATTATCATCTGCATGCATTTTCTCTTGTGACGTTAAGGAAATGAAGATCGCACTGTGGTGTGCATGCCTTGATTTCACAAAATGTCATCTGCAGATGCATTAGATTTATAGTCATTTACAGGAATATTCCAGATTCAGTGTTAGTTCTGAAACTTTGTCTCTAATTTTCTTCACACTTCCTGCAAGTAGACTTAGACCTGCAAAGTATCCATAAGCTCGAATGGATACTTTGACAATTTTCAATCTGGTTTCCGACCGCACCACAGCACAGAGACAGCGCTCATAAAGATAATAAACGATATTCGCTTAAATACTGATTCAGGCAAATTATCAGTGCTGGTACTACTCGACCTCAGTGCTGCATTTGACACTGTCGATTACAACATACTTCTTGACAGGCTGGAAAACTGGGTGGGGCTTTCTGGGATAGTCCTAAAATGGTTCAGGTCATACTTAGATGGGAGAGGTTATTATGTGAGTATAGGAGACCATAAGTCTGAGTGGACATCCATGACATGCGGAGTCCCTCAAGGCTCAATTCTTGCACCACTCCTGTTCAACCTGTATATGCTCCCAATGAGCCAAATAATGAGAAACAACCAAATCGCTTACCACAGCTATGCAGACGACACACAGCTGTACTTAGCCCTATCGCCTAACGATTACAGCACCATTGACTCCCTGTGCCAATGCATTGATGAAGTCAACAGTTGGATGTGCCAAAACTTTCTTCAGTTAAACAAAGACAAAACTGAAGTCATTGCATTTGGAAACAAAGATGAAGTTCTCAAGGTGAACGCATACCTTCACTCTAGGGGTCAAACAACTAAACATCAAGTCAGGAATCTTGGTGTGACACTAGAGTCAGACCTTAGTTTCAGTAGTCATGTCAAAGCAATAACTAAATCAGCATACTATCATCTAAAAAATATTGCAAGAATTAGATGCTTTGTTTCCAGACAAGACTTAGAGAAACTTGTGCATGCTTTCATCACCAGCAGGGTGGATTATTGTAATGGACTCCTCACTGGCCTTCCCAAAAAGACCATAAGACAGTTGCAGCTCATACAGAACGCTGCCGCTAGGATTCTGAGCAGAACCAGAAAATATGAACATATCACACCAGTCCTCAGGTCTTTACACTGGCTCCCAGTTAGATTTAGGATTGATTTCAAAGTATTATTACTGGTATATAAATCATTCAATGGCCTAGGACCTCAATACATTGCAGATATGCTCACTGAATATAAACCCAACAGATCACTCAGATCATTAGGATCATATCAGCTAGAAATACCAAGGGTTCACTCTAAACATGGCGAGTCTGCTTTTAGCTATTATGCCAGCCGCAGCTGGAACCAGCTTCCAGAAGAGATCAGATGTGCTCCTACAGTAGTCACATTCAAATCCAGACTCAAAACACTTCTGTTTAGCTATGCATTTACTGAATGAGCACTGTGCCACTGTTCGTCCGACTGTACTGTACTGTATTTCATTTTATTTTTCTAAACTGTTTTAATTATTCTTATTTCTTTTTATTATTTTAATTTCTTCTATGTAAAGCACTTTGAATTGCCATTGTGTATGAAATGTGCTATATAAATAAACTTGCCTTGCCTTGCCTTAGAGTTGTCAAAATACAAACTTCGTTAGCAAGTCGGTACTGAATTTTTTAAAATGTGACGCTTTGAGCGCTGTCGAGCAGAATTCAAAAACACCTCTGACTGGCCATTGTGTCCACGCGCTCATCGGATATGTCTGTGATTGGCTAAAATGATCAACAAATTTTCGGGAGCGTTTGAAAGCACAAGCAGGCTACTATGCAATTCAGTAAGGCGGAATCGTACTTTGTTTGGTCGTGTCAAAAGCTAACACCATCCACCTTACTCTCCACACTTTATTTAGTCATTTTTTCTCACCATCAGACAGTGGTGGCATGAGTCAGTGTACTGTAAATAGCCTCTGCCAGTAAGTTGAGCTATTTGCAGTTGGTTTAAATAGACACTCTGCATTTTACAATGGAAGTGAAATGGGTTGGTTCACTTCACACAAGTTAACCCTTTCCCCGACATTGACAGAATTTTCCGGCTTTCCGTGTTTTCACTGTTATACGGTTGGGGACGCTATTACACATCTTCTGAAAGTTTACTGAATCTCCTGATCAAAACACAGGCGAAGAAGAAGCCGAAACAAGACGATATCACATGTAATGTAAAATAACACAATCACCAACATTAAACAGCATATAAATCAAAACTGCCTAATGTTAATGAGTGAAATGTCGACCCAGGACGAGCTATAGGACTGTGCAAGCATTAGGGGTGTTCATGGACTCGATCTACTCCATGTATTTTGTGTTTTGATCATTGTTCTGAATATAATCTGGATGTAGTCTTTGACATAAATGCGATTTTCTCAGCTTTTTTGCTCAAAATGTTGCTTTCTTTATGAAACTTACTTAAAGGGATACTTCAGGATTTAGCATTAAGCTTTGTATTAGTAGAAAACCTGTAGTATTTTCGAATTACCGTGCTTTCCACCCTCATTTCCATCCCCCTGAGAGGAAAGATTTATGTATTTTTTGTCTGGAAAAAATCCTCAGATGACGCAAAAATCGTCATATTGCGTCATCGGAGGATTTTCTGGCCAGAGGCTAAAGACTACAGCCAGTAGGAAGAGCTGTCCCGCATGTTTTCAACCCGCCCATAGAGGGTGGGATCTCACTCACAGAATGTACACACAGTGTCAGCCATCTTTCTTTGGAAGCTAAGCTAACAGGCTCTTGTTCTGTGGAGAAAACTGAGTAGTAGGAGAAAGCTGAATAGTAGGGGTTACCATCCTCTTTTTCCCGGACTTGTACGGCGGGCGAGATCGTTCAAAATGTCCTGGATTCGGCTTTTGCTTTCTGCGGTCTCCATTCATTGTTTACATGCACACCTTTTGTTTCAATCTAACTGAATTCATTCCGATTGGTGAATCTGAATGTAGTGTTTACATGAACGCTAAACAAGTGATCGGTTGATGTGCGTTTTACCATTGCTAAGAAAATTCCCGCTCCTCCGAGATACGAGACCGCAGCGTCTCAGTAAAGACGCCACCGGCCTCGCGCCGCTCTCCCGCGGCCGTCAGCCTCGTCCTGCTCGCCACAGTAAACATGATGAATGGCGACTGTAGAACGCAAAAGCCGAATCCCGGACATTTTCGGCGATCTCTAAATCCCTGGCAAACTCATCACGTAGGCTAGCCTTGTTGTTTTCAACCGCGCACTCTTACCGGTAGGCGTGGCCTCCTAAGGCAGCGAAGCAAGTGCATTCTGGGAGTTGTTGTCTTTCATCCACATAAGCCAAAAATACATTTTCTGGGTTTTCTCAGTCCAGAAAGCTCCAAATTCAATAATTTCTTCACATTTCTTCTACATAAATTACCTATTTTAAATACACATTCATCTTTCCAGAGGTGAAGTATCCCTTTAAAGGCAGGGTAGGTAGGATTTTTCAAAAAAAAAAACATTCCAAATTTGTTTAAACTGTCTTTATATACCAATACATAATTAAAATGTAAGTACTCTGAAAAAGAATAAAAAATCGAGTCTCTGTAGACCTTTTAATCTGCAATAAACACAGCTCATTATTTCCATTCACTCCACCCCTACCCTTCTGAGCTCCTTCCAAAGCCACGCCCCCAAAACACATGAACGCGCGATGCCAAACGCTCAGGATCAGCTGGAAGACGCATTTATTTACTTACTTATTTATTTACCTGAGACGAGTGGAGAGGAAGGAGCGCAGTGCATGCAGTGACATCATGTCAGAATCACATGTAATAAAATACCTAACTTTATCACTATAAATATAAACAAATAATATGGCTTTTAGTAGGCTACTCACTATCAAGCTAGCATATCGATACTGGTAAAGTTTTAAATATATTTTGTTTGATTCGGTAACGAGCTATATTTAGGCTATAGGTAACGAGCTATATTTATAAGGCAAAGCTAAAAACTGTTTGCATTGATACACGTTTTTCCATTACCATCAGTTACACTGGGATGATGGTGAATTTCGTGTAAGATTCATAATAGGCTACGGTGTTTTGCATGTAAGAGTTTCCATGATTGACTCTGATGAGGACTAACGTTACACTCCGGAGACAAGTAGCAGCTACCGCATCGTCGGTTCGAGGACAGGTCCGGGGTCGAGGGCGAAGCAGAGGAGGTCGTTCAAGAGTGCGGGCAACCAGGGTCCGAGGAAGTAGTTTTTGCCTTGTTTGCCTTCGCTGACTGCATATGCAGGTGCTTTGAATTTCGAATGCTCTTTCTCTGCCATAATTTTACTCTACGTAGGTTTCACGCCTCTCTTGCACTCCTCAAATCAAACGGGTGCACGCGCATATGGGCAGATCTTGTAGCAACAGGGGTGGTAGCCATGGTTGCGAGAGTGAGTGACAGTCGCCCAAACCAATCAATTGTTTCGTCCCGGATGGAAATAATGAGCTGTGTTTATTGCAGATTAAAAGGTCTACAGTCACTCGATTTTAATACTCTCTTTTTCAGAGCACTTACATTTTAATTATGTATTGGTATATAAAGACAGTTTAAACAAATTTGTTTTGTTTTTTTTGGGAAAAATCCTACCTACCCTACCTTTAACCACATTCAGTGTTGATAAAAAAAGAAGGCATGAAGCTAGAATAAAATGTATTATTTAAAAAAAAAAATTAAAGCAGAGGCTCTTTTCTTTCTTTTGATTATTGCATGTTCAGACAACAAAATCTGCGGGGAAATAATTTTTTTGTGAAAAGGATCAAAATGCTGGCAGTGGCTGGCAACTAAAAAATTTTAAAAAACGTGGTGGTGAACGAGTTAAATAGTACATCCACAAGACTTAAACAATATAATTGATTTCAATGTGATGACATGATTTTAGTGTGAAAAGTTGACAATTAAACTCTTTTGTGTAAAGTTATATAAAATGTTACCTCTTTGTTGCCATTATAATGTTACTGTACACCACTTACTTACTTACTTACGCATTTACTTCCAAACCCAGAATTTTCTTTTAAGCTTCCTCTGCAACTGTTTTTTTAACATATATTTTTTTACCATTTACCATTGTACCAGCAGCCTACCACAGGTTGTGAAAATACTAGGTTCTGCGAAAATGAATGTGTGTGTGGTCTGTGGTTGTAGCAATACACTAACACTGCTAACAACAGCGACTTTGTCTTTAAAGTAAGATAAGAGAAACAATTAGTTTCTGTTCCCAAAAAGTACACGCATTTCTGGCATTAATATACACTTCCATAAATATGTAAATGTTTTTTCTTTCTTTTTTCCTTCTCTTGTAGATTGTTATGCTAAATTCCCTGTCAGACTTGCACGGCTACATTGACAAAGGCCAGCTGACCTGTGACCTGGGGGGAAGCCTGGAATATTGTCACAGTCAATGGATTCACCATCGCACAGTGAGACGTTTTTTAAATGAATAAACAAAGCCTTAATTGGCTTATTAATATGACTTTAAATGAAAATATACTGTAGTATTTTTTACATATTTGAACGCAGTCTACCATTTAATTTCAAAATACCATATATAATATACTGTGGAGTTCAGTTTTCAGTGTTATGTAAAGTATAGAGTATATAATTCAAAATGTTGTGTCCTAGGCCATTGAGAACTTTGCGTTAACAGTGAAGAGCACAGCACAGATGCTTCAGCAGTTTGGAACAGACCTGGCAGAAACTGAGCTTCCCAATGACGTGCAGTGCACCAAAGATTTGCTTATCACACACACCGAAAAACACGATAAGCTCAAGGTAGCCATCCACATTTATGGAACAGTGCTTCTAATATTATCATATGATTTGTTTAATCCTTGTTGTCATAATTGTGTCCTTTATTTTATTGCTTGTGTCTGTGCAATTGGTCAGTCACCTTTTATCGGTTCATTGATATTCAGTTTCTCACATAGTGGAGCAACAAAACACCATCTGTATTCATCTTGATTATTTCTGTTTTTGCATATATCCAGATTCAATCAGTATTCATATGCCATATTTCTTCTTTCTGTATAGGAAGAGCTAAAATTGGCAGTAAAACAAGGTCATACTCTGCTGTCCTGTATCAAAGACCAGGCCAGCAAAACCGAGAGCCACGTTTTGAATCCAGATGAGGTAGAGAACCAAACAACCGTTGAGAGGTGTGTAAAAAGTTTTTCCCACACACAAAACGTTACACTGTTAATGACGATGGTAGCTTAAGCAAAACTAGAATGTAACACATTTCTGAGCCACTAAGTGATATTCCTACTTGACAGCAAAACAGAATAATCACTTTGTAAGGGATTTTAACCATCGGAAATGCAAATAGAGAACTTGCCAAAAAAGATAGTCACAGACCATTCTGATGAAAGACTGAACATTATTCACAATATAACCAGGAACATTAAAATAAAAGTTATTTTGATTACATATTGACTTTAGTGCCTTTTCCTCCATTTTTACAGCTCTTTTATCATGTGTTAGACTTGTGTAGTTCTTGTTACAGTTCTGTTATTATTCTTTAAAGCCTAGTGTCATCTAACCTTGCTCTGTGAAATCTAATTCACTCTAGCTCCTCTGACATTCACATTGTTAAAGCGTTTGTTTGTTTGTCTCAGGTTGTTAGCGCAGCTCGATGAGACTGAGAATGCGTTTGAACAGTTCTGGTCGAGGCATCACCTCAAATTAGAGCAGTGCTTACAGTTACGACACTTTGAGCAGGACTTCAGAGAGGTACGGTGCAATGGATGTGCTCAATTGTGCTCAACTCAGTAGGCAGCCATTATACTAAGTATCTCCAGTGGCGGTTGACTAGTCAATCAAGTTGAAATTGGTGTGTTTTATCCATTGCATCAGGTGAAAGTTTCTCTGGATGGCCTGATGGAAGCGTTATTGGGACTGTCTGACACCGGGGACTGTGTGGCCCGGGTCGATCACCTACTTGGGGAACTGAAAACTTTGGAAGACAAAGCTCAGGTCAAAATATTTTGAATCTAAGACCAGGCCTGTTATGCAAACCACCACATTCAGTTCAACAGTTCAACTATTTGTTTGTTTTTTTGCTGGTTAAACCACTAACCACCCCCCATTTTTTACAGACAGTTAATGTTTCTTTTTTTAAGCATATTTAAATCAGGATAACCACCATATGTTTTGAATGCTGGTCCCCAACATGGAATGTTGGTTTGCTGGTGTCACCACTGCAATTTCAACTAGCTTAACTCTACTAAATCAACCATCTTATCTAGAAAGACAATCCATACTTATGCATTGCCTTTGTCAAAATGATTAGAAAGCGCATATATATAAAGGTGACTTGACTTGACTGTTACAAGACTGCAAGTCAGGTAGTAATAAGGTAGTGGAGATGGTGGTCTAGTGGGTTAAACCACTGAACTGGTAAATCGAAGGTTTCTGGTTCGATCCCAGCAGTCACCACCAGTGTGTCCTTGAGCAAGACACTTTACTCCACGTTGCTCCAGGGGGATTGTCCCTGTAATAAGTGCACTGTAAGTCGCTTTGGATAAAAGCGTCTGCCAAATGCATAAATGTAAATGTAATAATAGTCAAGTGTACATCGTTCATATTCTGTTTATTGTGTTTACTGATCTGTACAGGAGTCCTTGGAGAAAGCTCAGCTTCACGCTCAGCATGGGGACCAGCTCATTCAAAGCAACCATTACGCCGTAGACTCAATCCTCCCAAAGTGTGTCGAACTGCGTCGGATCTGTGATGACTTCAACAACGAGGCCAAAAAGAAATGTGACATTCTGACCAAATCACTTGAAATCCACAAAGGAATCGACGAGGTTTGTGAAACAACTTGCATGCAGTCAAATTGCATACCACACAGCAGTGGCGTGCACAGACCTCCTCCGGGGCAGGGGCGGAAGGACCAAAAAGGGCACTTTAAAAAAAAAACTTTTATTTTTTAAAGCTGCAGTCCGTAACTTTTTGGTGTTAAAAATTATAAAAAAAACAAAACATAACCAGCCACTGTTCAAAACTATCTGCTTGCCTTAACTCGATTCAAATCGGTTAGCTTTTAATAATGATTTTAATTCCAGTGGTACTGGTGGATTTCCGCGGGGAATTCGAGCATGTCTTTGCGCCATTACGTTACATCTGTACACATAAAGAAGGAGTCCTGGCTAGTAGGCTATATTGCGTGTGAGGATGTTTAAGGTGGAGATTTATAGCCTTTTCTCACAGCACTTGAAATAATTAAACTTATGGCGGATCCAGAATGTTTCAAACGACAATCACCAGTGACAACTGGAGATTCACCAGTTGTAAAACCCAAAAGACTTCGGACTTCGGAGAGGCTAGAAAAAAATTGAGAATGCAACCGGGCCCATGTGAAAACAAGGATAAACATCGGCAGGGCTTTTGAAAGATGGCGTGAACGGGGGTTAAGTTTTAAATAGGAAAAATATCGAAACTCTTTGGTCATTTTTTTGAAAGAGATGCTAATGGTACTGTCCGATTCAATGATCTATGCTAAGCTATGCTAAAAGTGGTACCGCCAGACCCGGAGTTCGGCTGAATGGATTCGAAAACGGTAAGACTCAACTGTTTAACTCTGGGGGAGTTGTAAAATGAGCCTATTTCCAAAAAAAGTGGAGTATCCCTTTAATATTTTCAGAATTCTATGCTCATTGAGACAAAAAGCTTAAGTTAATTAATGAAATTTAAGGTATTTTTTAACATGTTGCAACCGTCCCTGGGTTGTGTTGCAACTGTCCCCTGGGTTGGGGTCAGTTGCAACATTTGGCTTCTTCCATTCAAATAAATACTGTGAATGATATGTCATATATAATCATCTTTAAATGGTATGGGTAATTAGCAGACAGATGCAAGTTTAATATATACAAATTTGGTTAGTCAAGTCCAAATAGTCTCTGAGTAACAGAGAAATGCAAAAAAAGTTGCAACTGTCCCCGGCAGTGGCGGAGCCAGGATTTTTTCATAGGGGTGGCCAGGCAAGGGCCAGCAACCAGTCTGGGGTGGCACAGAAATCTTAATTATTTTATCATAAAAAATTATTTGACTATAATGTATTGGACTGTTTTAGTGCCTACACAACTGAATAAAGTTAATTCGTACTGAATTAAGTTGGCTTGGAAAAGCCAACATACTGATATTGTATTTAAGCTTATTATTATAATTCTTAGCCAAAATTTCTCCACGCTACTCCTCCTAAACTGTTCAAGCTACAACCACTAAACTCAGACTAAACCTTCAAACTGTTCTGACTCGAGTTGCTTGCTCTTTTCAGACTGATCAGACTAACGGTTTTCCTAAAATTGCTGATCAAAACTTGGAAGAATCCCATAGACTTTCATTGCGGAATGTTCAAATTGAGCCAAGACTATTTCAACTTCAGCTGTATAAATTCAAATTTTGACAGTTGGAGAGGCTCATTAGACTCCATCAGCTGCCATTCTATATACTATTTCTAATTCACTGAGACTCATTTAAGCTTTCTTTCTTTCTTTCTTTCTTTCTTTCTTTCTTTCTTTCTTTCTTTCTTTCTTTCTTTCTTTCTTTCTTTCTTTCTTTCTTTCTTTCTTTCTTTCTTTCTTTCTTCCTAACTAATCTATCTATCTATCTATCTATCTATCTATCTATCTATCTATCTATCTATCTATCTATCTATCTATCTATCTATCTATCTATCTATCTATCTATCTATCTTATATTTCTTTCTTTCTTTCTAACTCCAAACTAAATTAAAATTTTGACAGTTGGAGAGGCTCATTAAGGGGGCCGCACACCGGACGCGCAGCTCAGCGCCGCGCCGCGTCTAGGACAACTCTCACCTGAAAATCCGATAACATCAGCAATTTTCTGATTTCTGTAAATAAATATAAAACTAAATGTATATTGCAGCACATGGTGAAGTCCGTATATACATTAACTACGATTTGAGACACATAAATGTAAATTTAATATAAAACTATGTAAATGGCGCTCTGTGGCGCAGCAGGATTTTGAACACGGTCCTGAGCCGCCGCAGACAGACGCCGAAAGGCGCCGCCGGTGTGTGTACTCTCATAAAGAATAATGTGTTCGAATTTAAAAGACGTGGCGCTGCGGTGTGCGACCCCCTTTAGACTCCATCAGCTGCCATTATTATGTACTATTTCTAATTCATTGAGACTCATTTCAGCTTTCTTTCTTTCTTTCTTTCTTTCTTTCTTTCTTTCTTTCTTTCTTTCTTTCTTTCTTTCTTTCTTTCTTTCTTTCTTTCTTTCTCGCTCTCTTTTTCTTTTCTCTTTTCTCTTTTCTCTCTTTTCTTTCTTTCTTTCTTTCTTTCTTTCTTTCTTTCTTTCTTTCTTTCTTTCTTTCTTTCTTTCTTTCTTTCTTTCTTTCTGTCTTTTTAACTAACAAGTAATAATGTGATACTTCAAACTACTTTAAACTTCTCGTCCAAACTTTTCCAAGCCATCTTAAAGTTTGTCTCGACGAACTGCAGATAAATACTGTAGTCCAAAGATTATTCAACCTGCAATGCGTTTTATATAATCAATGAACTCTTCAACCAATTCTGAGTTTGTCAAATTTTTTTTTAACTTTCTATATTAGTTGTCAAAATAAATAATTGCAACAGTTCTATCATGCCTAAATTAAAAAGGAAAACAAAAGTTTCCCTGGTTACGTTTGACGGTTTATTTAGCAACCCCAATCAGAATCGAGTATTCACCCAGACCATGGTATAAAATTTGTTATTTTATGGATTTAAAAATTATCCATTTTTGTTTGTCCTTTACAAATGAACGCAAAATGAATGCCTATCGTCTAGTACATATGCACAGTGCTCACATTTATTTGGACATTAAAACATTACATATCAGTTTGTGCCTTATAGTGTGATCTCACATAGCAGAATATTTTAATCCAGACACATGACGTATATATAACAAATACATGCATGCAGTTTTGACAGCTTTAATCGCCTTTTTGATTCTTACATGCACTGGCGGCGTTACGGCCACCCCTCTCACAACTGCTGTTTCTGTCTTTTTTTATTGACAAAAATTGCGTTTTTTAAAACCACAAAAAACGTGAGACTTTTCAGACGCACACTCCAACTTCACCTCAGCGCCAGGCGCAAGTCAAACGAGTGCGGAAATGTGCAAGTGCCGAATGAGCTTCAGCAGAACATCAGACAGTGATATGCACATAGTAAATATAGAGTAAATCTTTCTCAACTGGTGGGTTGCAAGACCGGTTTGAGTAAGTCGAATAGTGTGCAGTCAACAACAAACGTAATTCTCTTTTTTTCTGATGCTACTTTTATTTTAGAAGATGTGTGAAAGCTTGTGGCACTTCTGTCAGATGCTGAGAATAGGGCGTTGTCCTTATTCAGTTGGCTATCTTCGGTAAGATGAGATGTTGTCAGGCCAAATGTCAGTAAAACTAACTAACTTTTCTGTCATACGGCTGACCGCTGTTGTACTGTGCTTACGGTACGCACATCATGCGCAAATGCGGCGTGCTGTAGCCGTAGTTCTGTCATCAATTAACTCATGTAAGCAGTGGCGGAGCCAGGATTTTTCATTAAAAAAAATCATTAAAAATTATCCATTTTTGTTTGTCCTTTACAAATGAACGCAAAATGAATGCCTATCGTCTAGTACAAATGCACAGTGCTCACACTTATTTGGACATTAAAACATTACATATCAGTTTGTGCCTTATATTGTGATCTCACATAGCAGAATATTTTAATCCAGACACGTGACGTATATATAACAAATACATGCATGCAGTTTTGACAGCTTTAATCGCCTTTTTGATTCTTACATGCACTGGCGGCGTTACGGCCACCCCTCTCACAACTGCTGTTTCTGTCTCTTTTTTTATTGACAAAAATTGCGTTTTTTAAAACCACAAAAAACGTGAGACTTTTCAGACGCACACTCCAACTTCACCTTAGCGCCAGGCGCAAGTCAAACGAGTGCGGAAATGTGCAAGTGCCGAATGAGCTTCAGCAGAACATCAGACAGTGATATGCACATAGTAAATATAGAGTAAATCTTTTTTCAACTGGTGGGTTGCAAGACCGTTTTGAGTAAGTCGAATAGTGTGCAGTCAACAACAAACGTAATTCTCTTTTTTTCTGATGCTACTTTTATTTTAGAAGATGTGTGTGAAAGCTTGTGGCACTTCTGTCAGATGCTGAGAATAGGGCGTTGTCCTTATTCAGTTGGCTGTCTTCAGTAAGATGAGATGTTGTCAGGCCAAATGTCAGTACAACTAACGAACTTTTCTGTCATACGGCTGACCGCTGTTGTACTGTGCTTGCGGTACGCACATCATGCGCAAATGCGGCGTGCTGTAGCCGTAGTTCTGTCATCAATTAACTCATGTAAGCAGTGGCGGAGCCAGAATTTTTTCATAAAAAAAAATCATTACAAATTTTCCATTTTTGTTTGTCCTTTACAAATGAACGCAAAATGAATGCCTATCGTCTAGTACAAATGCACAGTGCTCACATTTATTTGGACATTAAAACATTACATATCAGTTTGTGCCTTATATTGTGATCTTACATAGCAGAATATTTTAATCCAGACACGTGACGTATATATAACAAATACATGCATGCAGTTTTGACTGTTTTAATCGCCTTTTTGATTCTTACATGAGTTAATTGACGACAGATCTACGGCTACAGCCCGCCGCATTTGCGTGTGATGTGCGTACCGCAAGCACAGTACAACAGCTGTCAGCCGTATGACAGAAAAGTTAGTTCGTTTTACTGACATTTGGCCTGACAACATCTCATCTTACCGAAGATAGCCAACTGAATAAGGACAACGCCCTATTCTCAGCATCTGACATAAGTGTCACAAGGTTTCAGACACAACTCAAAAAAAGAGACAGAAACAGCAGTTGTGAGAGGGGTGGCCAAAGGGGTGGCCAAGCTTAGACCAAGGGTGGCCACGGCCCCCCCTGGCCACCCCCTAGATCCTCCACGCCGAGGATTTCATGTGGGATGATTGAGTCAGGACATGATAGATGGGTGATTTCAAGATTTGTCAGAAGACAAATACTTTTACAAAACTGAAATTTAAAAAACAATAAGACTTGTTTTATGATAATATATTTTATTAAGTTTATTAAGTTTATTAACAGTTGTGGTCGTTTTTGGGTTGGGGTTAGAATATGAACAAATTAGATAACCTGCACAGTTTACTTTACTGTGATTTAACAGTCCAGGACAAATAGATGCATTAATGTGCATCTGTGTTTGTATGTTGGCAGGTGAACCAGTGGTGTGAAAGTGGAGTGTATCTGTTGGCCTCTCAGGCTGTAGACAGATGCCAGACCCAGGAAGGTGCAGAAGCAGCACTGCAGGACATCGAGAGGTACATGAAAACAGCCAAAGAGCAGCAGCTCAGTCATCTCAAAGACCTCGGCAACCAGTATGAGATCATCCTCTCAGAGCTGGTCAAGGTACAAGTGAAGTTAATTACAGTTGAATGCATTTGTAAACAGTGGATTTCATATATATATATACTGTATACAGGGCCACCTTAAGAAAACACAACACAACAGGGCTAAAGACACACCTTAAGAAAAATGTTCTTTTCACTGCTCCCATAGTGTATGATTGCAGAACAAATATATATGTTTTTATTGAACATTGATGGTGCAAACGATTTTGTGTGATAATAAAATAGATAATAAAAAGTGGTTTGTTTTGTTTAAAAATCTTAGAAATGTTTGAGGTGGCAAGGTTTGTCTTTTAAGCCCACACACGGGGTAAAAGGTTCACCAGCATGGCAAAAGGCACACAGTTTTTATGCAAATACTTTAGGCAAAAATATATAGTTTGAATAATGTCTAAGTAAATACTTGTTCAAAACAATCCCTTTAGCAAAGTTTGTACTAATTTCTGTTTATTTTGATAAATAAATGATTTTTTGTTTAATAAATATACTGTCATTAAAATATGCTAATATAAATATATTTTAAAAATACAGAAACAAAATTATTTTAAAAAGTAAAGATTCTGAAAGCATTGAAGGAGATCCCGTAATAATTTAATATAGATTTACAGTAGGAACAATACATTTATTTTATTACATGATATGATTAATATAATATTTTTAAATGATGGTTTCATTATAAACATGGTGATTATCTCTTAAGGTGGAAACCCAACCTAATACAGTATATTATATTTATCATCTGAATCTAACCATGTCATGTCAACAAATGGAAAAGTCAGCCAGCTATTTATTATAATGTTAATTATTGTGCCTTTCGCCCCGACAGCCTTTTACCCCAAATACCATACTTTTACATATTCTCCCATTATTGAAAAACTGTTGCTTTAATTACCTTGAACGAAACTGAAAATCATTAAAGGTTGTATCAGCGATTTCAGGCCCAAAAAAGGCCCAAACATAAATTATCACATTCATCTAATCTTTCCTAACGATCCGCTAGCTGCCCGCCCCATAAGCATGCCGTCAAAACCGCGTCTCTGTAGGCAGCCTATGGCTCTGAGATCTGCACACAAAAACAATTGGTTTCACCAACCACTCAAAACTGACAGGGGGTGGGTGCTGTGAGGTTTTGCGCTTGTGCACGACTGCACGCGAAGTCACTCCTCAGAACTCACAAACACATCCTAAGACATTGCACTGCACACACACACACACACACACACACACACACACACACACACACACACACACACACACCTCACTCCAGTATCTCCACCTTTCAAAAGCCTTCCCGATAACTATTCGTGTCTTGGAATAAACACGATGGTATTCCCTCGCCCTAATCCTCCTCCTCCTCTTGGGGATTGACTCAGCCATGTTCAATTTCTCTTGTTCGTTGATAGACGCTGGCTTCTTCTTCAGCTCCAAATTAGCACTGAATCGATACATATATATATATATATATATACTGAAATATTAATATATTCATCTTGGTATTTCGTAGTATTTGATGTCCTGTTGCTTTAATGATGGCAGCGCTTAAGCTTGAACTTTCATTATTCAATGAGTGACCTAGAAATAGTACTGAATATTAATAATTTTCCTATATATTAAATACTAAATAATGTTCTGTCAATATTTCTATGGTTAAATTTGGTTTCAGAATTCTGGAGCTCACTGTAGCTTTAATGATACTATTCATCTGCTCCTGATAAATAACTGGTATTTTATATCTTTTATCCCTTCCCATGCAGAGCAAAGCCCAAACTGCTCTTAAAAGGCTGGATGATGTTCAAGAGATGTTTGAGAAAAGACATGCGAGTCTGAAAAAGCTGTCTACAAAGCAAACAAGGCCAGTGCAACCTGTTGCGCCTCGACCAGAATCTTCACCAAAACGCACTTCACCTAAAATCCCGCCACCCACTGTAGCTGGTGAGTAAACCAGGTGCATGTTGACAGAAATGAATGCATTTCCAAACCGCCAGTGGTTAGTGGTATTTGCTTGTATACTTGCCACTCTCTTTTTCCAGAAGCATGTCCTCATTTCGAGTTGATAACCTTTTAGTTTGAGTGCAGTTTTGTTAAATGCACTTATTCTAGTACCAGTGCTCACATTTATGCAAATTTACTGATGTTTCTGACAGGAAAACATTAAAGGTGCATTAAGCAACTTTTCATGTTAAAAATACCCGTTTTCTAACCCATACATGCTTAAACAATTGCCTGATGGGCTGAATGAGCCCTTCTCTGATCACTGAGATTGTCTCTATAATCCTGTAAAGTAAAATAAATAAGAGGGATTCGGGCTGGAATTTTAGACTGGGCGTGACGTCATGCGCGTTCACGGCACGCTCACATAGCTATGTCTGGCAGGTTTGTGTATTCGCCGGCATTCTCCGTAGAAGATGGATTGTAAGAGACCTGCTTGTAGTTCATTTTATACACCAACGCAAACTCCACGCAAGATAAAAAAAAGAAAACTTGTCTCTAGTGCAACCAAAAGGGCAAAATTGGACTCAGACAGGCGTCGGAATAAGACGAGAGTAAACATAGGGACAGCAGTTGAAAAGTATTGACACATTTCACATAAATGTTCATCAGTGTGTATTGTCCCTGGCAAAATATCTACTAAATAAATCTGCACTACATGTAGTTTAATGATTTGCTATTCGATTAAAACAGTTCAAATATCTTGAGTGTGATATAAAATGCTGATATATAAGTTAGATAATTAGACACAAATTTTGAGCAAATTACTGCTTAATTAGGATGTATTGCTATTGGAATATGCTACTTAGCAGATCAATAAAACAGGCTAAACCCCCGCAAATCTTCGGCGGATTAGCCTGTTTGGCTTTTATGGTAACGTCATAGTGCCATTTAATTGTTTATTACCTTGAGACAATTGACCTTTCGCCGGCCCCTCCCCCAAAACGGCCATTGTCCAATCACACATCATAGCAACCGTTACAATGTGAGCAGGTCCGACAAACATTATCAAGATGGTGAAGCGTGCGCCCATGGCGTTTGTAAATCGGACACTAGATACCCCGAGAGATTGTCTGGAGGAGTTGTGTTCTTTCCATTCCCAAAGCCGAAAACACAAACAGTGTGGACGGCCCCACTCCCAGTTAAATGTGTTTAACATTACGAAGCATAAATACGTCTGCTGGCTGTGGTATCGATGGCTAACGTTACTTAATTATTATAATTTTTTTTCTGATCTGAAAAACTATCCTATCTGTAACTCAAAAAAACATAATATTGTCTGAACCGCGATTTTTATGATCCGTTGCCCCACTAATAAATATTATGGTCTCAACCGCGATTTTTGTGATCCGTTGCCCCCCTAATAAATATTATGGTAAGTGCATTATGAAAGACAATCAAGGAAAGTTATTTAGATGCAAATTAAGGCTATGTCTGGTTAAACAGTTATTGTGTGATTTCGTTTATTGTGCTTTGTCAACTTGAAGCATGAATTTGAGAAAGAAAATCATTTTTGGAAGAAAATGCACCACATACATACTTTTGTCAATGATATAAGTTATAGCTAAAAGATTGTAAAAGCTTTCAGTTCTCCCTGCCTAATTGTAGTTGAAAAGTCAAATTAAGCTTGATTAATGATATAGTGACTGATCAAATAAACTACAGCATCGGGAATATAACTCCCATGTGTTTTGCAGCATTTAAAATTTCAGTCATTGTGTGATGCGAAAAAACACACATATGAAATTATTGCTGACAGCACTTTTATTTTCAGAGAGTTTTTTCTTTCACACAAAAACACAACAGTAAGTGTCTTTCAATGCTTTTAAACACTTGATTCCTCGTTCTTTGTCATATCACAAATGATGTGTGAACACCGGTAAGCATTAGCCTCGATAGAGACGTAGATAGTAGTCGTGTCTCCTTCATTGCGTATTTTTTTATATTTTGAATATATCCCTCCACTGCACTCTGTAACCCCTTTTGCCTCGATCTGGAGGATATCGCGGAGGTATTGCTCCAAAAATGGTCACTGACACGCACGGGTATACCTCTTTCCGTCATGGCAATCTGTCGCGCTGGTCGTGTTTGACCATTTGTTTGTCGGACGTAGCAACAGTAACTAAGGGGGGCGGGGCTCAGCGAAAGGTCAATTGAGTGTACTTTTTTGACTGACTGTGCTTTGAGCTTTTACAAAGTAACAACTTATATTGTTCATGAACGTGTTTCCATAATAATACAATCATAAGTGGATACAGTAAACACATAACACAGTTCAACATGGAGATAGATGGAAATAAAAAACGAAGTTTTCTACTACCCCCGTTTTTCCCTCACACATAAGTGTGTAATTTACTCAATTGCCTTTCCTTTCACATATTTAAAATGACTTGCAGATTTATAACTTTATTACCTCTGAAGACATTATGATTGTAAACAAAAGATTTGCGGCTGATGCTCCTTTGGTTATGAACAGCTCGTGCTCGTGCAAGCGTGCGTGTGCGTGTGGTCCATGAGCGTGCACACCTCTGGCTGCAGTTTCACTTGCCGCCAGAGGTGGCATAGTTCTGCAAAAACTCAGAATCTTGCTTAATGCACCTTTAAAGTTACACTTTGTATCCTGAAGTATTTAAGTTGAAAATATGAAGGCTTTCCAGCTTGTTTAATTATGTTCTAAACTCTACAGCATCAAATCGCAAAGCTACAGAGAACTCCAGTACCAATAAGCAGCCCAGTGACGCAGAGCTGGCAAGGAGGAAAAATATTCGCAAAGCCAAAGGTGGCATCAAGGTACATCAGCCTTTATCAGCTCAGATACATGGTCGGAAATAAATGCAAGTTTTTAAAAACGTCTAAAAGCCATTTGCATGTATAAAAAATGTTTTAGTCTGGGATTAGTTCTGGTTAGGTTACACTTTTTGAAAATCCATTTTAGACATTCTACTGACTACAAGTAACTTTGCAACTACATGTCAACTAACTCTCATTAATTTGCAACTACATGTTAACTAACTCATTGGAGAATTAGTAGACTGTTAGGTTAGGGTTAGTAGAATAAGTTGGCATGTAGTTGCAAAGTAACTTGTAGTCAGTAGAATATCTGTTGGGGGAGCATCAAAATAAAGTGTTAGCATATACTAAGCAGACAGTCTTCTGGTAGTTTACTTGTAGTTGCAAAGTTACTTAGAGTTAGTAGCATTGTCGCACTGTAAAAAAAACTGCATAAACAAAATTCAAGTAAATGGGATGAATCAATAAGGTTCTTGTAGTATATGTGTAGTAATTTGATATTGCATTAGTAGCATTAGTTGCAATGCCCAACATTTTTACTGCCAACTAAAAGAACCTGAGTTTCACCCAGCCAGCCTTGTCAGTCCAAAGATATTAAGCTGAACGCTGGTTCTCTTGTCATTTTACAACATAAAACTGGCAGCTGTGGTTTCCAGAATAATTCTCTCTAAAATACTGTAAAAATATAAATACATTTACAGAACAACCTGTACATTTGACAAAATTACATTTTGTGTAATTTACACACAAAAAATACATTTAAAAAAAAGCATTTGAAATTTATCTGCCTATCATATTTTTTACTCTTAACACACACTGACAGTCACTATAATAACACTTGTGGAAAAGAGAAAAGCCACATAATGAATCAGTTTTTATCACAAGTAGCTTTTCCACAAGCTAAGGTGCTAATACTGTATATAAAAGATCCACTCAGTGTTATTGTCACGATCCACACACGGGAAACAGGGGTAAGATCCAAAAGCAGTTTATTGGGTAATCCGTAAATCGTAAACCAGTCCAGGCAAGGGTCAAAACCATATAAGCAATCCAATAAACAAGAACAATACAGGAACAGGCAAGGAACAGGCAAGGAACAGGCAAGGAACAGGCAAGGAACAGGCAAGGAACAGGCAAGGAACAGGCAAGGAACAGGCAAGGAACAGGCAAGGAACAGTAACACAGAAGTGGTGTGACAAATAACAAGGACTCCGTAACAAACACTAAACAGGCAGGGATTATATACACACAGAAACTAACAATCATGATGGGGAACAGCTGGGTGCAATGAACAGTGATGAGTGCAGACAAGGATTGTGGGGAATGCAGTTCCTAATGTGAATGACACCATGGGGAAGAGGACCTCTAGTGGACACCCAGGGAAACACAAACCAGACACTGTGACAGTTATGCACACAAACACAAAACAACATCTTTGTAACACACAGACACTAAAATAATGCAATAAACATTCATTTAAAAAGATCAGATGTAACATATATAACTGATAAGAAAAAGTAATTAGAAACTTAATTATACAAATTTTAAACCATCAAATGTGAAGTGTCACAGAGAATAGTGGGGAAGTCATTTTAAGGTTTTTCACTGTAAATTGTAAGTTATGTTCTTTTTACTTCCAAGAATTGTACATTTTACAGTGTTTTATTGTATTTGATCAAATGTAAGCTTAGATCTATTATAGCCTTTCTCCTTATACGGTAACTTACTGTTAACCAATATACAGGTTTTTAGTGTCGCATTTTGACAGTCTTTAAAGAAATTAATTACTAGCTACTAATTACTTCAACAGTGTAATTAGATTACTATACTAATTGCTCTCTCTAAAAAGTATTGCATTACTCATTTCTAATTACTTTCTAAGGCCCCGTTTACACGATGGGAAAACGCAGATATTTCCCTGCGTTTTGGCCTGTCATTTACACGAAAACGCCGTTTTTATCCCAGAAAACGATTATTTTTAAAAACTCCGGCCAAAGTGGAGATTTCTGAAAACGCCGGTTATGTGTTGCCGT
Organism: Leuciscus leuciscus; assembly: GCF_965113295.1. Lineage (NCBI taxonomy): Eukaryota > Metazoa > Chordata > Actinopteri > Cypriniformes > Leuciscidae > Leuciscus > Leuciscus leuciscus. The sequence continues at coordinate 18,137,396 of NC_138747.1, read as the reverse complement.
GTCAACTGGGAGAAACGGGGTTTTAGGTTCTCAAACGTCACATTATGCGCCAGAAAATGCTTACGTCATGTGAGCGCCCTATGTTTAGAGTTTGTTCCATACTGTCTATGAGTTTGTTTGGCTACTATTTGATCGTGGATGCTGTTAAAGTGGTACTCATTTTTACTTTTGTGAAAACGCTTTTGGCCTGTTTGCATTTGCTTCGCTTGTCTATTTTATGGCTCTATGGCTTGTCGCCATGTCTATTGTTTTGAAAGGAACAGGAAGTCGCTCGTGCTATTCGTCGTTGTCGATTTTGAGGATTCTGATTGGCTTGCATGGCTTTATCCTTCTCCTTACACTGCCGCCCCTTTGTATTTATGCGGGTTGATGTAAACGGCAACTGTTTTTGAAAACGATATTGTGTGCACGATGTTATTTTTGAAAACGGAGGGGGAGAAATATTCGTTTCTCTAAATACCCGGCTATGTGTAAATGTGGCCTCAATCCCATATCAACCTCGACCAGTTGAACAATACAAGGACAAACATGAAACTGCTTTTTTTAATTCTTAAAAAAATATATATATATAAAATTGCATAAATTAATCTTTAACTGACCAAAATATTTAAAAGACGATTGCATTAAAACATACATTTTAACATTAGACGCTAAATTTTAATGTTAAATCCACTATTGTTTTATATAGAATTGCAGTACAGTATATAATGCAATTCCATTATAAGTAACTGTTATTAAATTAAAGAAAAAATCTAAGTAATCCCTTACTTACTGCTTTAAGGGATAAGTAATTAAATTACAGTAATACAACTGGTTTGCAGATTGTCTATAGAGGACTTTTGAAATAGATTGTTACCTTAGTTCTTGCCTGTAATAATAATTGTATTTAATAAGAGTTTATGTTATCATTACAAATTATACGTCCAGAATACATAACGCTGTTTTTATTTAAAATTGAATCTTTAACATGCAGTTTTCTGTCTTCCTGTGGTTTTTCACAGATCGAGGTCATGCATGAAGGAGGCCAAGGGGGTTCGAGTCATGTTCTCATGAACAATGAAACAGAAGAGTCACTTTCAAACAGACGCAGGTAAAAACATGTCTTTTGAGAAAGAGATTTCCAGTCAAAATCACAAAAGGGGTAAATGTGTTAAACGGTGTCAGAAACTATCCAAGGTTACGAAAAGGACAAGACCCACTTGTGTATTTACAGTGTATTTACCCACTGGAATGGGCTACGTGCACAAGCGTCGTGACGAACTTCCGCTATTGTCAGAAGTCGGCATATCAGTTTCCGGTTTACTTGCGCGTCGCCCAAAATGTCTATTTCGTGCAGCGAAATTTAAGCTTAAATTGCTGTTAGCGGCTTGAAGCAGTGCAAAGTGACACACAGCAGTGATCCAAAACGCCACACACGGTTGCAGTCCGTCGATCCGTTCCAGGAGCGGTGCGTATACAGCAGTGCAGCGATCGTTCCCACACCGAGTCTATTTCTGCTGTGCGTGCACGGGTGCGCTGAATAAAAGTGACAGCGCATGTTTCGTGGTCAGAATGAACAAAGATTGACCTGAAAATGTAGTAATTTCACCATAAATGCGTTTAATTAAATAAAATGTAGTAATCTCACAATAAATGCATTTAATTATATACTACTATTTTTTTCACAGTCATCTTTTTACTTTTAGAAGACCTGGGTAAAGCAAGGAAAACTACAATTTACTTCAACAAGGCGACATAATGAACAACACTCGTCTCATTGGTGGAGGTGGAAAAACAAGTTCTTTGTGACATGCAAGATTTATTTTATTAAAATTTAAATGCAAAAGAAAAGGCATGAGAGTCGGCTGTTTTTGTTAATTTACACTTAAATATTTGACCACTTGCTTGAGCAACTTAATATAAGTATAAGTAATGCATGGAATAATAGCCCTACGTTGTTTAAATTGTGTTTAAACGTGCATGTGTCCATTAAAGAGTGTATATGTGTACAAAGAGAATTGCAATGCTGACAACTTTTTTTAAAAATAAAAGTTGCAGCATAACTTCTGGATTTTAAATAAAAATAGTAAGTAAGTGTTTGTGGTACTGCCGCGGATCAGTTATTTACTGCAAACGCATCATATGTGAAGCACTATAGGGCGTGCTGCTCCTGCACCGCACACACACTGCACACGGAGTATGTGTGAAACGGGCGTTAGATCCACCTACAGTTCTTAGAAACTTAGATGTGTCAAGCAAATTATATCTCTTTTTTTCGTACAACAGCAGCACTCATCTTGTTTGTTTATAGCGGATGCCGATGAAGACAGTCGTAAACCGGAAACTGATATGCCGACTTCTGACAATAGCGGAAGTTCGTCACGACGCTTGTGCACGTAGCCTATTGGGTAAATACAGGGACTTAATTTTATAGCTAGATTAAAATGTCATCAATTTGTATATGTGTGGAATAAGAAATAGCAGACTTTTTTTCTGGCTAATGCTAATTTCACAGCTAGCTAGCATGTTTTGTACAGTACATCTCACTTACACACAATTAAATAATATTTACCCAAATTTCCTGTATAACTCCACAACTTTTTTGAAACTACAACTTGATTAAAAACTATGCACGATAAAAAATAGACTATTCCCAAGTAATATTTATCTTTATTTGGGTTTATTTCTTTTTTTTACACGAGTTTGATGTTTCATATCAAGCACTTCATTGACACACTTTTCTCCTTGGTAATCATGTAGACTAATGTTTGAACACTTTTGACATCACAACTTGGACATAAAAGTGCATATGGGTGACACATTAAACAACACTCATCTTTCTGATAGCGGCCCATTGTGTTTTACTTGGTCTAAATCTTTCTATCTTTCTGATGACACGCATTAATCTCACATGTGATGCCATATCTGAATATACAGGATTAACTAGTTTGTTAGATAGTATCTTATACCTCAGTAGTTTTCAATCCTGGTCCTTGGGCCCCATTGTTCGGCATTGTTCACGCCAAACAGGTCAACAAACCTATCCCTGTTGGGTCTCATAACGGTTTTCAAACACGGATCTTCTTCACTACATCTGTGACACGGTCTCTTTTGTATTTTGCAATACCATGACTACAGTTTCTAATTTCACTACAGAATTTATAATTTGTGTTTTAGGCTTGCTACTGCTTCTGCTTTTTACATTTCATTTTGACACTTACAGCAACTTTTTGCAGTGCACTTTCGCCGGTGTGAAAATGGTGTGAGGTTAGGGGTGAAGTGTGAGGACACACAAAACCGCAAATTGCCAGTCTCTATGCTGGTATCTGATGCAACACAGTGCACACAGTGTAAAATCAACTGACCCCATCAACTTCGCCTGCAGAAATATGAGTCTTGAGAAGCTCTTGTGCAAGGAACTCTTCCTATTTCCGCAGTGGTTGTCATCCCGTTCGGTCTAAAATAGTCCAAACACTGTATAAACACTTTTTATAGGCGTACCATAGTAATTCGGGTTAAAGGATTAGTTCAACCCAAAATGAACATTTCCTAATAATTTACTCACCCCAATGCCATCTAAGATATCCATGTATTTCTTTCCTCAGTGGGAGAGAAATTATGTTTTTTGAGGAAAACTGGATTTTTCTTCTAACAATGGACTTCATTGGTTACCATCGTTTTTAAGTCCAAATCAATGCAGTTTCAAAAGTCTTTGAAGTGTTTAAACGGGCTGTACGCGATCACAGCTGAAGAAGAGGTTGTTATCTAGCGAAACGATAGGTCATTTTCAAAAGAATTTTATAATTTATAGACTTTTTACCTTCAATAGTTCGGATTGAGCTGATCAACAAATGGACAGGGAACTACGTTATCACATTGAAAGGTCACGTCGGCACCGGCAATACTATTTGAACTACTATTCATATTCATCAGAATGTTATTCATATACTATTCACATTCATATTCACTGAATACTATTACTATATATAATAGCAAACAATACTATTTGAACTATCCTCCTACGTACGGTCGCATTGTAAACAGTGGGGCGGTACTTCTGCCGGCGCCGGTGTGACCTTTCAACGTGATGACGTAGTTCCCTGTCCGTTTGTTGATCAGCTCAATCCGAACTATTGAAGGTAAAAAGTCTATACATATATATATTTTTTTTTTAAATGACCAATTGTTTTGCTAGATAACAACCTCTTCTTCAGCTGTGATCGCGTACAGCCTGTTTAAACACTTCAAAGACTTTTGAAACTGCATTGATTTGGACTTCAAAACGATGGCAACCAATGAAGTCCATTGTTAGAAGAAAAATCCAGAAAAGTTTTCCTCAAAAAACATAATTTCTCTTAATTATGAGAATATCTTGGATATCTTGGATGGCATTGGGGTGATAAATTATTAGGAAATTTTCATTTTGGGGTGAACTAATCCTTTAAGTATGGTGGCCGAGAGAGCTCAATGTGCTACAACTGAAGAAAACACATGCAAATAGAAAAAAAAAACACTAGAAAAAAAAACAAAAACATATTTTGACAACACATGTGCCACAAGTACTCTCAACACAAAATACAGAAATGCTATGCAAATACTCACAACCCAACCAAATACAGAAACGTGATGCAAATACTCACAACGCAACCAAATAAAGAAACGCGCTGCAAGTACTCACAACACAACCAAATACGTAAACACACTGCAAATAGTCACAATGCAACCAAATACAGAAACACGCTGCAAATACTGACAACCTAAAATGCATGGCATAATGCATGGCAGATATGTTGGTAGAATACAAACCAAATAGAGCTCTCAGATTGCAAGGGTCAAGCCGGTTCGGGTACATTCAAAACGAGATGGCGTTTAGCTATTGTGCCACCCACAGCTGGAACCAGATTCCAGAGCTTGTCAGATTTGCCTTATCAGTTTAGCTTCCTTTAAGGGCAGATTAAAAACACATCTGTTGAACTGCATTTCCTGTGGAAGAAAAAGTGATGAAATTACACCCACTTTTCTTCTTCTTTATACAATTGTCTGACACTCAAAAATATCATGCATTGTGTTCATTTTATGGGAATTAACTTGTGGTGTTATACTGCAATGCAGGACCAACCTTGTAGCCGGCAACCCCTTTACATCTGGTTAAGTTATTCTCTTTTAAGACATACACAATTTGATCTGTTAGACTCTAGATAGAGTTTACCAGCCATATCTGAACACTTTAAATCGTAAATATTTTCTCTTGTTTTAAAGCCATAAGGTTCTTATAGTAACAACAACTTGAATAGTCAGTTACTGTAGATATGATTGGAGTTGTTTTATTGCATTAAAATACAAATAAAAATTATATGAATTTGGACATTTTTATTTATATATGCCCAGTATATTTAAGTCTGTGTTTTGAGTAAACTACAACGTCATCAAAAAGACAGATATTAGTGGTTAATGTTCTACATTTGGTTATGTGGTGAGTGGTATGTCAATGAGTTCCTTTAGTGGCATAGTTGCCTGTTGCAAGGAAGCGCATGATGAAGGAGAATTCCAGGAAATAGAATAGAATTAATCAATAATAGCAAGTGCATTGAACATAGAAGAAATGACTTGTTACTGACATTAGTACAGCTGCTTCTCATTGAGCTAAGCAACATACAATATAATAGTAGCAGCATAATACCTTAAAAACGTTAACATAACGTTCAAACTTAACTGAACATTAAACAGTAACAGGTATTTTGCTTTACTCAAATATGAAAAAATAACACCTAATTTCAACAAATACTGTCTTCATCCAGCTTTAAAGTCATCATGAAATCAAAAATTCCTTTTTTTTTAATTTGTATTAATGTTCCCCCTTAATCTTTAATGAAAATAACTTTCCCTTCCCTATTCCAGCGACATCTCTTCTCTGATGATGTGTTTTGGCACGAGTGCGGTACAACCTGTCAATCACATGAGATCGCAGAAATAGCCACAATAAATGACTCACAACTTTTAATGCAACAAAAATGATTCATCAAGTCTCAGCACAGATTAACTCTTTCATGTATTCCATATATTCACTATTATACAATAGCAATTATGCAATTACACATCTTCTGAAAGAGTACCAAATCTCCTGATCCAAAAACCAGCGAAGAAGGAACAGAAACACATACTTAAGCTAATGCGATCATCAAACAGCAAATAAATCAAAATTGCCTAACATTACCGAATAAAAAGTCGTCCTAGGAAGAGATACAGGACTGTGCAAGCTTTGAGGTTGTAGATGGACTCACTTTACCCGGTCTATGTTTTGACCAATGTTCTGAATCCGATCTGTATGTAGTCTTTGACAAATACACAATTTTCTCAGCTTTTTGTTCAAAATGTTGCTTTTTTTAAATGAAATTTACCCACATTCAAGTGTTAAAATAAGAATGCATGATTTTGTTTTGTTTTGTTTAAAAGCACAGGCTCTGTTCTTTCTTTTGATTTAGTGCATGCGGGGTGTGAACCTACACGGTCTCACGGTTCGGTTCCTCAATTTTCAGTTTTACTTCAAAAGTGATGTGTGTGTGTGTGCGTGTGCTTGCCTGTTTGGGAAGTCGCAGTGACAGAGACAGTGACATTCCAGTTTAAGTTTCAAGGGAGTAAAGCTTGTTTATGCCATTAAGAAAAGGAAAATCTGTCAAATAAATTTTGTTTTAAAGAAATGTTCATTTAAAAGCAGCGCTCATTAATCAGTGTATTATGTTACCATTAAAGATGTGCGCATCAACTGTCGCCGAGTTCGCTGTTGAAGGTGACGATCATCCAGAGGTGGACAAAGTACACAACTTCCTTACTTGAGTGAAAGTACAGATACTACTGGTCAAATATGAACTCCGTTACAAGTAAAAGTTGTAAAGACCGATTTTTACTTTAGTAAAAGTACAGAAGTACTTGTTTTTAAAAGTACTTAAGTATCAAAAGTAAAAAGTAAATGTCAATGCATTGTTTTATTATTGTTGCATTGTTGTATGTAATAGGCTACCTTAAGCCTCTGAATATATATGCCTGCCAGTGCCTGCCTACCAGTAGTTCCAGTAGTGGGATTGAATGTGAGATTGTAAATGCACTCAATAACGACCACAATGGTTTCGGTCACCCAAATGGTTGTTCCCTCAAAGAGTGCCCTTTTTAAAGTTTTTTTGGCTTTTAGTATGAATGTGTTAGCCTTACTGTTATCTATAAGCTAGTGTGCTCCAAAACAATGACACAATTTGAATTTAGAAGACCAAACCCAACGTTGAAAATGAAAATCAGGTTGATGTCAGAATCCATCATCAGATTGACGTTAATCTCCAATGTTGGACAGACGTTCCAACCAAAATCCAACGTCGGATGCTGACGTCAATATGACTTTCATTTCCAACCAAAATGCAACCCCTGACCAATGTTACTACTTTCTACTCAAGGACCTTGACACAAATGTAGTGGAGTCAAAAGTACGATATTCGTCTTTCAAATGTAGTGAAGTTAAAGTAAAAAGTTATCAGAGAAAATAATACTCAAGTAAAGTACAGATACTCAAAAAGTGTACTTAAGTACAATACTCAAAAAGTATACTTAAGTACAGTACTCAAGTAAATGTACTTTGTTACTGTCCACCTCTGCGGTGATCCATTTATAATCACGCGTAACAACACATAATAATTGTAATTTGACCATCGGGTGCGGATACTTAAATCAGAGAAAATGATTGGGGCGGGTGGATGATTTGTTTTTGGCTGCGGATTCGGGTGACGTTCGAGCTCATCCGCTTACTCTAAAGCAGTGAGCTCGGGCTGAAAACGGCTAACGTGGTTTATCAAGTTAGTGGTATTACCTCCTGCATATTCTATTTGTGCGTGACATGAGCGCACACAGCACGTGTCTTCTGCAGGTCGTGCTTACTAGGTTGTTCATAAAAGCCAAAATGTGCCCTGATGTAGGCTTTTAAAGTAGTTGGAGCATTTTTAATTTTCTCGCACTTGTGTCTCACCTCCCTCTGCCATTGTATGCTACCGCGACAAATGACGTCAGAAAAGCGTCAGTACATTATAATCGATTATGGTCTATTACTGAACCGATACCGAATTGTCCTCGTCTGCATCGCGATGCATCAATGATTCATTTTGACACCCCTAATGTTCAGATATTCATACAACAAAATATTCTGTGGGCCATGAAAGTTTTGTGAAAATGATTGCTGGTGCTGGCTCAAAAAAAAAAAAAAAAAAAAAAAATGCTGGCAGGGGGAAAGAGTTGTTAACTTCGATTTTTGAAAAGTTGTGAAAAAATTTTCAGTAATTTTGTTTCTTTAGCTCATTATAAGTAAGTAATTTAAACAATCAGCAAACATCTACATTTTTGCCATTATTTGTACAAAGACTAATGCTTATTGAAGCATCTCATTCTTCTTGTAGCAACAATTTATTTACAATTCTTATTATTCTCAACGTATTACATTCTGTAATACAGTAATTTCACATTTACAGTGTCAAGAATTGTTTTGCACATGATGAAAATTTAGGGTAAATTGTCATGATAATGTCAATATGCAATAAATCTCAATACACTTTGTTTATTGAAGCAAAATATAACTTTATCTTTTACCAGTAGCAACATTGTATATAATCTGCTCATTAAAATGCCCTCTTGCTGTTTAAAAGATTTAAGCAGAAGCATATGACAATTTCGACATGAAAGATGTGTTTTTATTTCCATAAAAAGGTAAGACATTAGTTATTAGTTCTATAATTACATGCCATAGTGAAACATCTTATCTCACAGTCTTATCACAGTATCTTGTCTCCCATTATCAATGGTGCAATACAAAGAAACTGAAACTGAGCACAGCTAGATCTCACAAAAACATGTCCAATCCTATTTCACCCTACCAAAATAAGGGAAATGGCCATTATTAGCACCATACTATTTCTTTTTTCTTTTCTTTTTTTGCCTTTTGAAATAATTGTAATGATGATAAACAGAAAATGTTAATTAAATATTAATTATGTTTTTTGGTATTCATATTTTCATTTAATTTTATTATTGATTTTATTCTATTCTAGTTTTCAATTTTTTTGTAATTCTTATTCTCAGTAAATCTTAGTATTTTTCATAACTATAACTGATTAAAAAAAAAAAGCATTTTTAAAAAATTACAAAATGACTATTTATGAACTATAAACACTGCTTAAATAATATATCATAATTTATCTTGCATTCTGTGGAAGCTTGTTTCCGCCACAGAATAAAAAATATCTTGTGATATAAAGTTTATTTCTCATGTAAACTCTAATGTAAGTGTTGAACTCTATGAGTTCTATGTAAACTCGCAATTATGAGATAAAAAGTCGCAATTATCTTTTAAAATGTTTTATTCTGTGGCGGAAACAAGCTTCAAAAATAATAATTTATTTAAATTTTTAATTTATTAAAAAAAGAATAAATAATCTTCAAAATAATTAAATACGAACTTGACAGGTTTTGTGAGGTTCATATCATGTTCATGTTCTATCCCATTCCTGCTCTTTCACCATGGGATTGTTACATTGTACAAAAAAAGTTAATATAAAAATTAAAAATAAAAAGCAGAAGTGCTAAACATATGCTTAGGGCGCATAGCATTTATCTTTATTAGGAAATGTCACAATATAACATTTAAAGCAAAAGTAAACAGCAAAAAAAAACAACAAAAAAAATGAAATACTGCTCGGACTTCATCTCACAGCGCGTTATGTAAATGCTCCCATGCAGGAATACGTGTTTGTATAGTACGGCTTACAAAGTAGCATCATTTTCACAGCTGTACAATACAGTTTCCCCACCAATCCAGACGAAATACCTTCTACCTGTGGTGAGGTCGCAACCTTCCACAGATACCTGATATCGTCCTCGTGTCCATGAGAAGTGATCATTTTTTCATAGATGCACGGGTGATAGGGGGTTTTCCCCTCCCCCGAAAAGTAAACATGTTCCTGAGGCGAGACGCCAGCTGCAATGGCACATACACCCATGAAGACATCATCGATGTGCATCGAGGCGTTAAGAGATAGCATGGCCTGATAGATTTTGGCTGCCACGTCACCAGACACCACATACCCTGCCCCGGCGGTGTAATCTGGGTAGGAGGACCACTGGTACATGTCAAAAGGCATGTAGTACTTACTGTCCCTGCGGCGAATGGGAGGAGCCCCCCTGTGCACATGCCCGACCCAGAGATTGCGCACGTTCCGTCTTCTGAGGTCCTGAAGGTAGCGCACCAGATTGGGCATGTGAATGAAGACGTCGTCGTCCGCGGTCATGAGGAAGCGGGCATGGGCGCAGTTCTCGTGCGTCCAGTGGAACTGAAGCAGCAGTTTCACAGTGAGGTTGTGGAATGTGTCAAGGAAATCCTGCTGAACCAGGTCACCATGGTTCACATGTTCCTTCCACAAGTCTTTCAGAACTGACTTATTAGTGAGCATGTCTCGGTTAGCTCCCATAGCGAACACCACCTTCACGATAACACCCAGCTCTCGACTTATGTAGGACTCGTCTCCCCAAGTGGAGCGGATGGCTTGCCGTCTCTTGAAGTTTCCCGGAGAGGACTTCACGAAGAGGAGGAGCAGCACGTCTTTGTCCTTACAAATGTCCTTGTTGTTTAGCAAATATGGGAAACTTCCAAACCTGGCGGCTTCCTCCGGGCTGACGCTGAGGCTCTTGTTGATGAAGCCGTAGCTGTTGATCAGGTAGCGGTAGGAGTACGACTTCATGTGGCTCACGACATGGTGGTCCACGTGTTCCCAGCAAACCATAAGGATTGACATGACACAGCACATCGAGACGAGCCGTAGAAAATGCCATTTTCTCACCCTTCTGCAATTTATGAACATTCTGCTAAAGCTGCGCACACTCTCAAAACCCTCTCTCGTCAAGTCCGATAATGCAATCCAGATGTACTACTTTCAATGATTTTCCAGCTATGAGTTTGCCTGAGTTCCATCATAGTCGTCTCACTGCAGGTGTGTTGGCCAACCAGAAGCATTAACCCCGAACATCTTCCTTTTTGTCTTTTTTTCTTACACTTCTTTTTACAAAAAATGTCTGCCGTTATTTGCTTTCGAAGTGATATTGCATTAATGCCGCATTTGTGTTCTGTAAAGAAAGAAGAATGATTATTTCAAAAGAATGCAGGGATTGCATATACTTATGATTTACAGTAAGCTACTGTACATAAACTTTTATTGTAGCTATTTATGCAGACAACTTCGGGTTTGGGTGTCATTCTTGACAGAACTCTGTCTTTTGAAACTCATATTAACATTCTTTAATAAATCGTCTGCGTCCTGTCCTTTAACTCAAGAGTACTACTACGCTTGTGCATGCTCTTGTAACATCACAAATCGACTACTGTATTGCTTTGTTTTACGGGCTTCCTTCCAAATCTCTTCATAAATTACACTTGGTACAAAATGCAGCAAAATGCTCGAGTTATTATCAAAACTTCCATTTCTGAACATATTTATCCTTTTTTACTAAATGTGCATTGGCTCTCAGTTAAATTCCTTGTAAATTTAACTTAAAAAGCACTTAGCAACTTGGCACCTTCATATCTTCTAGATCTTGTTCATACTCCTTCCCGCGTTTTAAGATCGGCTTCTGCGCTTACACTTGGTCTTACACGCAACGCACTCTGACAACTTCAGACCACAAGCTTTTGGTTATGCAGCTCCCCATTTATAGAACTCACTTCCAGTAGAAGTTCGCAACAGTTCTAGTCTTTCGGTCTCATCTTAAAACGTATCTTTTTAGGCAGGCTTTTATGTGATTTAATTTTTGTTGCTGTACTGGTTTTATTGTTTAATGTCATTGTTTTTATGGATTTTGTAAGGTGTCCTTGAGTGCCATGAAAGGCGCCTATAAATACAATGTATAATAATAATAATACTAACTTCATTGAATTGCCTCTTGGTTGTCTGCATAGAATTTGAGTAGATTATCTGGCATTTTTTTATTGGATTAATAATAAAATAATACTAATAATATGTAAATAGTTCATTTACAATAAATTAATGCACGTTTCTTCTTCTTCTTCTTCTTCTTCTTCTTCTTATCATTATTAACAGTTTACTGCATAACTGCTTAATTATGCAGTTATGCAGTTATTAAAATTTTTGTGAAAACTGTGACTCTTTGATAAATATAAAGTTCAAAAGAACATAATTTATTTGAAATAGAAATATGTTGGACTAAATTAAGTCTTTATTGACAGTTTGATCAATTTAAATACGTCCTAATAAAATTATTAATATAAAAAATCGTACAGACCCCATACTTTTGAATAGTTGTGTAGAAATATTACTAAAATATTTGGTAACACTTTACAATAAGGTTTTATTAGTTAACATGAACTAAGAATGAACAATACTTCAACAGCATTTATTAATCTTAGTTAATGTTAATTTCAGTGTTTACTTATAGATTATTTAAATCAAAAGTTGTATTTGTTAACATTAGTTAATGCACTGTGAATTACCTATGAACGGCAGTATTATAACTAACATAAAAAATTAAATAAAAATAGATACTGTAACAAATGTATTGCTCTGTTAGTTCATGTCAGTTAATACATTAACTAATGTTAACAAGCAGGCTTTATTGCAAAGTGTTACTGAATATTTTATCACTTTTGTAATATTTGTTTTGCCTATTTTTTCTTTTTTTCATTGTCATTCCACCTATTTGCTTTCAAAACAACATTCCTCTCTAACAAATGCTTCTTGTTTACACCATTTGTTGCGAGAGCTTATTCAAAACCTTGAGGGGACTCGCCGAATCGATCTTCTGAATGAAAGCAATCGTCGACTCAGCGCAACGTTGAATAAAAGAAGGCTTTAAGCCACCGAACGCGCTGATCTGCTGAGTGCTGTACAAAACATTCACGACCGCGAAAAGATCATTACAGCAGCAAATCTACTCAAAGGCACGACACGACAACAATGAAACTCATAATGTCACACACCCAAAACTTTTGCGAGCCTGGAGCAGAAGGGATCGTCTGTCAAACTGGATCGCCTGCTCACACCAGCCAGCTAGTGCAATTATTTACCTTAACTACAGTCTACATGACTGGTCCATCCCATTTTTACCCCTTCATTTTGATCAAAACTTGCCTAAAAATGCATTACAACTCTTTTTGCGCAATTAAGGATTACAAAAGTAAAGTCATACATTAAAAAAGATTACTCATGTAGATTTCAACACATTTCTGCCTTTCTATTTATAAATGATAGTGAGCGAAACCGGTTTCCTTACTGTAATGTTCACTGCCTTCTCATTCTCACATGTCAATTCATTAAATTGTTTCAACACTGTATTGTGCTTTTTTGCCTTTTAATCTTCACGGCTTGTTCAACTTCTCTATTTAATACCTTTGTCAATGTTAACTCATCTTAAAAAAGTCTTGCCTAGTGATCACAGTCTGTAAAAGTATTTCTCGAATTTTACATTAGCATTACTTGAATTTTCCTTATAGGTTAAATGTCATTAAAAAATTATTGAGATACTCCCAAAGAGACTCTTTGGAAAAACACCTCATGCATAGATTAATTTTAATAGATAATAATCATACTGTATGAGTCGGACAGCATGTTTAAAAGGGCTTGGCGCTCTCATTCGTTTTCCCTTATATCAAACTCAATACTCAAACTCCACAGTTACAGTGTAAATTTAGCATGAGGTCTCTAAGGCTTGACATAGCAATGGAAAAAAACATTTTGGCTTCTAGAAGTTAAATCTTTTAACTGTTTTCTGGAAGAACTCTGGGCAGAAACTCTATAATGAACTCAAAATATATATACGACTTACCATTGAGAGCGTGCCCCATTCATGATGTAGCAAATATGCAAAAGTCGTAGTTGTTTTTAAGCCCTGGACTTCAGTTGTATTGTTACAGCGGTATTGGAAGCAGAAGTGTGTAGCTACTACTAGAGCATTTGAGCAGGAGTGTTTCCTGATGGGTGGGAGGAGGAACGTACATGCCTCTTTTTAAACATTGGCTAACTTTATCATATGAACAAACTGTGAAAAGAGAGTCATCTCTGACAGAAACATTGAATTTGGGTCATCTGATTCGCATAAGCAAGGCTGCACCTCAGCACAATAAATGCGATTCATTGGCCTTGGTCTGTGTTAGAGGAGAACTAGTTAAGACAAAATGAAATCTGAAACTTAGAGGGTCATTTATAGCACCAAGCATTTTAACAAAATGTGTCAACATTTGTTTTTAGAGTATAGAAAACAAACTAGATGAGCTATAGCGTCGACAGTTGGCACAAAGATTGAAACTGAGCTGCCTTTTTGTTTGTTAGTGGTAGATTTGACGTGTCAGTGCAAAATACCAAATGGTTTAAGTGGAACAGCCTTTATCATACATTTTTAGCTTATTTTCTGCTATGAAAACAATTCTTTTACCAATCGTCCTTTTCTGAGAGCCCTGTTCATAGTTTAGCTTCCATAAAAAATCTCTCGTCACACCGATGTTCTGACATTTGTATGACCGAATACTGACGCATTTTTCATCTTTCTTAACAGTCACATAATGAATGAATTGATTGAGACGGAGAGGCTGTACGTGGAAGAGCTGCAGAGCATCATAGAGGTACATGCATGTGAAAATAAGAAAGGAAATAGGAAATGATCTTGTTGCAAGTTGTCTAAAACATATCAAAAGTTTAGGGTCTGTAAGAATTTTTTTTAAAGAAATTAATACTTTTATTCAGCAAGAATGCATTAAATCAAAAGTGACATTAAAGGTATTAACAAAATATTTCTATTTCAAATAAATACTGTTATTTGGAACTTTCTATTCATCAAAAAATCCTGCAAAAAAGCATCACGGCTTCCACAAGAATATTAAGCAGCACAACTGTTTTCAGCATTGATAATAATAAGAAATGATTCTTGAGCAGAAAATTAGCGTATTAGAATGATTTCTGATGGATCATGTGACACTGAAGTAATGATGCTGATGCATAAGATACTTCTTTAAAAAAACGACCCCAACTTTTAAACGGAAATTAAACTTAATAATAAAGTCATCTGTATTTAGTCTACCCCTATTATTTAAATGCATAAATATTCAAGCTTTCACACAGACCTCATATGATTTGATTTTATATTTATTAAAAATATTAAATACATTACTCAAAAGGCCTCATTATCACTTAATCTTTTTGCTTAATAAATGTCAATCTCTCACAGATCTCATACAAATCACAAAAAATAATTTGAGTCCTAGTATTTGTGATTTGCCAGAACAATAAAAAAGCATTTGCGAACCTAAGCATGCAAATAATGTAAATGTTGCAGATGGAAAATTTTAGGAAGTGAAATGTGTGACTGCTTTGGTGGTTGTGTTTATTTGTGTGTCTTTGCCCTCCAGGGCTATGCCGCTGCACTGGATGACCCCGAGCTGATCTACTTGATACCACCGTCTTTGGAAAACAAGAAGGAGGTTCTCTTCGGCAATCTGCCAGAAATCTATGAATTTCACCAGAAGTAAGGAAACTGATTTTCTGACCTATGTTGGAAGGTCCAACGTAAGGACAATGATATTGGATTTCCAGCTGGTCAGAACAGGTCAGTTAGGTTGCTAGTGTGTTGCTTGTCCAAGATGATCTGCCAGTTTGAACGGAAACCAGCTGCCATTTTCCAAAACACGGAAAACAGCTTGAGCTGGATTTTCCAGCACCCTTTTCCATGAGCCAGACCCTCCCCCAATGTGCTCCCACATTCCTGGGATGGCTTTTAGGACAACTGGTTAGGTTAGTTTAGTTTCCTGAGGTTAGTACTCTGATATTTCCCTATATTGTTAATCGTAAACTCCACAAAACAAGGAAGTCGTTTTAACCATAACTTTTTTTCTTCTTTTTTTTTGTTGTATTTAATGAGCGTAAGAGAAACAACAATGTGTCTGGGTTGGGAGTGGGGCTTGTGATATCAGATTGTAAAGTCATTGTTGCTAATAATCAATAGGGATTACCTGGCCCATTGTTCGGCTGGCCTCATGCTAGCGATTATTCTTCTAGAGTTCATTGTCTCTTACATGGCATTGAGTTTCAGCAAAGTCCAGGAATAACAATAAAAGCCCCAACCCCCCCGAACAGTGTTGTGTGCCTCCCCATATGCGTTTCCCCAGCACCTGTTTCTACCGCGTCAATCAGGTGGAGATACACGACGCCCACCATTCCCAGCTGTAACCTTGGTTTTGTGCTTATACTGTCATTGAAACACAAGCCTGTCATCATGTGTCATAATGAAAAGTTTGACTTCTACGAAGGCTTTTGTGTTTGTTGTTGATGTTGGACGTTCTGTATTGATTTGTTTGACAGGGATAAAATGCATTTAGCTTTTGCTTAAATAATCATACAAAGGGCCACAGATGGATAGTTCAAATAATAGTCATTATTTATTCACCCTCGTGTCGTTCGCCACCTTTCTGATGTTTTTATTTTGTGCAAAATAAACAATGTTAATGCTGTTCTTTCCCATACAATGAAAGTGAATGGTGACCAACAATTATTATTATTATTATTATTATTTTTTTTTTTATTTAATGTTATTTTATATATATATATATTATTTTTTTATTTTTTTTTATTTAATGAAAACTCACTAAACATCCGTTTCACGAACAAAGCTAGACAATGGAAACATGAGGGCTATTTATAAACAAAGACTAAACACTTAACAAGACAAATCTGAAAGTAAACAACACAATAAACCAATAAGAACATGACACATGAACCAAGGGAACCAATCAGAACTTGACACATTTCAGAAGCTCTACTAATTTTATGGTGCTGCTTTGTGATATTTGGAGCAGTGATAACTTTCTGCCCTCATTGCTTTTCATTGAAAGAGAAAGTCTAATTCATTTAGAGAAAACATGAGGGAAGTAAATGGTGACTCACATCACTGTACACTCAGATACCTTTTTGGTGCTCTGATTTTTTATTTTTTTACCCATCTCACGGTTTCCCTACCCGTTTAGCTCTCGTTCCATTACCTCATTTATTTTTTGTCTGTACTCATTTTTTCCATCATGTTTTGACAGGACGTTTCTTAAAGAGCTGGAAAATTCTGCAGAAAAGCCAGAGTTGGTAGGGATATGCTTTTTGAAGCGGGTGAGTGACATCAAAGAGATGTGGTTGGAGATACAGTACAACTACAGGATGTGAAATGGGATCCTAACGCTTGTCATTTGCTGTCTTACAGAAGGAAGAGTTACAGATTTATGAGAAATATTGTCAGAATAAGCCACGCTCTGAGGCTCTGTGGCGGCAGTGTGGGGACAGTATGTTCTTTCAGGTGATGCCTATATATACATTACACAAAAGTTTGGGGTAGGTAAGATTTTCTTTATGTTTTTGAAAGAAGTCTCTTATGCTGACCGAGGCTGCATTTATTTGATCAAAAATGCAGTTAAAACTGTAACATTGTGAAATATTATTATAATTTAAATATAATCTATTTATACTGTGAATGCAAAGCTGTTTTCAGCATCATTACTCCAGTCTTCAGTGTCACATGATCCTTCGGATATCATTCTAATGTGCTGATTTGATGATCAAGAACCATTTTTATTATTATTTTGTTGTTATTATAACTGTTGAAAACAGTTTTGCTGCTTAATATTTTTTTTGGAAAATTATTTCCAATTTTATTATACCATTTTTACAGGATTCTTTGAAGTATAGGAAGCATTTTTTTATATTGGAATCTTTTGAGACAATGTAATCTTTACTGTCACTTTGTCCTTGCTAAATAAAAGTATTTATATCTCTCAAAAAAACAAAAATAAATCCTGACCCCAAACTTTTGAACGGTTGTGTAATGTTCGATATTAAGACATGTTACTTCCTTAGAAGAAAAAAAAATACTAGTTACCTTTTAGATGTTAAGATAGTTTTTAACTCTTTTGAAACCCTGTAACATTAATGACCTTTGATGTTCCCGGTGAAAAATGATTGCAATTTTCCCAATATTTTACTGAATATTGACAAAATAATCCACCAATACAGCTTTTTTCACTTAAAAACTGAAGTGCAAAAAGCTCAGATCAATGAGGCATCAGGTCAATCAGTTCCAGAAAGAAATACAAAAACCTGTCCTAATTGAAAGAAAACGAGTTGACAAAAAGATTGAATCCAATATTTGGTGATAATACAGCATAATGAGAGATTTATAAGCTATTTTTATAGGTGGGTCATTTTTGACCCGGAACACCACAAGTGAAAAATCCAAAATGACCCGAACACAACAGTTTTGTGTTATTTTTTTTGTTGGTTTGTTTGTTTTTTATGCAGGAGTGTCAAAAGAGGTTGGACCACAAGCTTTCATTAGATGCGTATCTGCTAAAGCCCGTGCAGAGAATCACCAAGTACCAACTGATGTTAAAGGTAAGTTCTTAAAATTTATATTACATTGTTGTTTGTTTGTATATTGAGGTGATGCCTTCTCAATTGTCTTTTATTGTTCTTTAAATCTGCTCATTTTACAGGAGATGCTGAAGTGCAGTAAAAACTCAGAGGGAACCGCCGAGCTAGAAGAAGCTCTGGCCACAATGCTGGACATCATCAAATCGGTCAATGACTCCATGCATCAGATCGCCATCACTGGTTTTGAGGTTTTTGCACATTATATTATTTTTATTTCAACAGTTTGCATGTTGAGCACCTATACTATGGTGAAGGTCATTATTTTGTGTGTATGAAGTCGCTTTGTGTGTGTGCTAATGTAAATCTGGTGTGTGATTTTGTCTTTCAGGGTAATCTGAATGATTTGGGCAAACTGCTCATGCAGGGCTCGTTTAACGTTTGGACAGACCATAAGAAAGGTCACAGTAAAGTGAAGGACTTGGCACGCTTCAAACCCATGCAGAGACATCTCTTCCTCTACCACAAAATCCTTTTGTTCTGCAAGAAACGTGAGGAGACGTCTGATGGTCATGAGAAATCCCCTTCCTACAGTTTCAAGCACTCATTAAAGGTGGGACAGACACCATCACTGACTGTCAGATCGAAAAATAGAGCTAACAGTGCCTAAAAATCTCAAAGTAGCAAAATTGTTTACATCTGGCTGTACAGAATGAGCCATATCTACAATGAAGGCATCTTATGCCATTGAACTTACTGTTTTGTAGGAACTTCCTATTGGCTCTAAGGTGTTCCTGTTGGCTCTAAGGTGTTCCTATTTGCTCTAAGGTCTCCTTTAACTTTTGAGCAAATATTTGACCTTTTCAAACGTTTTCTTTTGATTGGTTACGTTATATTCAAAAAATGTCTCTAGAATCTAGATAGATCAGTTGTTCTGAAGTGGTTTTGCCTTAGGTTTTACATTACAAGTGGCGACCCAGCAAGTTTGAAAAGTGGTAAAAAAATATATAATAAATAAATAAGTAAATAAATAAAAGTAAAAAATGTTGGAATCAATTATTGAATTGTTGAATGTAATTAATAAATTGAATGAATTATATATTTTTAATTGTGAAATTATCTTTAAAATACAGTATCCTTAAAAGGGAAGTTTCCTTTTTTGCTGAGTATATACAGTATATCTATCTATCTATCTATCTATCTATCTATCTATCTATCTATCTATCTATCTATCTATCTATCTATCTATCTCTCTCTCTCTCTCTCTCTCTCTCTCTCTCTCTCTCTCTCTCTCTCTCTCTCTCTCTATATATATATATATATATATATAAAATAATTATTCTTATTTTTTTTCAGATGAGCTCAGTGGGAATCACAGAAAATGTAAAGGGAGACATCAAGAAGTTTGAAATCTGGTACAATGGCAGAGAGGAAGTTTACATCATTCAGGTACAGACTAATGTTACAGGAACGCTGTGACACAGAATTGTTTTTTTGAGTATATGCAGTGGGGTCCAAATACCCTGTAGAAAAATCATTCATTCATTCATTTGCATGCTGGGAGCAGTATGGGATGCTGGTTTGCTGGTCTCCAGCAATGGGTAGCGGGAGTTCTGGTGGACCAGCTACACCATCAGCTCAGGTTTGCTTGAGAACAGCATGATTATGCTGGTCCACTAGCTAGACCAGCATGTTTCCAACCTCCAACTAGCATAAACCAGTCTGGACCAGCATATAATTCAATCTGTTTATGCTAGATCAGCAGGGTAGTCTGTGACTATGTAAAAAAAAAAAAAAATTAATTCTGTTAACCAAATGTGAGTCTATTATTATTATATTCACAACAATGTCTGTTGTGGCTGTGTTCTGTTGTGAACGCTTCTGGGTAATTCATATCTGTGCCCAGTCAGCCGTATTCGTTTTATCTAATCTATTTTGTTGTCGAATAGCATCCTGTTTTTCCATGTCTTGACCATGAGAGGGAACTGTTGTCCCATACCAGGAAGGTTTCCACTGTCATAGCATATGTCTGTTTCTGTATTCTCTGTCAGGCCCCTTCCATGGATGTGAAGAACACGTGGGTGTCAGAGATCCGCAAAGTCTTAACAAGCCAACTGGAGGCCTGCCGAGGTATTTCTGAGCAAACATTCCTAATCCTCATCGTACAAGCCCAGTCTGATAAAAATAAAACTCTGTCTAACCTGATGAAGTTATTCAAGAACAAACATATAACATGCAAAGCCAAAATGTATTGTAAACTCACATTAAATAACCTCACCCTCTAAACTCACATTTGTAACTTTTTGCATCCTTGCCCTGTAAAACCTATTTATAGAGTTCTCCACAGTGCTTAGACACCCAAAGAGAGCGTGTGGTATGGGACTCTCTGATAGAGAACACATGATGTTATCTAGATGTTATCTATTTTTAGGTTTCATGGTTGTTTAGTAAAGGTGGTGAAATCAACATAAAAGATTAAGCAAATCCTGAGGTCTGAATACAGTACGTAAACATTGACTAGCCTCTGTATAACCCCCCTCTCTCTCTCTCTCTCTCTATCGCTCTCGCTCTCTCTCTCTCTCTCTCTCTCTCTCTCACTCTCACTCTTTCTCTCTCGCTCTCTCGCTCTCTCATTGCACAGAAGCCAGTCAACTCCATCAGAAGATTACAGAGAACATCTACCATGCTCCCATGAGGTACTTTTTGCGAGTTTGTGTTTGTTTGCGAGTTTGTCATACATACTTAAAGTGCCCCTATTATTTTATTTAAAAGGTTCATAATTTCTAAATTTAGTTTTGAAGGTCTCCTACAGCAGGTTTACATGCATAAAAGGTCAAAAAACGCTTTCATTTTCTCATAATTGCACATCACAACATTTTTCAAAGAACCTTAAACGACTTGTCCGAAGATTCAGGGCCTTTCTCAATCTGTGTTCTTGTCTGTACTTGTGTTCTTGTGTTCTTGTGACACGTCATCTTTTGTGGCCCAAGTATCAGTCTCTCTAAACCCCTCCTTTCTGAGAGCCTACTTTGCTCTGATTGGTCAAATGGCCACGAAAACGTCTATTACCATATCTGAACTTCAGCTCTGGAGGCTTCCTAAAGCTCAGCGATTGTACACACTGTAACGCACTTTCGGTTTCACAACTTTGCAGATCGCTACATTACACACTGCATGAAAGGTAATATTCAAAAAAGCATGATAGAGGCACTTTATAAAATTTCATCACGGATATATTTCAAAAGAAATTATGCAAATTTGCTAACAAATGATGCTCAACCTTTTCTCAAAGCTATTTTATAAGCATATTTGAACTTGATTTTATCTAACTGCCAGTGATATCTACTTTTGAACCAGTTTTGCTTTTGAATAATGAATCATTTTGAGACTGCGGAAGTCATTAAAAGTTGCATTTTCAGTTGAATTTGGGGAAACCACTTGAAACATTTGATGTGTTGAGCTATTTCAATTACTTTTGTTTGATTTGTTCATTGCAAACAGCAAAAAATGTCTGTACATTTTGCCAATAAACTTGATTTGCAATGGGGGTTGAATAATTTTGACTATAACTGTACCATTATGTTCAGCTGACTTTGCTTTCATTGACAGATATATGCGCAAAACAGCTCTCCGACAGTCAGACTCTTCCAGTCCTGAAACAGGCTACAGACGTGACACAGGCCCAAATATGCGTCAGAAACGAGGTGAGAGCCCTTCTAAATCTCATACCCAAACAGTGCAAACCTACCGTTTCTCTAACCAACCAAGCAAACAGCACTATTTGTCCTTCAGAGCCTGCAGCGGACAACAAGCATTCCAGATTTGTGGTCATTTGAGGAGAAAGTCGATTTATCTCAAAGTGTTGTCAGTCTTCCTCCCTCCTACTTACTTTTTTTAACCATTTAGTGCATTTTCTTTAATTTGGCCATTATCTCTAATCTCTGCTGTAATGGCTGTAAAATTGCCACCGGGTAATTGGTTACTGGTAAGCACTTCACAGATTCATTCTCCTTGGTGAGGTGATTTAAGATGAGGCTCAGTTAAAATTCCATTAACATCTGGATGAGCGTGATGAATCTTCCAATCTCCGGTTGGTCTGACCTGGACTTCTCCCTTGTACCTCACCTGTGTGTGTTGGTGTCTGGTTAAGATGGAGGGGTGGTTTGGGGTAAATATCGCTATGTTTGGTCTCTCTGTCCTGCCTGGTTGCAGATTTTGAATGAGTAAAGGATTGTGACAGGTGTTTAGTTCCTCTGAGGATAGAAGTCCTCTGTGTGCTGACCCAGCGCTCCTGACAAACCCAGCCTGGAGGCAGTGTTGTGTTCAACTGCAGCGGAGGATTACGAGTCTCTGACCTGAGCTGGAGATGTAAACATGTCTCACCTTAGTCTTTGACACAGCTAAAACATCCATTATGTCACAGATTGTGGTTACCCCATGCTTTTTTTTTTTTTTTTTAAAGCCGGTGCTAATGCAATATCTACCGAGCATAATACAACATAATTTAGATTTTACTTATCTGTCACAGACTTGGGTTGGGTATCGTTTAACGATTCCGATTCTGCTTCTGATCAATTCTGATTCTTATTGATTCCTAATTTTGATTCCAATAAGGTAAAAAAAAAAAAAAAAAGTACATATCATTCATATTTATTCTAAGTCTTATTGCAAAACGTTGTAGTTGAATACCATGAACAGAAATAAACAGGCTAAAGAACACTCATACAAGGAACTTTTGCCTATGGTTTAAAAATACCATAGCAAAAAAATAACTAGACTAACTTGTATAAATTTCAAGCATTATTAAAGACAAGTAAACACTCCGTGATTAAATAAGAACAAATAAACAAATTAGCAATCGCACAAATAAATACAACTGAACAAAGATGCGATTGAAATAAACAGTGTTTTAAGATTTTCAGGTATTCAGGTACAGAAACTGTAATCAAATGTAAAATAAGACTGCACTTTATAAATAAAATATGCATTACAAATATAGTTACAAAAGTTATTTAGTCAAGAACGGCGACTGAATTTTCTCTTTTGTCTTTTGTTGTTTGATTAGACGCCACAGCAGGAATATTAGGATGCTGTCACTTTAAGATCTGCGCAGATCCAATATACTGTCATGCGTTTTCTTTGTCAACTGTTAACGTTCACTTAAGACATAACGACTGTGTTTACAAGAATATTTTGACATGTTTTTCTGAGTATTTGTCCGTTCAAGTGCAAAAAGACGTGGAAGGGAACTGAACGGAAGTTCATTATCGCGCACTATATAGTATGAGAGGTGGCTTTCTGTGCTCACGT
Organism: Leuciscus leuciscus; assembly: GCF_965113295.1. Classification (NCBI taxonomy): domain Eukaryota; kingdom Metazoa; phylum Chordata; class Actinopteri; order Cypriniformes; family Leuciscidae; genus Leuciscus; species Leuciscus leuciscus. The sequence goes on along the minus strand of NC_138747.1, from coordinate 18,113,676 downwards.
TGTGGATGTGGAAAAAAGTGTGCTGGTCTTTATGCGCTTGAATGGTTTAAAGTCATATTAAAATGCACACAAAGGAATCGATAAGAGAAATCACATTTTTATTTTGTAACAAGTACCTGATTCCTGACCCTAAGGATACATTTCCGGAAATTTAATTTTTCGATTTTTGATTCCCATCCTTATCACAGACTAAGCATTTTTATTTCATGACAGATCCTTCTTGCTCTCGTTTCCCTGCTGTTCACCTCACCTTTCCTACCTGCTTCTTTAACCGCAGTCCTCTCCTCCCCTCCTCTTATAGCTGACGCTTCAGCCAGCCTCGGCTCAGAGCGATCTGCTCTTGCTAGAAAGCGCTTCACCTTACAGGGCCTGTCAAACCGCAGGTCTCTTCCCGCAGGTAACGGCACAGCACCATGGCTCGTCTCTATTTGGACTCATCTATCATCTCATTCTCATGTGTGCCTGTTGCCCCTGTTGTTAAAATTCATCATCATCACTCTCTGTCAGTCGTCTCCGAGATCACTTATTGCCTTTTATTTGACTTCTGAAAGGAATGTGGGAACCTCAAGAGCTTTGCCATCATAGAACATTCAAATTCTCAGAGGAATTTGAATTGTGTGCAAAGCAGGTCAGCCTCCGCTGAAGACAACAGAAGAACTGAGATACTTCAAGCACAAGCAAACGTCATAGTGTAGTGTTACACTGAGCTTACACTATTCCCTTGACATTTTCAAAACAGTACTGGCATTTTAGTAGGATGTTTCTAATTCATAGGTGCCATTGACTTGAATTGCCTAAAGGCCAAAGCAAGACCAACAATCTATCTGTCTGTCTGTAAAGTCTTTGTCAAGTCGGCATCAAGTTTTGTAAAATCACAGTTTTTGAATTTATTTTAATTCTACATCTTCCAAATACATCCATTGTCATTCTCTGCTATCCTTTTTTACTTCCTTTTGTGTTCAAATAAACATCTGACTTCCCACCGTCACTTTATTTCAGTAGATAGAAAAGTACAGCGAGAGATCAACAGGAAAGAAATGAGAGCGAGCAGGAAACGGTATTCTTTTGCCACCCTCAAAAGAACCATTGCTCAACATGTCAGAGAATGTGCACTAACTTCCATCCGCCTGTCTCTCATTTCACCACTTCATCCGCTTTTCTCTTAAATCAGACTAACTACTAACCCATCCCTTCCTTTGACTTCAGAACCTGCAGCTAAGGAGACTGAAGTCACACGCCGCTTTTCCTTAGCCTCAACTGTCAGCTCCGCCTCTGCACCGCGCACTAAAGGTACAAAACACCGCTTGTGTGGTTTAACTCACGTGCATGATCACCTCTGAACACATATGTGAACTAACAATCGACTTCACACATTCAGTTTAACAGCGTTAAAGGGATAGTTCACTCAAAAATGAAAATTGTGTCATCACTTACTCAACCTCGTGTTGTTCTAAACCTGTATGGGTTTCTCTGTTCTGTTGAACACAAAAGAAGATATTTTGAAGAATGTCGGTAACCAAACAGTTGATGGACCCCATTGACTTCCATTGTATTTTTTTTTCCCACTATGGAAGGCAATGAGGTCCATCAACTGTTTGGTTACCGACATTCTTCAAAATATCTTCTTTTGTCTTCAACAGAACAGAGAAACCCATACAGGTTTAGAACAACACGAGGTTGAGTAAGTGATGACACAATTTTCATTTTTGAGTGAACTATCCCTTTAAGGTAAAGAGGACAAACGTTATAGTACAACTGAACTGTGCATATGCATTTTAGACACATTATTATGTCCTTGAATGAGCAGGGATTTCTACTGTATTTACCTTATATTCAACTACTCGGGTAATGTCAGTGGTATGTGGTATGTCATATATATATATGGGTGGGCCTGTTCCACCTATTCAATGGCTTAGCACACTGGGAACCCAATATCCCAACTCTGGCCCAAATTGAAAGTCCTGTAGCCCACCTCCTTAGAACTGAAACTGGCATTGTTATACATTTTTTGGTATTTTACTATCAACCTTTGACATCTCAAGCTCCTTCATTGTTGCTCATATAAAATGTTTGAAATGCACAGAATCAAACTGTGCACTTTGTAGCAAATTAATCCCCTAAAAAACATGAAGAGACAGCTGCACTGAATAATAAATACTGACTCTTGATAAGTTGACATTTGGGATCTGGGATGACATTTAGCAATGAAGCCCCGCTGCGCAGCTCTGGGAATGTGAATGAGAATTTAGATGCACATGAGCCTTTTGTTTCTTGTGGGCCCATTATTCTCTTTTATTGTGATGAAAGCGTTGCAACTGCAGTGGAATAATGAAAAATTAGTGTGATTATTAATCTTGGATGGATAGGTTGAAAGAATGTGATAGATGAGCAGGACTTCTTTCCTAAAAGAAATGCATGTTTGTGCTTAGTTCCTCTCTCCTCTAGCCTTAAGAGCAAGAGGCATCAGATCAAGAGCGACCCAACACCTTTTGGCTATGAAGGTACCACATGGAAAGCACGGCATGTTGCATGCTGAAAATAGTCCTTGTAAGATGTTGTTTTTTTTAGTTTGTTTTTATTCATTTATTGTCTATAGTAAGAGGCCAGATGGTTTTATTCAAAGCAACAGGACACTATTTACCAGGACAGTTGTTCTGGAACAATTTGGAGTTAAGGATACCATGGAAGTATGTTATCTTCTAAAATCTTTTTAGTTGTAGGATCACCTCTACTAGGACCTGAACCTTAGACCTTTTGGTTTACATTTATTAACAGGGCTGGAAATATTTAAAAATAATAATAATAATATGTGTGTATGTATGTGTGTGTACATACACATACTCACATTAGTGCTGTCAAATCGATTAATCGCATCTTACATAATATATATATATATACATACATATACACTTTGTTAGATGCAATTAATCACGATTTATCGATTTGACAGCACTAATATATATATATACACTCACACACACATTTATATATATAGATAGATAGATAGATTCAAATATATATTTTTACATGGATTTATTTAAAAAGTGTTTATAATTTTAGATTGTACTTTCTAATTTTAAAATATAAAATGTATTATATTTATTAAATATTTATTATTTACATCTATAACAGGGCTCAATAGAAAACAAAATACATTATAATGAATGGTATAATGTTTACATTTTTACATGCATTTATCATTTTATAAATTGTGTTATTATTAAAAAATAGATTTGTACATGTATTACATGCTAATATTGAACTTTTTTCAGTATTTTTTCATTGAATATTTATTAAATTAATCTTGACTAAAATCTGCAAGAACAGTCTGAAATTATACAGCTATTATACACCCTACGAGAAAGTCCAAGAAAGCCATAAATTCATAAACACTTTAACTGAAAAATGATGGCATGGATGGCCAAACATTACTGATTTGTCATTTCCAACCCATTCTCACAGATGCTACAAACACTTGCAGTTTTGAAAAAGCCTTATCTGTTGTTTAGCCTGCATTAATCTACCAGATTTCAAGCTTGTTTTGATCTGTTCTGATTTCAAGTGTTTATGCTTGCGCCGTGGTGTTGTGGTGGTGGCTTTCAGTTCATATGAAGTGTGTATCATCCTCCAAATCTATCTTTTCCCTCTTTTGTGCTGCTCTCTGTTTCTCGGATAAGGTTATGTGTACATTTCAGGGTGCGAGTGACTTCCTGTTGTTAACTGTGGCTGATTTGTGCATGATAATGTGAGGTTTCGTTTCACATGCATCGCTACTATCATAGAGGTCATGTTTGATAAAACAGTGAATTTTCTCACAGACACCGTACGAGGTTCACTTCCCGCTGAGAGCAAAAGTAAAGGTACCGTCGGTACCAAGCCCGCTGTGCCGAGGTCTGCGTCTCAACCAGGTAATCATGTGAAAACAGGCAGTGATATGCCAATCATATTGGGTTCTCTCAGTTTTGGTCTATTTTCATTCCTCATTCGGTGCCTGACAGTGACAGAATCAGTCAGAGTTATTTTCATTGAGTGCTTCAACATCTTGTCTACCTTTCACAGAAGATTTTTTTTCCTTTTTTTCCCCCGGCAAACTCAAGCACTATTCCCTGAGTGTCGTCTCTCGTAAGGTTTTTACTGAATGATGTTAACTCGTGTGTATTATTTTTCAGGATGGAGTCAACGGCGTCTGCCATCAATGGACGCTGAGGATTTTGAGACCATTCCTTCTAGTGCTGAAGAACTCTCCATTTCCTCAGATGGAGAGGATGAAGGACATAACAAAAACGTAAACGTCTTCATCCACATTTTGTCCACATATCTCACCTTCCAATTTTGTATTGAGGGACAAAAAATATTATAGGATAATACTAAAAAATAGAGTTCACCAAAAAAAGATTTCTGCCATTACTCTCATTTAATCTCTCATGTCAATAATAGTAATAATAATTATCATTATTTTCATATAAAAATGTAAATTTTTGCATTTATTTAATATATATTTAAAATTATTTTTAAATATCACTTACTATTTACTTTTTCACACACATTAAATATTTTCACAGAATATTACGGTTTCTTTTTAAGAAATTGGCCAGAATACTCCTCCCCTTATTAATACTTATTAAGAAAGAAAGAAAGAAAGGAAAGAAAAAGAAAAGAAGAAATTTTGAAAAATGTCTCAATGTCATTTGGACCTCACTGACTATTAAAATTTCATCATTTTCAAAAGATCTACCACAGGAGACAGAAAAAGAAGATGTTTGGAATGATGTGAGTTTGAGTAAAGTACCTTTTGGTTTAAAGGGTTAGTTCACCCAAAAATGTAATAGTCAAATTCTCCTTCATGTCGTTCTAAACACGCAAGACTTTTGTTCATCTTCGGAACACAAATAAAGATCTTTTTGATGAAATCTGAGAATTTCTGTCCCTCAATGCTTGAGCTTCCGTTTACCACAACTGATGTGTGAGTTGATGAATGTTTATATGTGAATAAAAGCTTAAATTCAATCTGTTTATCATATAAAGTGAAATTTGGACTAAACCGCTCAATTCACATGGATTACTTTTACAATCTCTTTACGAACTATTTGAAGCGTCAAAGTGGTAGTTAATCTCTCAGATTTCATCAAAAATCTCTTTATTTGTATTGCGAAGATGAACGAAAATCTTACAGGTTTGGAACCACACTATAATTAATGACACAATTTAAATTTTTGGGTGAACTATCCCTTTAACTGTCCCTTTAAAATAAAAAAAAGATTTTTTTTTTGCTGATTTTAAGTGAGCTCAGATAAAAGATAGCAACATTTTACAGTTAATACAGAAAGGAGGCCAGATTATCTTTGACTCTTAAACACCCAGAGGAGTTTCTCTGTGTTTAATCCTGCCTGATGCATGAGGAGTGGAGATCTGCTTCAGAAGTGAGGCTTAATAGCAGTTATGCAGCATAAAGTCATTCAGAACCTCTTTAATGGTGGCTAGAGGGAATTAAACTGCACGTAAATGGTTCCTACCACCAGAGGGCATCCTTGAATAAACAACTGATGAGATTTCTCAGATAGAATGACTAAATGCAGGCCTTTGTATGAATCTAACTTTTCCTGCCCATTTCCTCCCAGTTCCAATAAACCCAAAAACTGGTGCCATGACCCTGAAATAAATAATGCATATCTTTGTCTCTCTCTTAAGGGGGATAATGATCGCTATCAGGTGCAGCTGACGTACGAGTCGGGAACCGCTCAGGATCTTTCAGTAGAGGCTGGAGAGTTAGTGCAATTCCTGGAAGAGTCGGAGAATGGCCACTGGTGAGTAATGAGGAAAGCCTCCATCCAGATATATCCCTGCAGGAGTCACATGATGCAGTCGTTCAAGACGGCTTCACTAAAAACCTGACAATCACTAACGAAACTCTCACGTAGCTCATTTTGTTTGTGGTCTCATGTTGGTTCTCTTTATATCATTATTTAAAGGTTTTGCTTTTAAATATCCCACACAGTCAAAATAGGAGTTTCATGAAAATGTTATCAGAATCAGTAATTTGTTGATTTTATTCAACCAAGCCATTCTCTATTTAGAAATTGTGCTGTCAAATTTCATCTATTTTTTTTTTTTGGTCCGGATTGGTTTATTATGATGTGTCTATTTTTATTTTTTATAAGAAAAGTAATTTTTGTCAGGGTGATAAAACTGCCCTGACGTTAATGAAGAAAAGAAAAAAGCTCATTAAATAAATGATATTCTTGAAGAGAACAAAATATATTTCACCAAAACTGCTTCACTGCTTATTAATATTTGAAAAACCCAAAAGGCATGTAGAGCAACCGACAGGCAGAAACACGTTAAAAAGCATAAAAAGCATAGAACAGGAAATTATATTCCAGAGACACCTTCAGACCACCTAAAGTCCCTTAAAATATTATTTTATCCTCTCTTTAATTTTTAAAATATACCTTTTTATGATGGGCAAGTCTCAACACACACATACAACGTCTTGAGTAAGTTACCCCCCAAAAAAAGTAATTTATTTACTAGCTATTACTGTACTAATTACTATTTCTAAAAGTATTCTCATATCAACCTCGACCAGCTGAACAATACAAGGAGATAGACACGAAACTGGACTTTTAATTCTTTCAAATAAACAAAATGCAATTGCATAAATTATTCTTGAACTGACCAAAGTGTGTAAAGAGAGAAGGTTATATTAATTACATACAGTTTAACATTACATTTTTATACTAAATGCACTATTGTTTTATAAAGAACTGTTGTACAGTATTTAATGCAATCACGTCAGAAGTTAACTGTAATTAAATTACAGGAAATAAGAGTAATCCTTTACCTTTTCAAGAGAAAAGAAATTAAATTATATATATATATAATTTAATTTAATTTCTTTTAAAATATATATATATACATGAATGTACTCATCTTAATGATATAATCTTAATGAAAATCTGTTATGCCAAATTACATTTTCAGAGTTGTTAAATTGAAACTTCCCTAAAAATGGTTGGTGAAACCAACATTTCTTAATGTATTTTATTAATCTTTTTACACCCTTATTTTTCATTTACCCAATTGATGAAAAGATGAAAGAGAGGTTTCACAGGGTTCTAATACTTTTGGGGGTGCTAAATACCACCTAATCTAACATTTCTTCACTAAAATGAAAAAGCCAGCCATATTCTGAAATATCTCATACATATTTAATCTTGAAAACTGTCTCCAGTCATTTTTCTGCTTTGTAGAGTGTTTCAAAGTTTTCTTTGCTCACCAATCAACCCCCTAAAACCCTTCACAAGAAGTTTTCAGGCTTTCATGGATGTGGATGTTTTGACATTGTGCAGAGTCAAGCTAAATTTAAGGTAGCTTGAACCACAGGATGCTAGAGTTTGCTTAGTTGTGTCAGGAGGAGTGTATGCGATACACAGCCAAAAGACTTGATGTGGTTGGGCCGTACTGTCTACATTGATATTGCTCGCCAATATCACAACATAATCCCAGTATCCCACAGTATAACCAATAAAACTCCGTTTTAACCTACAAAATCATGTGCAACTTTTACAGTGTACTCTTATTAAACTTGACCCAAACAGGACATGTTCTAATCTACTGTATTATCAATGTTGGCTCTGGAAAATTATTTTGATATGCACTGTAAAAAATGATATGATCAATAAGTTAGGACAACATATGTTTTACACTGCTTTTACTCATCATAAAAAGTTAAGCAGTTTTCAAGTTTTTTTTATGTTAAACAAGATTCAACTCATTTTTTTTTAGGTCAGTTTAATGTAATTTAAGTTGAAATGACTTAAACATCAGCACCAGCTATTCTTTTTACAGTGTGATCTCCTAGAATCAGGGATTAAATTGACAGTTATTTCTTATTTCCCCCCGATGCACTCAATGTACGAATTCGCTCACTCGTTTTCGTTCACTCCTTTAAGTCGACTATATTAGTGAAGTAATGTAGGGAATAGTGAATGAGGGTATAGGGGGTGATTTTGAAAATAGCTTTAGTTTTTAGATTTTCCTCCTATCTCAATTTTCTCATTACCATATTCTTTTATGGGCTTTTATAAATAAAGCCTAACTGAGTAAATGTAGCTTAACCTATAACTATTACAGCCATAGGTGCCGTGCACAACACTAAAATGTACAGAGCAAAGACATTTTTAACTGCAACTAAATTCACAAAACTGCTCCTGACCACAAGGGGGCAGTGTCAACTCGGAAAATCAAGATTTTTCAGAATGGGCTAAGTCAATGTTTTGGATTTAAGTTGACTAAATATACGTTTTAGATCAGACGTTTGTCCATTACAATGTTACGGTCTTGCTGGAAACACGTAGATCAGATTTGGATATCTAGTAGTCAGCTGAGTTTCTGTTGTGCTGTGGCTTCATTTTTTGCTTAGTACATTGTTTTGTGTTGTGGGCCACCATATATAACAGGTCCATCAAACCTCTTTCATCATTTGAATGAAAATTCCAAGGAATCAACCAATCGTATTGAGCCCTTGTTGAGCTCCAGGTTCTCTATGTTCGTGCTGCCGTTGAAGATGAACACTGTCTCTCATGTTCTAGGCTAGTCAAGAACCTTAGAACTCAGAAGACAGGACTGGTGCCACCCACTGTCCTGCAGTCCACAGCAGAAGAAGTAGACCTTTACAGTAACTCTGGTACCGCACACCAATCCCAGGAGGAGCAGCAGAAGGGCATGACTGACATCACCACTCTGAACACACTTAGTTCAGACTGATGGTCACCATAAAATTCATTCAGATATATTTAGCGCATACTTTGAGGATTACATCTTTTATGGCGATGCATTAGATGATGCACTTTGACCTCTCATGTCACTCAGTCCCTTCTCGCTCTTACACATATCTTACATGTGAATGCACACAAGACACCGTCGTGAAACATACCGGCTGTAATTTGAGATCTAGGTCAGTGAACGGCGAGACTGACGGAGGCACCTGTTTGCAGTCTGCTTTTTTTTCTTTTTTAAGAGGTGTGCATGACATCACCTCCACTGGCATGCACTTCATTCCATGAAACCTTGGCGTGCTCATTATGCCACTCTCGGTCTTGTTTGACTGGTTTTCTAAGACTTTTGCTATACTAATAACAAGGTGCTGCATATAAAGCAGGGAACGGCAACTGGCGGCCCGCGGGCCAAAACTGGCCCGCCAGCAATATTTTCTGGCCCGCCGGATTATTTTGGTAGTCCTAAATGCTGCACAAAACTCTTCCACTACTTGAGAAAAGCCGTAGTCGCGCGGCGATTTCACCGCCGCATACTGTGTGAAACGCCCATAGGGAATCATGCGGCGCGGGATTACATTTTAAAGTATAACTGGCGTTCACACCGGACGCGAATAGCGCGTCAAATTCGCGCCTGCCGCGTCTAGTTATACGCATGACCACTTTGTGTCCGTTCGCGCGTCAAAAGACGGTAGCGGTCAGAACTCTGGTGTACTTTGGACGGAGCGGGCGGTCTGACTGACAATAGCCCACTCGCACTCCCGACATCTTTTGACAGCGTATCCGCACTTAATTCTGACCGCCTGTACACCGAGCTCTGAGGAGCTGTTTGGTACTGAAACCATTGTCAGTCAACAACATTATTTTTTTGCAAGGATGTTTGAAATAGTTCGGCAGAAAATAGACTACTTCATTTCGTCAGTAGGGCAATATGATTTTCGTTTATGTTGCTTAGAAATTTGAGTGATAGGCTTTGTCCTATTTAATTTATGTTATTTATATTTCTTTCTTTTTTTCTGTGGCATTTTTTTTCTCTGCTGACAGTACAATGTTAAAATAGCCTACTATTTATATTGACACGAACACAATTTTTGTATAGCATTTATAATTATTATAGGCTACTTAATCTCCTTCTTTCCGTTAGAGACATTTGAATGTGAGATTATGGAAACGAGATCTAAATTTTGTAGACCCGTCAGGTCGGGAAATAAAGCGGGGGTAACACCGAGTATATTTTAAGCGGTTGCTGAATAGAACCTTGTGGGAGCGGGACGGAAAAAAAAACAGTCCCGCAGACCTCCTTAAACCTTAGGTGTGTATGTGTGTGTCCCCGAATAAATAATAATAAAAAAAAAGGAATAAAGTTCAAAAGTCGGACTGTACGGAATGAGGCATGATTGCTATTCACACCTTTATTAAAATGGCTGTAATCTGTTACCACAATAGTACTTGATCTGTTTAAAATGATTTCCTTGATATATGCATAAATTAAAAATAAAAATAAAAATTTGTCTAATACATTTTTTCTATTTTTGATCTGAGCACAATCAGAAAATCAGAAAACCCGTCCTTATTCGTTTTTTTTTTCTTTTTCATTTCAGTTCAGGAAATAAATAATGGAAAAACAAGTCGTTTTTCATCTTTTTATTTTTGGTTTTAATAAAAAAATAAAAAAAAAATAAAAGATTGAATGAATGATCCACGGACGGTGACGGACACATCATATTCCACAATTATAGGCCTATATAAGAGTATTTAATTTGTATCCATAGGCCTACTCCGTGTAGCTGGCCCGCCATCTACTGGCTAAAAAAAATATTGGCCCGCGGCCAAAGTTACTTGCCGACCCCTGATATAAAGCTTTGACTAAGAGCAGAGGCAGCTCTGGACTCAACTCTATGGATGTTTGCCCTGTTAACACTGACCACAAAATATATGCATACAGTAAATATACAGTAAAAACTGTAATAATGTGAGATGATATTACAATTTAAAATAACTTTTTTGTATTTGAATATATTTCAAATATATTGATTAAAACAGTTGTGCTGCTTGATATTTTATTTTTAAAAAATCAAGATTCTTTGATTAATTTGACATTGATTAGAATTTTTTTGTGACAATGTTAAAAGTCTTTACTGTCACTTTTGATAAAAAAATTGCTGAATCATGGTAATAATTTAGGATTAATAATAATAAAAAAAATGTATTACAAATTGTGAATGTAAAAGTCTTTACTGTCACTTCTGGTCAATAAATAGCTGAATCATGGTAATAATTTAGGATTAATAACAAATATATATAAATACGTTTGAAAACATTAATATTTTTAATGTTTTTAAAAGAAGTCTCTCATGCACATCAAGCCTGCATTTATTTAATCAAAAATACAGAAAAAGACAGTAATGTGAAATATTATTACAATCTAAAATAATGTTTTTTCTATTTTAATATACTTTAATATATAATATATTTATGTGATGCAAAGCTGAATTTTCAGCATCATTACTCCAGTCTTCAGTGTCACATGATCCTTCAGAAAGCATTCAAATATTCTGATTTGATGTTGTGCTGCTTAAAGGGATACTTCACTGATTAGCATTAGCTTTTATCAGTAGAATTAGCTTTGTATCAGTAAAAACACGGTAGTATTTTCGAAAGACCGTGCTTCCCTCCCCATGTCCCCCTGAGACGAGAGATTTCTGTATTGTGTATCTGGAAAAAAAACCTCAGATGACGCAAAAATCGTCATTTTGAGTCATCGGAGGCTTTTTTGGCCAGAGGCTAGAGACTACAGCCAGTAGTAGGAGTTAGTTCTGCATGTTATCAACCTGCCAATACTGCCCTCTGTAACCGGTAGGCGTGGCTTGGGAGTGGCCTCGTAGGGCAGCGAAGCAAGTGCATTCTGGGAGTTGTTGTCTTTCATCCACATGAGCCAAAAATACATTTTCTGGCTTTTTTCAGTCTAGAAGGCACCAACTTCTAAAATAACTTCACAGTTCTACTACATAAATGACCCAATTTAAATACACATTCATCTTTCCAGCGGTGAAATATCCCTTTAATATTTTTTTGGAACCTGTGATACTTATTTTCAGGATTCTTTGATGAATAAAAAGTTTTAAAAGAACAGCATTAATTCAAAATAGAAATATTTTATAACAATATACACCACCGTTCAAAAGTTTGGGGTCAGTATTTCTTTTTTCTGTCAAAAAAACAACAAAAACTTTTATTCAGCAAGGATGTGTTAAATTGATTTAAAAAAAAGTAATAGTAAAGATTCATATTGTTAGAAAAGATTTCTTAATGATTAAATAAATGCTGTTCTTTTTAAACTTTTTATTCATCAAAGAATCCTGAAAAAAGTATCACAGGTTATATATATATATATATTAAGCAGCACAATTGCTTCCAACATTAATACATCAGCATATTAGAATTTGAAGGATCATGTGACCCTGAAGTCTGAGTTAATGATGCTGAAAATTCAGCTTTGCATCACAGAAATCCTTATCCAATAGATTCATCCTTATAGTTGAGCCCTGCAGCTTCAGAATATACTGAAGTTTGTATGTTTTTCATGTTGCACTTCAAGCTTCTTTCACCTGTGCTGACCATAGCAGGAACAAAACTCTCTCATCCCATTTCAAAAGACGTAAAGCACATGAATCACTCTGAAGGTTTGCGTCTTTGTCGTGTCTTTTCTGTTTTCTTGTATGTATGGATCTTGTCCTTGCTATGATCGAGTGCTGTTGCAAGGTCTGGTTTTGTTTGCCACCTGTTTCCCGTTCCTCTGAATGAAAAGACTGTACGTTACGTAACTAATCTTCTCTTTTTAATTTCATTTCAGATATTTTCAGTGACCTCTGCACCGCTGCCCTTACCAAAACAGAGGGCGCAGACGACACATGCTGAACATCCCGCTCAGGACAGCAGATTTGCTCGCTGAACGTCCCGTGATGTGTCCTCGCTTTCCCCATGCTTATACATCATACTCGACAACAGCTTTTTGTAATACCACACAGACACCTTCTAAACTCTGCTGCTATACGAGCGTTCTGATGAGACCGACCAATCAGAACAGATTCCGGTCTTTTCTGGCCTTCTCCAGCGCTGACGTCACACTGACAACATTCTGCAGTCGGAAATCCAGCATGCAGCCTTCGTGCGTTCACTCTGCTGTGCCTTAGCAGCAAATGCAGGGGTATTTGAAGAGAAATATACAAATATAACCGCAAAGGACCTCTGTGAACACCGGGCGTTGTGCGGGATGATATCAGCACTGAGGTGGCCATTTTGAAAACACTGAGAGAAAGAGACTCAAGACCGTTCCGTCCTGCTGAAACTTCCACTGAAATGCTATACTTGATTTGTTTTGTTGTTCATGAGACTGTTGGTCAGAAACACAGCACTTTTGATGAATTAATATTCTCTAATGTACAATATTTATACTCTCTTTTATATTCTGACATGAAAGTTGCATAAGCCATCTGTAAAGCTTCGTTGCTCTGCTGTTTGGAAAGCTGAATATCTGTAATCCTTCCTCTAAACGTGATATATTCATCTCTATCATGGTCTGGTTGTAAATAATCTCGAAACGTAGTAAAAATGTGTAATATTTACAGATTTTTTTATATATATATATTTCAGAAAATGATTGTTGTTGCATAAATATTCCAGCTTTGCTGTTATTTGGCAGTACTGCTCATGAATGTTGTCAGTTTGTGCTAAAGAGTAACCGAATCCAATACAGAAATCAGATGTACTGTATCCTTCCTGCTATGACATGAAGAACCGGAGCGCAGTTTGACAGTGAATGTAGTAATGATGCCAAATGTTTCGTCTCATAACCGTAAATATCCACATATGATTGCGATTTAAATGTAGTCAGTAGTTTGATTACTTTCTGATATCTATCTTATCTTATTGAGTTGCTTTATTTGCTTGAATGTAAATATCTAAGTAAGTACAAAGATTTGATATTGAATGCCGATGTAATTCTTGGCATCATCATTCTGTGCATACGTATGTGAATATTTTGCTTTTCACAGCTTCCCTATGGACAATATTACAGCTGATGTGAATATGTATTACATAACTCTGTAGATTTTCATATGCATAATTGAAATACATTCATTGCAAAACCATATGACTTTTCTTACGGAGACTATGAAGCCTCAACCGAAGTTTGATAAATGTGATGAAAATGTAATAAAATGAACAAAATCTTCTCCGCGGATCCCCTTGAGAACCTTCAGGAACTTCTGATTGAGAGCTGTGTTCCATCAGGCTGTTTTTTGGTTGTAATTGGAAGCTTTGTTTTTAAGAGAGGGTGCGACAGAGAAGAGTCTGAGGGAAGGACAGCGAGGAGAGAGAGGGACAGGCAAGATTCACTTGGCTTTGTTCTACAGAGGGTGCTTTCAAACTCCCCAAAAACTCCTGAGGGGCGGCAGGAGAGAGTGGAGAGAGTGGGACACAAAGACCCAGAGAGATGTGACAAGCATTGAAACCGAATTTTAAAAAAGTGCACTCCAGCAGCCTTCACTTTGGCTTCAGGTGCCTAAAGATTTTGAAGACACCTGGCAGTCTATTTATCAGGAGCCGTTCCTGCCCGAAACCAGGCCGGGCAGAATAAAGAATGAGACTTCTGTCAGCAGGAAAGGGGCTGCTCTTTTGGATGACCGGAGGGCATTTCAAATGCTGATAATTGGGCGAGATCACATCAGGACAGTGCAGGATGATAGGTTTTAATCTTTCGGACAAAAGAGTTCACATTTGAGATGTGAGTGAATGCTAAGGAAATAAACTACATTTCATAATTTAATCATGCATTCATTTATTTTCATACATGGTCTTTATTTAGTTTGATTCACCTTATAAAAATTCACTATACCGTATTTTTCATTGAAATACAATTGCTACTACAGTTTTAGTTGCTATAAAACCATATAGGCTAAAAATAATAAAATTGGATTTTAGAATATGGATGCATATTTTTTTTATTATATAATATAGGTAACACTTTATTTCGATAGTCCACTTTAGACATTCTACTGACTTTGCAACTATAGGCTATGTCAACTAACTCTCATTATAGTATTAGTGGACTGTCTGCTTAATATAACACTTTATTTTGATGATCCTCTGACAGACATTCTACTGACTATAAGTAACTTTGCAAAGTCCACTTATTCTCCTAACCCGAACCCTAACACCCGAACCCTAACACTGTCTACTACAGCCTATCTAATGAGAGTTAGTTGACATGCGGTTGAAAAGTTACTTATAGTTAGTAGAATGTCTAAAGTGGACTATCAAAGTAAAGTGTAACCAATTAGTATAATATAATCAGGGCCATAACCACTATAAACATTGAGGGAGACAAGTCCCCCCCAAATTTATGGCCAACATTTGATATTCTTGATGCTGCTTTGCTGCACTCCATTATGCACAACTGTTTGTTGTCAGAATGACAAAACATTATGAAAATATGCTATCATTCATTTACATGATTCATGTAGGCAATTTTTTTTTCAATATTATTTGCAAATAGTTTCAATTGATTACTTTACAACTACAATTAGACCTAGGACTCATTTTGCTGTTTTCTTTATTACCTTAAATACCCTTTAATTCTTAAATTATTTGAGTCCTTTAAAAGACCAATTACCCCACCCCCCCAAAAAGAGAACTTGACCCCAATATAATATAATATAATATAATATAATATAATATAATATAATATAATATAATATAATATAATATAATATAATATAATATAATATAATATAATATAATATCATTATAATACAGTTTCTACAATACCAAAGAAAATCCCATATGAAGTTATATTATTTTATAAATGACAATAAATGTATATCGATGGAAACTATGGTTAGCATGGTAAAGTCTTAACATACTGTTTAAGTTAGACATAAATTTGCCTGAGGCTAAACAATGATTTTCATTATTTTATTGATTAACATTGTCTTTTAGTTCGCGACTTTTTTGTGTGTTTTAATGAATTACATTGCAATTTTGTGTTTACATCAGTATCTTGTGTTTTATTCATAATGTTAAATACCGGCAATTTAATTAAATAATTGTGTGTCATTCTATCACCGAGGGAGCCTCAGCGTGCATCGCCGTTTGAATTCAAAAGCCAATCAGAGGCGTCACTTCCGCCGAGCTCTTCACTCTCAGCCAATCGGCGTTAGGCTCTCATGTTTGCTTGCTTTTTTGAATTCAGAAAGAGATTTGAGCAGAAAACGACCTATCAAATGAGCGTATACAATGGGCTTAAAATTCCAACTAAACTTATTTTCGTAACTTAACCGTATTATTTTGCGCATTGGGCAAACTTTACGTGTCATTGCGACGACAGCGGTGTTTACGTTTGCAGGCGTTAGTTTTAATCAATAGTTTGGCTAACACATAACCCCAGATTGCTCAGCTGGTTCAGCAACCAGCCGAACTCTCAGTGTTTCTTCATTCACCAGAACATTTTCCAGCACAAATCTGGTCTAGAGTTTTAAACGGTAAGTTTTCATTATACATTTGCTTAAAGCTAAACACAAGGCTCTGTTTAAGAAGAAAATCTTTTGTTTAGAAGTTAGCTAGCCACCCCTATGCTAGCGCATGTTATTGAAGTGCATTGCAGCTGCCAATCGGCTGTCATACCATTGCTCTCTAAAAAGCTGACAGATCTTTACAATATGTGAAACTTTATTTCATTACCTATCAAAATGTACACCCTAATGAATATACATGTAATGTTTTAACTCAATCGAGGGAGTTAATGAACTGCAGCAGCATTTTATTATTGTAATGCTGCATTCAGAATAATTACTCATTAGATTTATGCAGGTGGTGAGTTGAATTTCTGATTTGATTTTAAGAAGATTAATTTTAGAATATATTATATATATATATGTATATGTCTATGTCTGTGTGTGTGTGTGTGTGTGTGTGTGTGTGTGTGTATGTGTATGTATATATATGTGTGCACACACACATTGATTCTCTTCTCCCTTTATCCTTCATTCCCTCCTAGAAGCTCGATTGATTGTTTCTTATTTTTGTGCCTGTGCTGCCCTTGTTCACTACTTTCTCTCTGGCTTCCAGCTTTTGATATTCTGGACAGGACTGGGTCGCCACCCCTTGTCACAGCGCCATGGCTGACAGCAGCATAGTTACTTTAGGGCCGGGCCGCAGCCTGCTGGTGGACTCCTCCGTTTACGACTCCCGGATGGCCGAGACCACAAAGGAGCAATTTTTCTTGGGTCTACACGCAGACGAGACAGAGGGTAAGTGAACCGCCCTCCTTCTCGGTCAACCCTATATCATCTGACATTTCTGTAGTGTGGACCGTTTTGCTGCGCACAAACTTAACAAGAGGTTATTTTCTCCCAGTCTATTTCCATAGAGAGTCACCTTTGCCTGTGGTCTTTTCTCTTTTTCAGATGCATTGCCCAGAGTTGAGACCAGGGTGGTGTTGGTGGGCGAGGCCGGCAACATCGCAGAACTTGAGAAAGCTCTTCAGGTACCGTAGAAGAAGCTATTCATATAGATTGATTTCACTGTAGCCATAGCCATATGGTTTTCACTGAGGCAAGAAGAGCTACATTAATGAGATGCATTACTTTAGAACGGTCAGTTCAGTGTGAGCTCTGCTGGAGAAAAGAACTTTTTGAAAATCTTCTAATCTGATTAAAAGTAATCAGTTCGTTAACAGGAAGTCATTTTGTGTTGGCCAGCTTTGTGCCCAGTACCATGCATGAAGGATAAACATTAAATTCTTCCGTTTGCCTGACTGAAAACATTTTTGATTGAATTTTAGGGTCATTTTAAGATAAAATTAAAAACAGTAGTTTTTATTCAGATACACTTGTGTCCTTGACTGCTTAAAGATGGTCTGAGCAGCAAATGTAGTGCACTTACACATTTACATGAACACAATTACTCAAAGTTCGAAAGAAGTCTCCTATGCTCACCAAGGCGGTATTTATTTGATCAAAAGCACACTGAAAACAATTTTTTTTAATAACAATTTAAAAATAACTGTTTCCAATTGAATATAGTGTAAAATATCATTAATTCATGTGATGGATTTTCAGAAATCCTAAACATTTCTTCTTATCAACATTGAAAAAGTTAGTGCTGCCTAATATTTTTTGTGGAAACCGTGATATCATTTCTTTTTCAAGATTCTTTGATTAATAGAAAGTTAAAAACATTTATAAATTTTTTTTTGCAACATTATAAATATATATTTTTTCGTCAGTTTTGATAGTGTCCTTGTTGAATAAAAGTATGAATAAGTTCTTTAATAAAAATATCTTACTGCCCCCAAATTCATTTTGGCAGACATGTGTACACCGTGTCCTAACTACACGTGATGCGCGATACAAGGTATCTTTTCCATATTAAATAGAGATTTTGTCCTAACCAGCCGCAACGGCGACACGCGACGATTACATTTTAGAAACGGTTTCTATTTTTATGCGACGCCGCGGCTGGAACAACAAACACAACGTGTGGCAATGATAAATCTCAGGTACTGTTTATGTGCTTTATTTAATGTTAAAAGCGTGTAATGTGACTTTGAATATCATTTAGTGCTCTCAGCTTTGTAGCTGTTAAAGGAACAATGGATAATTCACCTCATATCTTGAAATGAAGCAAATGATAACAAGAAAGTTCAAACTGTGAACAAACAAGTGTATTATTTGACAGATTGTTTTAGTAACTCAGTAGCCTATGTATTTTTAATAATGGTTAAATGGTGTAATATTTGTGAATTTGATTATGTAGTCTACTTGCACTTGCCGCGAGACTCCGCCCACACGCTGTTCTGATTGGCTTTGGGTTTTGATTGATTTTGACGCATCTCGCAGTCGCGTCTATTGTGCACAGACAAATTATTTGTCGCTGGACAAATAAAAATACTTATCGCGGATGTCGCGTCTGGTTGGGACACGGTGATATCCTTGGATGTGGCAATGGAATTGTTTTGCTATTTTATAAATTTATTTGTATATTCATTCATTTATATTTTTTTATGTGTTATGTCAAACGGTGTAGGTCATTGTGTTACTTTCAGCCTCATACAAGAAGACAAAAATGAGTGTCACCACATGGAATTCTGGAGAAACACTACTAGATCCTAGATTAACAATTGGTACATTTTCTAATGAGATCAAATTTAAAGGATTAGTTCAATTAGTTGGGAAATTAATCCTGATGATTTAATGTAAGTTGGAGGAGAAAATGAGAAATGGGAGTTTTTCACCCTACCCTACCTTCCGCCAACGTGTGACCTTTCCAACGTGATTACGTAATGCGTGGCGCATCGCAGAGCTAGAGCAGACGAACATTTGTGGTTAAAGTATATAAATTCTTTTTTTTCTTTTTAGAAAATGACCGATCGTTTCGCTAGATAAGTCCCTTATTTTTCGTCTGGGATCATGTAGTGCCCTTTGAAACCTCAATTTGGACCTTCAACCCATTGAAGTCAACTATATAGAGAGAAATCCTGAAATGTTTTCTTCAAAAACCTTAATTTCTTTTCGACTGAAGAAAGAAAGACATGAACATCTTGGAAGACATGGCGGTGAGTAAATCATCAATTTTGGAGTGACCAAATCCTTTAAGACGCCTGTGTTGAAACAGTAGTAGACATTTAGTAAGTCTTTGTTTTGAATCATGAAATGTCTGTTTGAGCCCAGGACCGATGCAGAATTCGGATAAGCGTGTCAGTAGTTTGTACGCCACCTTTGAGGACGGTGTTTTTTTTTCTGATTCGATGCTGATGAACATATTACTCAGCATTCTTATACTGAGATGTGGTATGTGGCGGTTGGGAGTTGACGGACGAAAGGTCATGAATGTTATGAATGTAATTTGCTCTGACGGTTTGTGTTTGGAGGGTCAATGATGGGACATTTACGCCCAGAGCTCGATAAATGATAAAGCTGGAATATGTGGATTCAGGATGAAATATTCTTATGTAGTGCATTGGGGAGGATGGGGATGTTCCTGAAATTCTCCTTTTGCCCTTGACATGATGTGAGAGGACTTCAGATGTAGCTGCTTCTTTTAGTATTCTATTCTCCCTGCAACTTATTAACGTAGCAGAACTTCCTCCTGGACTTTGCTTGACATTTGTTTGAAGTTCTCATTTCGATTCTGACAAGGTTGTAAGACCCTCCTGCCTGGGAAATTTATCAGCTTTGGGTTGCCAGGTTGACGTCAATTCTTCATTTTTACAGGCCATCACAATAATGGAAGTCCCGGTGGTAAAGATTAAAGAAGGGCAGCCGGGCACAGAGGCGCGTGAGAAATTGATAAAATCTATAGTCAATATGGTACGTCTCGGGATCCAGAATCTTTGCATGCTTGAGAGCACTGGGGGATTTGCAGCATGGGGACTCGGTCGGGCACTGCGCTGTCTAATGTCGAACTCACTCACACGGTGGTCTGGACTAAGTTCTAACAATGTGATCTAACAACTTGTCCTGTGTTTGTCCAACAGGTGGTCTTTAATCCATAATTAAGAATTAATTCAATCAATTATGTAATCAACCCTTTGGTGATTAATCCCTTTCTAGTGTCATTTAATTGTTTCTTTTAATCTTTTGTTTTTACATGCAGGTAAGAATAATCTTTTCTGAAAGTAAACCCCAAAAGACAAGAATAATGGAAGTTTCTGAACTAACAGACCTCCTTTCAGTTCCCTTTAAAAATGTAAGGTGCTGTTCACACCGGACATATGCTTTTGCACTGTGTGCACATCATTATTACTATTATTAATCTGTATAGGTTTTAAATACTTTTAAATAAATATGTCACGATTCAATACATATCACGATACTGAACTCATGCATTTTTGTATTGCGATTATATTGTGACACCCCTAATAAATATTTATTTATTAATTTATTTGGGGTGTCAAAAAAAAAAATTAACATGCAAAACATGCCTAAGACTTTTGCACAGTACTGTGTATATATATATATATATATATATATATATTAGACACAGTATAAATTTGTACTTCTATTTTAGTGTAGTATTGTATTAGTTATTAAAACTAATTTGTACATTTTATAAAACATTAGAAGTAAAGTATTAAATATTACATATTTTATGTGAGTGCATGATAATGGCAAAAATATAGCTTAAAAAACAGGCATAAATAAGCATGTATAAGTATATATCCTATATTGGCCATGGCATCAGAAAAATTCATCTTTTCACTCTGTTCCGTCTAGCTGTCCTGTGTGAACCGTCCTTGACACTTGTTTTTGTGTCACTAAATCTACATGTGACAAATGACTGCTGTCTTTCTCCAGTATGTCATCTGTCAGAACACTTTAACATCTTTAAGATTCCTAATACTAAAGGAGATATCTCTTTGCTTTTGAGGACATGCTGATCACAATCTAACTAATGTGTTTGTTGATATTGTTTTCTGTCATTTTTATTTCAGTTATGAATTTTCCTTTTCATCCCATTAGGATATAAACACCCGCTGCATCAAGACTGACAATGTCAGAGATTTTGGTGATGGCGAGAATTGCGAGTTCGAGACTGTGTTTGTGTTGAAAGACTTCCAGGCTCCCGAATACAGCTTCTTGTACAAGAATGACAGCCGTATCCTGGGGCCTCCTGCCGTGATGCACTGCGCCAGCAAGGGAGAGGTAAGACCCTGAAATAAAACAACAAGCACCCACAGGATCACAGCCATCTTCTGTGTTTTTTCCTCCCTGAGGTGGTGAAATGGTTTGATACTAGCAGCATCTGCTTGCCGTCATGGGTTGAGTAAAAGCCTGTTGAAATAAAGTTGTTCTTCCAACTGAAATGGATTCGTAAGCAGCTTTGATTGCTTCTGTATAGCCTGAAAAATGTTGCTGGCTTATCTGAGTGTACGCAGGAGTGTCTGTTTGACTCCTCCAGATATTCCAGAGCAAAACGAACACTTGGCTGGCTAGCGATCGGTACCGGACAGAAAGATTAAGTCTGACGAACACAAGAATATAGATACGACTGCGACATTCCACTGAGAAATGAGGGCTTGTCTTATTGCTGTTAAATCTTGCGGTACACAGCTTATCTGCCACAGTACACACTCCATAGTCTTAACACCTGAGCGGTCACACAGAAATGTATAAAAAATTGAAATAAAATGTATATAAATGTAAATAAAATAAATAACATTTAAAATGTATTGTAAGTTATACACAAATAACAATAGTACATAATAGTTAATAATAATTATATATATATATATATATATATATATAAAATACTTGAATAAAATGCACATGCGTACATGTGTTTGTTTTTATAATTTTAAAGGAATTTTATATATATTTATTGTTTTTGAAATTTAAATAAAACAAAATAAAATATCATTTTTCTATCCATTGTTTTTTACATTTTTTTATATAATAAAATAATAAACTTACAGTATATTTATTTTGTATTTTTATCATTTAAATAATTGTATTATTTGTATAATAATGCTATTTATCATTTATACTTTTATTTTTTATGAAGTACATTTTTTTAATGTATTTAAATACTTTATTATTGCCATGCGAGTGCTGCCGAAACAGTGCCCACCTCCCGAGGCATGGACTCTGAAGATGTCTCTTTGTATCTGGCAGCAAGACATTAGCAGCAGATTCTTTAAGTCACAAACACACAAATGTGTGCAGTGCGGTAGGGTGCATTATCCTGCTGAAAGAGACCACTTCCTCCAGGGAACACCATTGTCATTAAGTGGTGTTCAACAATGATTAGGTGGTGGTACGTCCACATGAATAGCTGGACCCAGGGTTTCCCAGAAAAACATTGCACAGAGCATGACACCTCCACCGGCTTGTTATCGTCCCACAGTGCATCCTGGTGTCAAACGGCACACACGTACATGGCTGTCCACGTGATGTAAAAGAGAACTGGATTCATTAAACTTCTTCCACTACTCTAAGTTCCGGTGCTGACACTCGAGTGCCCTTTGTAGGCTTTTTTAAAGGTGGACTGGGGTCATCATGGGCACTCTGATTGGCCTGTGGCTGCACAGCCTCATACGCAGAAGAATTTGATGCACTGTGTGACATATTCCTCCCATAACCATCATTGAAATTTTGTGCCACTGTTGAGCTTCTGTTGGTTCAGACCAGACTTCATTGCCCTCGTGCATCGATGAGCCTTTGGCGCCCAACACTCTGTCGCCGGTTTGTTGTTTGTCCCTCCTCGGACCACTGTTGGTAAATTCTCACCACTGTTGACCGGGAGCAACAGAGATACTCTGACCCAGTCGGCTTGCCATAACAATTTGGCCCTTGTCAAGATCGCTCAGATCTTTATTCCTGCCCATTTGTCCTGCATCCAACATGCTGATTACGAGAACTGATTGTTTGCTTACCATCTAATCTACCCAGACCTTAATATGTGGCCTTAAGAGATGATCAATTATATTCGCTTCACCTGTGGCTAATGCTTTGGCTCATCAATATTTAAGGGTCTGCTTAGAGCAGGGGTGTCCAAAGCCGGTCCTGAAGGGCCACTGTCCTGCAGAGTTTAGCTCCAAATTGCCTCCACACATCTGCCTGGAAATTTCTAGTATGCCTATTAAGACCTTAATTAACTGGTTCAGGTGTGTTTAATTGGAGTTGGAGGTAAACTTTGCAGGACAGTTGCCCTCCAGGAGCAGGATTGGACATGCTTGGCTTAGAGGGAACATTAGTTGCTACTGTACCTTAAAGACGTCTAAATGTTAGTGTCTTCCATTGACAAAAACGCCTTGTCTTGGCATAGTCCTAATCTGTTCAGTCTGTTTTTCTTGTGCATCCTCAGATTTGTGATCTTCTTTTATTCGTATTAATGATGTATTCCATCTTTGTGATGGTCCATGCCCTTTTTCGCAGCCTCTGCCGTTCTCCTCCAGGCCTCTCTACTCTATGACTATGCTCAACTTGTCTCTCTGCTTCACCGGATTCCGTAAAAAAGAGGAAGTGGTGAGTTCTGCTTGTCTGCTCATTGGACTCAAAAACAGCCCATAATTTGACTGTTGGATTATTTGTCCCAATTAACTGTTTTTCTTCAGGTTACCCTGGTAAATCTCGTTCATCACATGGGGGGTACCATCCGAAAAGAGTTTGACAGCGCTAAAGTCTCACACCTCATCGCCCATTCAACCCATGGTGAAAAGTACAGGGTATTTATCCACCCCATCCACACATACATGTATATCATCTTTCAGACCCACTGATTTTTGTCTATACTGAATCATCAGGGGAAAAAGATTTTCAGTTCTGAAATCCTTTGTTTGGGTCTGACTCACCCTGCTGTAATGACAGTATCTATGATTGCTGCCACAAATCAAATCATATACACCAATGTAAAGATGAGGCATGGCTGTGTGTTCTACAGGAGAGTAATATATATGCATACAAATTTACACAATGAACAAATATACAAAAAAGTATACATGCATTCAAAACACGGATGTACAAAATACTTTGATATTATGGATCATAATCAGTTTAAGGAACCGTTTTCACAACAGAATGAAAATTCTGATGTTTGGGGCCAGTAAGATTTTTCTTTTTAAGAAATTAATACTTTTACTCAGCAGGGGATACATTAAATTAATAAAAAATGGCAAAAATATTTGTTTAAAAAAATATTCTATAAATATTCTATTTTGAACTTTCTTTTTTTATCAAAGAATCCATATTTCTTTTTATAATGTTCTCCACAAAAAAATATTAAGCTGCACAACTGTTTTCAACATGGATAATAATAAGAAAAGTTTCTTGAGCATCAAATAAAGGATCATGTGACTGAAGACTGGAGTAATGTCTCCTGAAAATTCAGCTTTGCCATCACATGATTAAATATATGTACACACATACATCAAATATATTAACGTAGAAAAGATATTTTAAATTCTAATCATGTTTCTTAGTTTTTTATGTATTATATTTCTACAATATTTTGAGCTAAAAAAAATATGCAGCATTGGTGGGCATAAGAGAGTTTTTTTCAAAAACGTACAGACTCCAAAATTTTAACTGTAATGTAATTTGTAAATATCACGTTTGGATCGACAAACATTCTGATTACACAGTCTATAGACGTGTTTTCTGTATGTTTTTATTATTATTGTAATAAAAAAGTATTCCTAAACGCTACATAAAAAAACAAAACAAACTTGATCACTTTATGTGCCTGTCAGATGAGCTCTTCCTGTCTAAGTGTAGTTCTGGACCAGAATAATCAGCATAATGGACTGAAAATCAGGTGATTTGATACTGGTTAAATTCGCTCTCACCTTCAAATCCCAGAAACCTTTATAGTCTTGCAGTGTTTAGGAAAAGTCAATCACCCAGACTGTTAAATGCATTGCTCTTTATATCCTTTATTTCCTCATTCATATTTTAAGTCCTAAAAATCAACCTCAGTAAAGAGACTCTTGATTAAATGTCTTTTTGTTCAGTGATGGCTATTTCCTGATGGCTCCTCAAGCTCCAGGTGTGCTCTCTGAAACGTGGTCTGCTGTTGATGTGTCTGCGTTATTTAGAAAGGGTTTGATTAAAACAGTTCTCTTGTATCTCTTCTCACAGCGTGCTGAATTGGGCTGAATCATTCATTAGCCTCATGCATAATGCATCGAGCAGGCTATGGTGAGGGGATCTCTTCCGTCCTGATGCTATTAACTGCTTTCTTCTTCTTTTTTTTTTTTTTAAGTTGGCAGTGTGCATGGGCACACCCATCCTCACCCCTGAGTGGATACGCAAGGCATGGGAGCACAGAGATGACATGTAAGATTGTGTGTGTGTGTGTCGGGCATAAAACTATTCCCTGCGTCAATCCACAGTGTGGGTATAGAGGAGTAAAAACTGAATGATGAAGCCGAAAAGTCCAGCCACTGGTGCGCAAACCAGACGGACACTCCCTGCTTCCATATTTAAAGTGATTTCCACTGCAATTAGTTTTTGACATTTTCCACACATGTATTGAGCATTGAACCTGACCTTTCACATTAATGAACTGCCACTCTGGACTGGATGTTGAATCTAAGGTTTTTTTTTTCTTCTCCATACCGTCCACTCTGCCCCTACAATACTTAATGGAGAAAGTCTTGAAGCCAATATTGAATCAAAATTGACCTTGCTCTGTCTTAATACATGTGTCTGGCCTTGTTGTGCAAGATGCATCAGTGAACGTTATTTATAATCTTTCATCAAAATATAATTTGCTCTTCCTTTGAAATTGCATTCCTTTTTGAATGATGAAATATAAATGGCGCAGGCTAGTAGTTAATGTTAAGTTGAGTTAACCATATTTTGGTGGTGTGTCTGATTGCGTATTTTTATATATATATATATATATATATATATATATATATATATATATATATTTATATATTTTTTTTTTTTTTTTGGTTTAGCAATTTCCACGCAGGCAACGAGGAGTTCCGCACAGAGTTTAAAGTCCCTCCGTTCCAGGACTGCGTGTTG
Organism: Leuciscus leuciscus; assembly: GCF_965113295.1. Classification (NCBI taxonomy): domain Eukaryota; kingdom Metazoa; phylum Chordata; class Actinopteri; order Cypriniformes; family Leuciscidae; genus Leuciscus; species Leuciscus leuciscus. Next base: position 18,087,368 of record NC_138747.1, on the reverse strand, counting down.
AGCTTTCTGGGATTCTCTGAGGAGGAGAAAACTAACATGGAGGAGAGGACTCAGAAACACGGTACTGAACTCTCATGCTTCAGTGTCTTTTCTGAAACAAATCTAAAACGTTTCATGTTTTCAAATGTCAAACAACTTCTGCTCAAATAATTCTCGATTAACCAAAGCTTTTTCATTCTGATGCATCTGAGACGTTGACCCAACGTAGTCTCTGTATTTTATTGCTAGACCTTCTCTATAAAAGCCAATGACCCCTGACTTCTGCTTGAGGGGGATTTTTTAAAGGAGTGTGTTCTGCTTGTTTTGTTCAGGTGGACGAGTCCAGGCGGTGGGTGATGAAAAGTGCACTCACTTGGTAGTTGAAGAGAACTCCATTAAAGAACTGCCCTTTACTCCCTTGAAAAGACTCTATGTAGTGAAGCAGGAGGTATGATCTTGACTTAACATCTCACAAGTACACGCTGGGCTTTGTGTGGGTCCTTAATAATAGTGTGTAGAAATACACTCTGTTATTTCACGCTGTTTACTGTCAGTAGTCCATTATCTACTGTAGTATGTTGCGAGGAGTGGGAATCTTTTTTTTTTTTGGCACACATCAGGGGTTTTAGTAGTTCAGTTACAATCATAAATGCATCACTATTTATTTAAAGGTGTTAAAGGGTTCAGTGGAGGTGTTTTAAATGAATGCATGAATGCATTTAGGTTTGTGTTCTTTTATTTCTCATTCTGTGTTTTTCCGCAGTGGTTTTGGGGCAGTATACAAATGGACGCCCGTGCTGGGGAATCTATGTACTCTTATGAAAAGGTGAGGAAACCTGTAAAATGACTGCAGTTTGGTTCTGGAAGTACTAATCTCATTTGTTTTCTCTTTAGAGGATTTTTTTATTTGATTATTAACATAAACATTTCACAGCAAACCTCACAATTAGTTCTGAAGTGATGGTCTGTGCTTTTGTAGAAGTCTGATTTCAGGTAATATTTTAAATCTAGGGATGCACCAATGTATTGGCTGATAAAAGCAATTATTTTCACTATTAGCCATCAGCCGATTGTTTATAAACAGCTGTTGATAAGGGATGATTATATCCTGTCAATCAAAAGGGGTGGAAGACTGCAACTCATACTGTGTGTGAAAAAAATGTCTCATGTTGAATTTTGGAATGTCAAAGTTAATGTGACAATAATGCATCAACAGTTAAAAAAAAAATAAAAAAAAATCAGTCACTAGTAGTTCAAGCCAGGGTTGCCCGGTCCACAGTTTTTCCCTAAACAGTTTTTCCCTATGACTTCAATGCCCCCACAATTTTGCTCCTGACTACTCTTTCAGTCTTTTAAATCCTTTTATAATCCTTGAAATTGAGTTAGAATAATGTCCCATTTAGCCACTTGTTAGCAACAGCCATTTTCAAGACAATTTAAAAGCTTTTAAAAAAAAAATCACAAAGTGGTGTTACTGATGTATTTCTTTGCCATAGACTAAATATGAAAATATCTTATTTTAGGCATTTAGCCAAAAACCTATTCAAAAACCCATTGACTTAAATGCTTAGTTCACCCAAAAATGAAAATTCTGTCATTTACTCAAGTTTTTCCAAACCTGAATGAATGATTTCTTCTGCTGAACACAAAAGATATTTTGAAGAATGTCATCAGCCAAACAGGCCCTTTTGACATAGTACTGTGTTTTTTCATACTATGAGAGTCAATGGGGGGCCCATCAACTGTTTGGTTACCCATGTGCTATTAGTGCTAAAATGCGAACTAGTTTAATATGTCATCTCTGCCTCGCTTTATAATGCAACGTATCATGAATTATAAGTACTGTGGTTGAATTTACATCTTCACTAAAGTGCAGTGCACTTATATATGTTGTCACTGTGTCGTCCTCTCAGCCGGAGAGTCCTGCGATGAAGAAAGCCGTGTCTCTGCTGTCTCTCACGACACCCAACAGTGGCAGGAAACGGCGTCGTCTCAGAGAAACTTTGGCTCAGCTCACCAAAGAGACAGAGATTTCTCCCTTCCCACCACGCAAGAGACCCTCGGCTGAGCACTCCCTCTCCATGGGCTCACTGCTGGACATCTCCAACACACCCGACACGTGCAAAACCAGTGGAGGTGAAATGAATGATCCGTCATGTCATGTGACTAAAGCGGACAAATAATATAACACTCCCCCTGTCTTCTCTAGTTAAACAAATGGATAGAATTAATTTTTGTAACATTCAGTAAAAAAATAACAACATTGCCCTGATTGGTTGTTTGAAAAGTTTGCAAAAGTTCCCACTGCATTATGTAAGAGTTCTTGTTCCAGAACTCTCTAGGCTTTGATCTCTGAGGTCCAGGGTGATCCCAGGCAAGGCTGAGATGAACCAGAACCAGGTCAGGGTTTGTTTTAGATGAGTGAGGCAGCTGTCTTTTTGCAGAGCTCAGGTGCAGGAGGAGCAGCGGTAGGCGGAGGAGTGCCAGACAGCGTAGATCAGAGAAAGAGTGGCCACTGCAGCGTACAAGCACTCCAGTGTGCAGGCAGGAAAACCAGACAGGTGACATTCATACAACTTTAGCCCAGAGGGTGTAGGGTTAATGTAAACATCTACCTATATTAATGTAGGTCTTTTGGAGAAATGGAGGTTGCTTACATTGATAAAAATGTCTTATTATTGGTTCAAACGTGTTTTTTATTTATTTTATTTATTATTATTTCCTTGGAATGCACAATGCTCAATACAATTGAGGGTGGTGTGTTCATACTTGTTTGGTTCTTTTGGTCTGGACCAAAAAAGAAAATGATACATTTAAACCTGGTTCACTTAGCATTCATACTCTCTCATTTTTAAGACCGAACTTAAAGATACAAAGCAAACAAATGAAAAAACAACAGCTTTTGAGACATATATTTTGCAATGGAAACCAATCCTGCCAAGAGTGAACAGTGAACACCACCGGGGTGGTGGTGGCGCAATGGATAAGCCACATGCCTTTGGTGTGAGAGACCCGGGTTCGAATCCACTGTGAGAGACCAATGTGTCCCTGAGCAAGACACTTAACCCCTAGTTGCTCCAGAGGCGTGCGACCTCTGACATATATAGCAATTGTAAGTCGCTTTGGATAAAAGCGTCAGCTAAATGAATAAATGTAAATGTAAAATGTAAATGAACACACCCTCATGTCGATAACCACAGAAAATATTTTTCTTCCTTTTTTTTAAAAGTTCTGCCATTTTACCAAACAGAACAGCAAAAATGACTAAGATTATTTAATATTTACACCACCTGTACTTAAATGGATAGTCCACTGAAACATTTAAATTATATCATCATTTACTCAACCTCATGTCATTCTAAACCTGTATGCATTTCTTTCTTCTGCTGAGCTTAAGAAATATTTTTTTAAAGTTTTGGTTCCAATTGACTTTTTTCTTTTCTTTTGGTCAATACAATGGAATGGGAACCAAAATTGTTTAGTTACCAACATATATTCTTTTGTTTTCCACTGAAGAAGTATTTTGGAATGATATGAGGGTGAGTAAATGACTTCAGAATAACTGATAGAATGGTGCATTTTACTCTTTTTCTTTGTTCCTGATTGATTGATTTTAATTTTAATTTCTATTGAACATGGAACATTACTTTTAATTAAACTGCAAATTTTAACTTATGATTTCATAGATTCCTATTGACTTTATTTTTCTTCAACATCAGATATATTTTAAAAAGAGGATGAAACCTATCATAGGATGAGAAGAAACAATGTGTAATATATCTGCTAACCCCTGCGTGTCTGCTTATGTGTTTCAGAGAATGCCAAACCTCCCAAATGCTCAACTCCCGCCCTTCCCAAGCAGTCGGCGCGATGGCAGGTCTCCAAGGAGCTCTATCAAACCGAGAGCAACTACGTTGATATCCTGGCCACGGTCATGCAGGTTTGTGTTCAGTGAGCGTGTGCGTCTTGTGTGTTCTCTTTCTCCTTTCACACACATAAGAATGTGGTACCTGGCTGTGGACTTATCAAGCTAAACCAGTGCCTCTGACCAGTAGTGGGGAAAATGAATTAGATTTCGGCAGAAATGCCATGGACGTTTGAGCTTTGCTTTGCACTCCTACATGTGGAGCTCATACAAAAACACACATGCACACACACTTCTGTGTCTGCTTGCATAGTAAATGCCACATCATATGCAATCAGAATCCAGCAAATTTCACTGAACAGTGGTGTCAGATCATCAGGCAATACTGAATAGCCTGACCTTTCCATTGTGGTCCACTGGATTGTTATTAAGTTTATGGAGTAGCTGTCAAGTAGAGGTCTGCACGGGACTGATTTTCCCAGTTTCATTCCACTCTCGCAGAACTGTAAATCGTTTCCATATGTTATGTTCTCAAGCGTTTATTATATAAAAAAATTTATAATTTAATTGTAATTTATATATTTATTTAATGTTATACATTTTATGACTAGTTTATATTATTTTTATAAATTAATTTCTTTTTTATACGAGTAAATCACTCGCATATGCGACCAAATATCATAAAAAAAAAAAAACTTTAAACAAAGAATAGTAAATTGTACGATTACAGTCGCCTGTAAATAAGTTTAGCGCATATAATTTAATTGAGCTTTACTTGGCTGAGAGATTATTTTACATCTTGGGAAAAGAGCATTATACCACCCCTTTAAAGATCATGTGACTGGAGTAATGGCTGATGAAAAATCAGCTTTGCATCACAGAAAATAAATTAAATGTTGTAGAATAGATTCAAATAGAAAAGTTATTTTAAGTAGTAATATACTGTTTCACAATATTATCAGTGTTTTTACTGTATTTTTAATACAGTGTCAATTTGAGCATCAGAGACTTATTTAAAAAAAAACTTGACTACCTCAAACTTTTTAATGGAAGTGAATAAACTACAGTTTTAGGGTTTATTTTAAAATGTCAAAAGACTGAAAAATATTGAAAACTATCACCCCACTCTACTATAAATCTGCCCACTTTGGCTGCCATCTCTTAGAAATAGCTCCCTCTCATGCCTACAAATCAGAGGTTTAGTCCAGTCCCGCAGCAAATCTAATCGGCAGGAATGCAGACCTCTACCGTCAAGTCCCACGGCATTAGTGAGTGGTCCATCCTGGCTTAGTGATGTAATTTCTTTTATTCATCGGTTCTTTCAGCTCTTCAAAGACCCACTGGACAAAGAGGGTCAGGTGGGCGGCCCCATTCTAGCTCAAGAAGAGATCAAGACCATCTTTGGCAGTATTCCAGACATCTATGATGTGCACACGAGAATAAAGGTAGGCAATAACCTTTCCAAAACGCTGAGTAAAGGCTGTGTTGAACGTGTTCGCTGATGAATGTGCTTTGACAGGCGGATCTCGAGGAGTTGGTGATGAACTGGTCTGAAGAGAGGAGCGTTGGAGACATTATTCTGAAATATGTGAGTGTGATAAAGCTTTGAACTCGACCTCCTCCGGCATGGAGCTCATAACGAAGTCAAAGACTGAATGGCAGCTTTTGTGATCTCTCTTTATTTTTTAAAATCCTCTCTCAGTCTAGAGAGCTGGTGAAGGCCTACCCACCATTTGTCAACTTCTTTGAGATGAGCAAAGAGACCATAGTGAGATGTGAGAGACAGAAGCCAAGATTTCATGCGTTCCTGAAGGTACTGATATCTTTAGAGTTTAAATCTACTCTGTAGTTAAATGGTTTTATATAGGCTTTTTTCATGAAGACCGTTTATTCACATCTTCTTTCATTTTGTTATCCAGATTAATCAGGCTAAACCCGAGTGTGGCCGCCAGACTCTCGTTGAGCTTTTGATTCGTCCAGTACAGAGACTGCCGAGCGTCGCCCTCTTGCTGAACGGTAACGCATGAATACGGCTGTCGGCAGGATGCAAGTGAAAGACACACAAACAGCTGTTTCTATTCAGTAAATCTGACTGAATCCAGATGATTAAAATTTTTTCCATTGCATGGGGAAAAAAAACAATTGTTGATCAACCTCATGGAAAATACAAACATTATTCAATAAGCGGTTTGTTTCACCTCTGTATGCTGACACAAGAAAACGTGATTTAGAGTGGATTTTGTTCTTTGTAGATATAAAGAAACACACATCAGATGACAACCCAGATAAAGAGACACTTGAAAAGGCCATCGAGTCTCTCAAGGAAGTGATGACGTGAGTCCTGCGATTAACTCCTAAAGTTTTCCTTAAAATAGATTTGTGTTGAAAATGCACCAACATTTTGGCAAGCAACAAATTTCAGCCAAATTAGTTTTTCTTTTTCAGCCAGAACAGTTTTAGTGGGCTGAAACAGTGACGTTTAACTAAAGATTTCTTTAGATTTCTCTCTCTCTTTATTTTTACAGGCATATAAATGAGGATAAAAGGAAAACAGAGGGACAGAAACAGATCTTTGATGTTGTTTATGAGGTGGACGGCTGCCCTGTGAGTAATTTTTCCACTTTTCTGGAAATAGTTCACCCATAATTCTGTTATTTACTTGCCTTCAAACAAGCAGAGCTATATTCCAAGTCTTTTGAAGCTTTGAGTCAACAGACTGCAATGAAATGCGTTATTTGCTGAAAATCGCCGCCCTCTGTCACAGCTCTCAAATAACTTTACCTCATTTCCATGTCCCCGACCAGCACAAATGAAGTCACCATATTATGACCAAGGGATTTTTGTCGCTCTTTTGAAATAGGAGTATGATGTAAGCATAGTCCAGCATTCACCAAGCAAATCTCCACCGCCAGTCCACTCAGACCATGAAAACTATAAAAACCGCTCATTCAGAAATCATCACAGTGTTGAGGTCAGAACCATGAGCACATTAAAACATGACCATCCATTTACACATTTCAACTATTTTGCAATAGAGCGCAGCCAATCGCAAGAGATGTCATTTCCAAATAGATGTTAAAGTACCTCTCTTGTGCTTTTTCTGAAATTACCTTTCATGTAGTGTTTAATATGGCTGTTTGTGAATGTAAAAGATCTACAAAGATCTATGGTAGCCTCGAATGACATTTACTTTGACCCGATGCAAACACTGTAGCTCTACCTGAGGCCTAGAAGAGTTTGGATCGTGTAATCGGCATCAAGAATACCCTGTTTTCTGTGCTGCAAAAGCAAATCCACTTTGCTTGCACTTCCAAAATATGCTATCGGTACTGTTCGGATCACTGTGCTGAGGAAACCTCCAGAGCTGAAATTCAGATATGGTAATGGCTTTTTTGTTTCCAACATGCGCTGAGCGGTAGACCAGTCACAACCAACTGGGCCATCTGACCAATAAGAGCAGAGTAGGCTCTCGGAAAGGAGGGGTTTAGAGAGACTGAATCCTTTATGGAACCATTTCAAACACTGAGAAAAGAGGTTATGCTGCAATGTATATTCTGAGAAAATATAGTGTTTTGATCTTGGATGCATGTAAAACTATAGTTGTAATAATATAGGGGCACTTTAAAGCCACATTTCTAATTTTAAAGCTGAAATAGTCTGTTTCTAAAGGTCAGACAGGGCGGAAATGGTATTGTAAAACTAACCATTTTTAGTGCTATAAAGCTTAACTAACATTTAGAAGTGGACTTCAAGAAATGTATTAAATGCAATGAATGTGTTAGAATATGGCTATTTCAACAGTAAATTGTAAAGTGTGACGCTGTATTGTTGGTTGATGTTCCTCTTCTCTCTGTGATGGGAGATGCTGCCATGCTCTCTGAAACTTCCTTTCACCATTAAATCGATCAGAGTGAGTCAGCTCATGTTGTCTCCTGTCAGATTCGCCCCAGAACAGCTGCGTTTAGAGACGTGGCTGCCAAACCAATGATCGCCCCCCCAGCTTTTCCTGGATGAGTTTGGTTTTTGTAGCTCATGGGAACTAAAGCAGCATGGACACGAGTCAGAGTCTGATCCAGGAACAGCACTCGGAGGAATCTGAGAATATGTGCCCGCAGGCTCAGAGACAGGAAATGCAGCATGTTCATCAGGCGCTCTGATTTGAACAAATTTCTGCACACCCAATCACTTATAATTAATTCATTTGCTGAAAAGGTTGCAAATGTTATGCGAGGAGGAAACTGATTTTTGTGTTTGTGTGCGCCTGCAGGCCAATCTGTTGTCGTCCCACCGGAGTCTGGTTCACAGGGTGGAGACCATCGCTCTGGGAGACAAACCCTGCGATCGGGGAGAACATGTCACACTCTTCCTTTTCAACGACTGTTTGGAGGTAAAGCTCAGTCTTTCCTTGTCATTGCACCATATCTGCTCTTCTGAATGCGTTTATGGAGATATTACAGATGGGAAGGCCCCCCCCCTTTTCTTCATAATGCATTGCAAATGCTCCATCAGCTTCCTAAAAGCAGCACCAATATATGAAAGACAGTCTTGATTTCTGGTCTTGTTTATGGTTTTTTTTTATGGTAGCCTTATGTCAAACTACTTGCTAGATTTTCACTATTTTGCTATTATTACACCCACATTGCATTTTAAAAAACAATTAAATTGATAAACTCAATGCTAAGTATCAGAATTACTTTGGAGCTATCCACAGTTGTTTTATGAATCCATTAGGTGTCATTTATTATTATTTTGTGCGTGTATCTGGATCTTTCTCTAATTTTCATGAAATTTGTTATGAAATGTTCAAAAACAATAAAATTTTATAAATGCTGACAGCAATTTAAATACACCTCTTCTATAAGCATGTTCTTCGGAATGAAAATACTGTTTGATTATTTGAAATTCTCTAGGTGGTGTAATTATCCTGAAAATGTAATGAAGGAAAAATGCAAATTCCCATTTAAAATGCAAAATGTTTTTTTATTTATTATTATTTAAAAGTAGGAACAAATTTCAAAATCAAATAATTTGACTTTTTGCGACTGTATAGTTCAAATACCAACTAGTATAACCCCAAGAAAACACCAGAATATTTATGATTCAAATATTTATTCTGTAACAGTACTTTTCACTTTATTACTTTTTAAAAATTATTCATATACTCGCATATTTACATAGTGTCAGGAAAATGTTACTTGATGCATTGTTTACTCCATTTGACATTTTTCATTAAATCAATTTTTTAACCTATTAGCTTTCTAAGGAACTAGCACATGTATTCAAACTAGATTTATCTTTTTTTTGTTGTGAATATCTAGTGGACATCCCCTTTTTTGGTCTTCCCTTCCCTCTGTCCTCCCTAAATTTCCTCCCTTTTTTTTTTTTCTCCAAAATTTCAGCAACCTCAACAATTGTTTGTTCAGTTTACGGGTGAGCGGCACCGTTGAAGAAAAATGTGTAATTTATGCATGTTCAATCTGTGCTTGCTGACTCGACTCTCTGGCCTGTTTCCCCCCTTAGTGAAGGGGATGCGTTTAAGCCCCGTGGAGGGGTTCGCTCGTGTGTGCCGGTATGTGGCTGTGGTTCTCCTCGCCCAATGCCGGCTCTGGCCTAGTAATGAGAGCAGGGAGAAGGGAAGACTCTGAGTGATCAATTATTCATTTTAGGAAGTCCTCTGTATGCATATCTGTCACCCCGATCTGCATTACACATTTCAGCTCTTCTAAAGCACCAGAAGGACTCCCCACTATTCCAGAAGAGAACATTGACATTCCTGCATTATGAAGAAAGCTGCATGTTTTAAGCGTTTAATAATGTGTGTGTGTGTGTGTGTGTGTGTGTGCTTTTTCCTTGTGCGTCTTCATATTCAGATCGCCAGGAAGAGACACAAGGTGATAACCACGTTCCGGAGTCCGTTGGGTCAGACACGGCCGGCCGCCCAGCTCAAACACATAGCCCTGATGCCCCTGTCCCAGATCAGAAGAGTCCTTGACATCCAAGACACAGAGGGTGAGGGGACCACCCGGCATTCTGCATTCTACCAAGTGCACTCGTGCATATTTGAGTTTTCTGTGTTCTGAATTGGCACCCTGGAGAGGGAGGTTAAGTCTGGTTAAGTGTGTCAGTTTACTGTAGAGTTGGCTGATGTTGGTCAAAATGATTTGTATTTTGGTCTAAAACAGATTATAAAGGACACTAAATCCTTAATCTTGTTTACTTTTACAAATATTGCAATACATAGCACATTTATAGTTTTATTAAACATTTTATGAACATTTTAGGCGAGGATGTAAGAGTTTTGATTTGATTTCTTTGAAACCAGTTCAGAGAAATTAATCAAACTTGCAGGCTCTAAAATAATTTTTGTGATTGTCTATAGCGGATATGCTAATAAAACACGTCTGAATTCTTTTATGCCAAACAAGGAAATGGAAGGATCACAAAACTAATCTGATTCTGTGGTCTTTAGGAAATTCAATGGCCATAAAACGCATATAAAATCTTTGCAATATTCACAGCATTATTTTTTATCACCAGCAGAATCATTGAGAATATATTGTGAATTTTTAATATATCACCCAGCCCTACTTTACTGGATTTTGATGAGCTAAAGTCACAGTAAGACCATAATTTCACACCGTAATAGCACATTATTGATGAAGATCACATTCTGGAGCCTGGAAATTTGACTGAGATTCAAATCTGTGCGTCCACAAGAGCGGCTCATACTAGAATCAATTTCATGTTTCAAATTAACTAATTTCCCAGTAGTCCACTTGTTATGGTCCCATCAATGTATAGAATGAACTCCTGCCCTACATTGATTCCCAATGAATATAGTTTCACTTGGAAAGACAAGATCTGATAGATGTTAAATGTGTTGTGAATGTTGTTTTATGTTTGCAAACGAACAAAATGTCAGTGACAATGTACATCCAGCTGGTCATTATTAGAAAATAAACTCTGAAAGGGTCTCGCATCATCCTGAAGATTCATACCGCCCAGCCTTAGTTCTAGGTCACATCCCTGACCTCACAATTTTGTGTGTATTTGTTTATCTCTCAGATTGTCAGAATGCCTTTGCCCTGGTGGTACGTCCTCCTACAGAACAGGAGAACCTGTTATTCAGTTTCAAGTTGACGGCCGAGGACACCCTCAAATCTGCCTGGCTCAAAACTCTATGTCGACAAGTGGCCAACACGATTTGCCGAGCTGATGCGGTGAGTGAACACGCACGCACAAACACACACACATATAGAAACATGGTCACTTCCTCCTCAGATCATCCCCCTCAGGCCTGGAACAGAACTCAATTATTTATTTTATTAGCTCTGCTTTCTTTTATTGTGGCTATAAATTAGGAGGTTTGTGTGGGCCTTTTGGTGTTGGCTAATCCTATTAGATGCTCCTGTGTGGTTAAACTGGGAGGCAGATTAATGTAATTAAGAGTGGAATTGTACTTGAACTTTACACTTCAGACACAGACGTCTTTATCTTCATGCTGCAGAAACGCAGGTCCCGCCCAGGCCATCCACCACAGCACTTGTAATTGGTGCAGGCGGACAGATGCATGTATTTCCCTTTATAATTAAAACAATCAGACCAAACCCTGCGGCTAAGTGCGTTTTGGCCTGGCCTGCAGTTCTCCCATCGACCATGAGGTGGCGAGCTATCCACACGTCACCCACGTGAAATGCGGCCTCATTCACTCTCTGCTCCTTTGAATATCAAGAAGCCCCAGCTGTTTGGAAAGCTAAACAGTGATGCTTCTCTTTGCATTTTGACAGGCCAGCAGTATCGCTGTGTATTTATTTAATTTTCCATGTCTTAAACAGGAAGATCTCATTCAGAGCACTGATCCTGACTCCGTCCAAGTGAGCACAAAGGACATGGACAGCACGCTCAGCCGAGCATCCAGGGCCATCAAAAAGACCTCAAAGAAGGTAGAGCGAGGAACCTGAAACTACAGAAAACAATTACACGACACGCGTGCAAATTTGGTCTTGCTGTCAATGTTCTGAATGCTTTCTTGAGAATGATATCATAAAATAACTATTCTTAACTCAGTGCCTTGTAGAAAACGTATAGACTAATTGTGCATTTTTGTGTGTTCAGGTCACAAGAGCGTTTTCTTTCACTAAAACCCCCAAGCGTGTGCTTCAGAGGGCATTTATGGCCAATGGTACCCCAGATGAGAGGAGTCCTGGCCCAGATGGCGATCACATGGGCCGAATGTCCAGCAGCTCCACACTGGCTGTGAGTCCCCACACACACACTTTCTCTGTCTGTCTTTTTCTTCTCACTGGTCTAACACACGAATAAAAGATGCACACCCGGTCGATTGATGCAGCATAATATAACACACTCACATTTAAGACCTATTCACACCATCCTCTTACTAATGTTCAGAAAAACATGCACAGCAACATGATGCATCTATAGGATGTGCTCCTTCAAGGCTAATTCACTCGAAGAATAAAGCAACAACAAAAAAGAAAAAAAGAAAAACATTTTTGGAGCTTGTCAGCACTGGTGCCTATTCAAGGAACATGAACAAGATTTTTTTTCTTTTTTCCCCCCATCTGTATGTTTCTGCTTGTGCGGAGCAGAGTGGGCATTTTCAATTCCCTTTTCATAGAAATTTCAAGCGTGCTGTTGTTCTGAATATCAGCACGGCTGTGATTTGACGGAAGGAACTCAGTAATAGTGTATTTTAGTAAACGGTAACAAAAAAAACCCCCTGCTATTAATCTAAAATTAAATGTTTGTAGCTGTGTGATTTAATGTATGTATTTTATAAATAAGCACATTTTGCTTAAATTAGAAAAAAACAAAAAAAACTATTGGTACTGATCTTTGACTGGTATCACTAGTATTGACTACTGAAATAAAAGGGTGTAATGGGTATAGTATGCATATATATTAAACTAATTTCCCTTTTGTCATATCACCACATTTGCTGTTTAATTATTTTTACTTAAACTACCGTTCAAAAGTTTGGTCAGTAAGATTTTATTTTTAGGGTAGGCAATTCCGGAGAGGCTAGGAATAGCAAGTTATCTTTTGAAAGCATGAGATCCCACCCTCCCTTCACAGCGCTCTTCATAGCCACACCTCCAAAACACATGAGCAACAGTAATCTGCAAAGTGTCACAAGATGAGAGACGGCGTTAAATTACTTCATGTCTCAAAGCACATAACTTTACAATATTAATGAACATAAACAACTTATAGAGCTCTTACTTGTACCACCTGACTGCTATAGATTCGTTTCGTCATTGCTAGTGTTGAAATGGAAAGTAAAAATCTGGGTCTGAGGATGTGAACAGCTCCGGCTAGAACGTCAAGGGTCTCCATCTCGTAATTATGGTTATGACATGATGTGAACGCAGCACAAGTTCATTGTTTTGGCTCGAGGAACTGGCTGCTGTTTATTTTTGTCTTATTTTTTTATGGTGGCTGTCTGTCTACAACTCTGCGTAGCCTTACAGAACACACTGATGACGTGCGATATCTGCGCGAGCAGGTATGGAAATATGATGCTTGTCATTTAGTCGCATCACACTTGGTGTAAACAGGCATTTGCATAAATTCGTATTTTTATTTAATCTCATTTTTCACAGTTAAACATTTACAGTATGACTTGCCAATCCAGTTGGATTGAATTTCCCTCTGAGGATTTACTGTTGCTTTGGTCATTCACTCCTGTTTTTCTTTCCTTCAGCATAAGGCAGGGCTCCAGACTGCTGGTGTGACTAAAATTTGTTAGAGGTCGCACTGGTGCCACCACAACGTTCTCCAACTGATAAGAGCTGGCATTTCTGTTGCATATGGGAAAAACTTAAAACGGCAAACGAGACAAAAGCAGAACAAAACCTCTTTTGAGCTGCGCAGCGTGGACCGTTTATCAGTTTGGACCAATATTAGACATCTGATCTCGATCCAGCGACACCGTAACTACACCGTGCTGGGAAATAGAGTGACATGCATTTGAATTCGGTGCAGTGTTTATTACATCGCTGCGAGATCTAGTGAAAAATATTCAAATTCAGCGCAGAATTCTCTGTTATAAAGTTATAGAAGGGTTTTCAGTCGACAAATCAACATTCACCCCTGCATTCAATGTAGCAACCTTAACTGCTGACATCCCACCCTGCAAAAACTAATTTCAGGGAGGTAGCATCAACCCCTCCAACCTCCACCCACCCAATATTACTACACAATATAATGTGTCTACATTATAATATAATATATTATAATCTGTGAGTTTCATCTCATCAGGTAGTAGTACATTAAGAGTCATAAGCCGCATTACCTGGGTCGCTCGCTTGTATAACATTTGCGGCAGTCAGGGAGCCGCTTTCAATATGTGGGAGACTCACAGACCTTTAGGTAGAGGTGGGATGTCTACAACTGTAACCATGGTATTGTGGGAGAAATTGTCAAATGTTTTTACATTATTCATTTCAGGGTTCATTCATACAACCTTTTGAAAGTGAAATTCAAGCACTTTTTTAAGGGCTTTCAAGTGCGTCACACTTTTTCCAGCTCTTCAAAGCTCTTAATATTATCCAATTTAATTCATGTGATGACCAAAAAAAAAGAAAGAGAAATGTTTGCCAATAAAAACCAGGTTTTTACATGTTACTGTTATTACTGCATCTTAGCTCTAGCTCAGTGCTTTACGGTCAAATGTGCATTTCCAAGAAATAAATTTATTAGTTACTGCACTTAATAGCGAAAATAATAGTAATTTTACTGCATCTTAGTAATTTAATCATCATTTTGATTAAATTACCTTTATGATTAAAAATCCCCCCAGTGCCACCATCTGTAGAACTTAGTGGCACTAGTACCAGTGCTCTCAAATGCGTCTCGTTCCTTGAAAAGGGATATTTTTACCTTTAAAAAAAAAAAAAAAAAAATTATTAAGGTGAATCATGCACTGCTAAATATTTGAGAAATCCCTGCGTTCGTGATGAGATCGCGTTCAAATTTTTCACTTCCTCTTTCAATTTTAAAGTGAGTGATTGTGAAGCCATGCGATGCAGGGACGGAGCCAGATGAGGTTAAACTCTCTCTCTTTCTTTCTCTCCATCTCCCTCTTCCCTCCTTGTGAGTGTAGATGTCTCGTTCAGCCTCCACGTTCAGTCTGACCGACTCTATTAAAAGCGCAGTGGTTCAGCGGTCAAACTCTCTGGACCATGCTCCGCGGCCCAGAGTCCCACTGTGTGTCCGCACTCCATGCAGTCCAGAGACCGCTCCCGAGACCCAGCTCAGTCCATCCGTCCTGTGCCTCCCAGCTCAGCCTGTAGCTCAGGGCAGAGAGCTGCTGGTGCCCCCCGAACCGCAGTGCAGGTGCCCGCGGCGGGAGACCAACCTGTAGGACTCTTAAATGTGAGCACAGCAGTTCTGCCTCTTTGACTCACTGTGGCTTACTAACTCCTACTGTATCTGGGGACGGTGTCAACACTTACTCACTAGCACACGGATGGGCTATGGTAGCACTCATTTATTATAGATGATCAGAGGATATGTTCAGAGGGATCACTTAAAAACGAAAATTGTCATTTACTTACTCAACCTGTATGACTGAGTTTTAAGTAGTTTATTGTAATGGTTAGAAATGTACTGGCCACTTTCTTTCCATAATGAGTGAATGGGGGTCCAGATTGGCAGCAAATGACAAGCTCCATAACTGTAACTTAACTGAAATTGACCATTGTTAACTTGTTCTGACCTCTGAAGTAGCTATCATCTCATTCGCACTTCTGCATATTCAAACTTTTAACGTTATGATTTATGAATATGCATCACGTGATCAATAATTGGCCATCATATCGATGTCATGTCTTCAAAGTTGACACATTGCATATAAGTATTATTTGTATCCTATTTTAGTCTTATTAACATTTTGAATTGGCTTTTTATATTTTCAGTTTAATTTTATTAAGAAATCAATTTAAATGAATAATAAATGAAATGTATTTAATTTGTGTTTTTGTTGTTGTTGGTCATATTAATTTTAGTACTTTTTAAATTAAATTAAAATTATTTTTATTTCAGGTAGTTGCCAAAGCATTAATTCTAATTTAATTTATTTCATTTCTGCTTTATTTTAATTAATGAAAACAATTTTTAATAGTTTGTTAATGATAACAACCCTGGGATTTGGATCTGTTTCAGACTGAAATGCATCATATTATTCATATGAAACCCTTTTATAATATTTAAATAAAAAAACTAATTTCCTTTATTTGTTTGGAGCTTGACAATCCAGGTCCCCATCCACTTTTTATTGCTTGGTAAATAACCTAGAAATTCTGTTAAAACACATTTTGTGTTCTACAAAATAAAAAAAGACAGAAATATCCTTATTTTTGGTGAAATATCCCTTTAACACAGACCTCAGATCATTTATGATGGGTAAAATATGAGACCAGCTGACACATGCTTTTATAGTTCCATGATTCTGAGTATAATGGCGGTTCTCATATAAAGACGTTATTGTTACTGTGGCATACGATGTGATTTTTTTTTTTTCTCCTTTTCTTTTTTTTTTTTCATAAATCTCATATTTATACTGTGAGACTGTTACGAGATCACATTGGCATGATCTATGGGCGTGAAAGCTGTAAAGTGGCTGATGACCGTGATTTAATCTCCTCCTATTTCTAATTTAAACCCATAAAGTGTCATCTGTATACTGGAGTGTGTGTGCATGTTTCGTTTAGCACACAAGGCAATTCATCATGTTTTTTTTCCCCCTCATTGCCATCGGCCACCTTTATTGATCCTGAGGCCTCCAACGGCAGTGCAAGGCCACCTTAATTCTTATTAAGCAATGCTAAATAAAAGGATTATTTGTGTGCATGTGTGAAAGCAGCCTGGTGCTTGTTACATCGGTGGGCTCATTAAGAGTAAAGCGAAATAAATTGGGTTTGTGGTTTGCTAACCTCCTTTTCACCCTCACATCTGTTTAAAGAAGAGAATTTAGTATTATCCTCTGCATGTAGGTTATTCCTTCGGGTAACACTGTTGGTTCTGATGGGTGAACACTTAACCTGGGTCAACTGTGTGCATTCTTACCTCAGCGAGCTTGTAAAGCCAATATCATTAACACGGATTTCTCCTCTCGCCTCTCCTAACCCCTCTTGAATAAACTTCTACAAAAACCTGTGAACCTCTGGCTTCTGCTAGGACACTTAAAAAAGGCACTGGCTTTTGGTTAAAAGACAGAAAATCTCTACATTATTTAATGTTTAGTTCCTAGCCTCAATCCATGAAGATGAGCTGTAGTTCTGTTAGGATTCTGTAGGGATGGGCGGTGTGATGGTGAATATACCGTGAACTGTTAATCTCATCAACAAAATTACAAAATAAAAATTTTCTTTGACAAAGTTTTGATCATGAAAACTAGATTATAATTATACTGTTAATTAAATATATACTATTTATGAAAATCGAAGTAAATATGTTTGATGCCAGATTAAACTGAAGGACAAAATATTAAATATAACTCAATTTAAACACATTTTATCATCAAAAGGCAATACAAAAAAACAAAGTAACACTGAAGCTATGTAACTGTGGGAATGTTACCACTTTGCAGAGCAACATCCTGCCTTGATACAGAACTTCAGTTAATGTGCAAATTTGATCTAAAATTTTATTAATCTCGTTTAATTCTCATTCAAAACTACTTTTCTATCATTTCGATTGTCGCTCATCTAATCCAAATTTAGGGTCCAATTTATCAGTTAACTGTTTTGAGTCTTGTTTTTTAACTCGTGTTACATAATGTGAAAACGAAAATACGGTCAAACTTAAAAGTGGCGTTTCCCATTCTAATTATGCTTTTAAACGAAAGTTTGCTTCGGGTAGATTAACAAAAAGACCCTAGGTTGCATTTTGGCGACAGTTATCCTTTAATTATTTCATTCGATTTTTTTACTTTTTAATTTGAAACTCGGTTGCAAACTAAAAGCTTATTTATAAAAATGCGTCTTTGGTTTGTGAATGATTTAATTCACTGGATTATCCAATAGCACATGGGTATTTATTGGATCAACTATTTTAAAGTGCCCCTATTATGCTTTTTCGAATATTACTTTTCATGTAGTGAGTAATATAGCTGTTTGTGACTGTAAAACATCTATAAAGTTTTCAAGATCAAATTGCTCAAAGATAGTTATTGTCTCCTAAAAGAAAGAACTGCTGAAACGAGTCGTCAGTAATTCCATTCTCCCTTCCTGTTAAAAACGTGTAACAATATAACAGATTTCCATAATGCCAGCCAATGGCAGCAGCCCACGAACAACGTCCACTTTGACCCGCCCTCAAACACTGTAGCTCTAGCTGAGACATGGAGCTTGGTTTGTATTGTCGACATGTCAAGAATATGCTGTTTTCAGCACTGCAAATCCACTTTGCATGCAAATCCAAAGGATAAGGACTTGCGCTGGAATTGATAAGGAAAAACTGACACCATTGTTTGTATCAATTGCGAAGGAAGCCTGAGTTGAAATTCAGATGCGCTGTTAGCTGTAGACCAATCACAACAGACTGGGCCATCTGACCAATCAGAGCAGAGTAGGCTCGCGGTAAGGAGGGGTTTATAGAGACCAAATCTTCGAGCGAATCATTTTCAGACTCAGGCAATTCATATTATGAGAAATTTAAAGTGACCTTGTATGCATGCAAACCTACTGTAGGAAACCTCCAAAACAAAATATTATAATAAAGGCACTTTTAAATATATCATCGTAAAAAATGATAAAAATGTTATCACCATTATGTGAGTGATTTTTATAAAATCCCACTGTCATACCGCCCACTCCTAGACTCCAGTATGAATAGTTTGTAAAAAGTGCCCTAAGAGCATTACTGCTCAACCAGCACTCAAACCCTGCATTGAATCTTTAACAAGGTCTTCTGGGTATGGAAATGCACCAAAGGTTAACACATCCACCACGTCCAATTCAGCACTCTTGGGTCTTAAACTAATTACAGACTGGAATGGAAATAACTCAGTATTACCCTAAAACTATCCTTTCGCTATATTACTTTTTTTTTTTTTTCTCTCTTTTTTTTTCCAGGCTGTTCATTCTCCATCCATGATCAACCTCTCCTCTGCCTTTGAGAGGAAGTATCACACCTTCAGCAGATCCACAACTCACCTGATCTGAACTTTGCGTTCTGCACTCTCCAGTATTGAAATTAATTCCACACTACGGTACCACGTCCGCCACACGCCTCTAGCACATGCTCCCCCCACCACCCCCACCGGGTTTAATTTACAGGTCCAGGACACACCAAATGAAGGAACGGCTTGTGTTGATGGCGATGTCTGGGCACATTTAATTAACATAGGGACATTTATAACTGTTGTGTTCTGATTTTATTAGGGTAAAGTTTTCACGCAATTATTAACCACTGCAAGTATTTCATATGTTTTATTTCTTAATCTAAACTAATCTAGTTTTCAGCTTTTATAAAGCTATAGACATCTGGCCCGTTGCATTTTCAGTGGAAATGCACTGAGCTACCACAGTAATGTCTGGTTTAAAATGTAGTCTTTTACTTTTAGAAGTGATTTTTTTTATTGTTGATTCAGGGGTATGGGTTTCTAAAAGTCAAAAGAGAGTTGTTGTGGTCAGCCTGCCATATTTATTCTCCAGAATCACTTCTAAAAATGTTTATGTAAATCCTCCTTTCTGTCTCTATTTATGTGTAAATATTGTATTTGTACCTCATGTGATTGTCATACTAATTACAGTTCGTCTCTACCTTTTTGTAGTCTCTGCACTTGCATCAACACCAACATGAGTTCATGTGTAAAGCAAAATTCACTTTAGTCTGTAAAAGGGATTCATGTAATGTCCTTGCCTACTGCAGATTTGTTTGGAGTGGGTTGGTTTTATGTTATTGGTTTGACTACTTTTGAAGGTGACTTCATTTATTCTTTATCAATAAAAGAAGCATAAAGCCTTCATGTTTGTGTCTGTTTAATAACTGTAATTTTTTTAAATGGACTGTTCTATAAGATCTCAGATGAAAATGTATTGCAATCCATTTTTCTATCTTGCACTGTAAACTAAAGCATACTTTACTACCATAGAAATCTCCTTCCAGGACGAAGATCCTTAAAGGCCCTATACACATTTGTTTTTAAATATTCACATGGAAAACTGATATTACGCTTAATTAACTACATCTTTGCATTTTTTGGCTAGATATTTTCTTGCCACTGTCACCTCTGGCTTGCTTAGTTGGGGACATTTAATATTCAACATTATTATTGATCTGACTGCACTGACACTATTTGATGGGAACTGAGCAGGGGTGCATTTCCAAAAAGAATAGTTAGCCAACTATGATCGCAATTTCCATTGAACTCTATTGGTAATGACAGAACTTGGGTTTATTTGGGAAATGCACCCCTGGATGATGACATTACCAGAACTGCTTTATAGCCGAATTGAACTAATTTAATAATTGATGATCTTTACAATGAAACTGAATCAACATTGATCTGACTTGAGC
The DNA here is from genome assembly GCF_965113295.1 of Leuciscus leuciscus. Taxonomy (NCBI): domain Eukaryota; kingdom Metazoa; phylum Chordata; class Actinopteri; order Cypriniformes; family Leuciscidae; genus Leuciscus; species Leuciscus leuciscus. The sequence continues at coordinate 18,066,979 of NC_138747.1, read as the reverse complement.
TGAACAATGATTTATTTTTATTTTTTTCTGCTTAACAGTCGAATTGAATTCTGTTTGCATCATTGAATCATCATCTTCCTGTTATCACTGTAAAGCTGCTTTGAAACAATCAGTATTTTATAAATATTATAAAGAATAAAGGTTCATTTTAAAGGCACTATAAAAAATAAAGGTGACTTGACTTGTTGCCATCTCCAGTAGTTTTTGGTCCAAAACCAAAATGTAAATCCCATATATTCAATTTATAATTCGCCCAAAAATGCAAATTCTCTCATCATGTGCTCATTTACTCCCTCTAATGTCGATCCAAATCCCTGTGACTGTTTTGAACGATTGTTACCAGAAAAATAGTGGAGACTTGGATCACAGTCAACAGAAATGATAGTTTAAAATATTGGATCCATTCCCAGATTGAATGAGGGCCATTGTGGGTGATGTGTGTCACATCTGAATATCTCTTTGCTCTTTAGATGTGTCATTTGACTCGTTGGAAGATGAACAGAAGGTTCACAATCATAACTGATGCAGCCAAACAGCTGTTCGACAGAAGAATCCGATGGCGTCACTTGCAGATTTATTTATGGGCTTGTAAATAAACACATGAAGACCGATATGGACCATTGAGTTGGTTTTCAAAAGCATCAAATAGGCAAATTATTATGCAGTGCACCTTTAGTGTACGGTTGATACTTTTTCTACCCCTCAATAGATTTGGAGGCTTAAGGGGCTCCGTCCAGTCTTAAGCAAATCTGTTGTGCCATTCCAGGGTGCTCATTATTGCACCAGGAGGCCTTTGCCCTGATACTTGTGCTGTTTTTTCCTCCTTCAAAGCACAATCCGGGTTTTCGTTGTATCTGCGTGCAGTATGGCACTATACAGCCAGCCTTCGTTTCACCTAACCAAAGACATAGATGCTGAATAGTATCCTAGATACTGCGCTAACACTGGAGCCCTGACTAAGAAAGACCAAGAACATATATAAAAAAGGATAGCAGAGGTCTTTATTTTCTTTTTATATTTGCCTTTATTCCACTTCAAAGCCAATAAATGCCTCTTGTTCGTCGTTGGTTAGGAAAGTATAGGCCCTATGTTCTCGGTTGTTGTTTCATAAGCAAGACGAGGCCACTGCCCCAAGCTTGGCTCTATCCTCAAAGCAAGTTTCAAAGAGAGTTTAATACAGTAAAGATTACCTGACCTGAGGTGCGAACAAAGATATGAATAGGATAACATTAAGATACAAGCTTACAAGGCCGACAGGGTTTATATAGAGCAAACGTTGCATCATTCTAGTTGGGGAGTGAAAACTCTTGAGCTTCACTCACATGATTTCATATGGCAAAATGAAATGTGTCTGATACAAACTCCTAGGTCAAAATTTCATCATTTCACTTATCTCTTCACAGAGAGCAGAAAAACTCTAGCAGTTTTTGTTGAATAGCTGCTTCTGGCAATTTGTAACCTGGGGCACATTTACACCTGCATTTTCGGTGAGCAAATCGGGGCAGCACTTGGCCAAACTAAAAGCAAGTTGCAAATGCAAGCTAGATCATTTCGCACTGCTGAAGCCACATCCCGACGGATTCTGACCACATTCGAAAAAGGTGTAAATGTGAAACAGAGGTTGAGCTACAAATAATCATTCCTTTGACGGACTGGGTTGTGAATTTTCCATCATGCTTTATTTGTATCTGTAAATATTGTGATGCTTGTGACATTAATATCACACGAACTTCTTATCAGTGGCCAGAGCTCTTTTAGTCAATTAAAGAACAGTTGCAGATTATATTCTTTTGATTCTGTTCTTCCAATGTGAAATACAACAGACACTGCATTCTTATGATCTCGATCACCGATTTAATATCCCATGAATTATTTCTCTGCACTACTGGAATCTTTCACATCTCTCCCCAAATCCTCACTCACGTCTCTGTCCTGGTCTGTTTTACTCAAGGTTCTTTAAAACTTTTTGTAATGCTTTCTTCACTTCTAATACCAGTTCATTTCCTTTACTGTAGAAATGTTTTCAAAGCAAGGGGATGCAATAAACCAGATACCTTATTTCTGATGTCAAAATAAAGCATTTTGAATTCTCTGTGAATGCATTTAAAAATGTGGTAAATAACATTGTTAAATTTTTGCATACTGTAAGCTGGAGTTCAGAGAAGCCTTTTCATACCATTATAACCAAGCATTTTCAATTGATCTGAATTTACACAGTATATAAGGGATGCACCGATAGGGTTTTTTGACCAATCCGATTTCAACAGTGTTTTAGAGTTTTGATCATGTTTTAAATGAGCAAAGTTCAAAAACGCCTGGATTAAGGTATACTTGCTGTATCAAATATTGAGCATGGATTGGATGCATTTAACATTCAACAGTCCGACATAAATACAACAGAACAAAGATACATATGAAATAAAATGTGCTTTTCAAGTAGGTCTAACAGTAGATTTCAGGTAAAGAAATAAAGTAATCAAATGTAAAATATATTTTTCATTTAATACATTTTTGTCAAAGTTAGTGAGCGAATTTTTTGTCTTTTGTTGTTCTATGTTCAAGTCCTCATGAAATCAATGCTCTAGTCCAGAGACACGATAGCACAGAGCGCATCACGACACAGACCAGAAAACGTATCAGATCCATATGAATTCTGCACAGAATGCTATATTTTAAAGCGATATGGAGGCGATGTGATATAAATGCTATTGGCTATTTTTAAAAAGGGGAGGAGCTATTTGATATGTCCCACCCTGTCTTTCTGTTTCAGTGGAAAGTCGTCAACATATTGAATAAATCTGTGGGTTTCAAAGTACTTCAGTGGGCTTTTAACATTAAAACAGACACCAGTGCAGCAGGTATATTAGCTCAGGCGCGAGTGATTTGAATGTTAAGTCAATGCAAAGACGCGTTACGTGCGTAAAAAATTCCTGCGTCGCGAATGAAGCCGCTTGTCCACCAGCGTCTCGATTTCTGACGCGACGCCAAAGCCCATTCATTTCCTATGGAACTACGTCAGGCAGCAAAAACGCCCCCGCAAAGCATGATGGGTCGCGTCGATTTGGTCAACAGCGGCGCTGCAAAAAAGTATCTCGGTGGATACTTTATGCAAATGAGAGCGTCAAAACGCGGGGCAGTAGCCAATGGAAACTCGGCGGCGAGAATTTGTGTATGGGCGTTGCTATGGTTTCATATTTAAAGTACATTTTTCCCGGCGCGAAAAGCAGCGAAAACGTCACAGGCGTCGCGTCGGAACAAAAATTGATCGGACGCTGGTGGACAAGCGGCTTGAGGCGTAGAGCGCGGCGCGGTAGAATTTCGCTTCAAACTTTTGTTTTTACGCGCGTAAATTTCGCCCTTGACACGCGAATGGACACAAATGTCGCTTTTCCACTGCATGGTACGGCTCGGTTCGGCTCGCTTCGCTTTTCCACTGCGTGGTACGACTCGGCTCGGTACGGCACGGTTCGGTTCGCTTTAGCTCGGTTGCTTTTCCACTGCAGTTAGTACCGCTTCAAAGTGGGTGGGACTGATCGTTATAGTTGCCGTCTGCCATGACATCATCATATTAAATGCAAATTTTTCATTCCGTGTTTCCCCATCCGCTCCTCGGCAACCAACGAGAGGAACGTCTGCACCTCGTCCACTGACCACGATTCAGCCATTTCTTTTTTGAAGTTTATACTCCTTTTTTTTAAGCAAATACTTTTAAAACAGGCGCTACAGCTTTGGCTGTTGTCTACTGGCTATTTAAATCTAGCGGGTTTAGTGTCTCGTGTCGTAAATACAATGACGCTGGTAGTGATGATTCTGTCTGACCAATCAGTGATTTGCAGTGTTTTCACGTCACATTTTAGTATCGGTACGGTACGCTTGGAACCTCAACAGAGGTGGTACCATTTAAAGCGAGCCGCACCGTACCATGCAGTGGAAAAGCGCCAAAGCGTGCCGTACCGAACCGAGCCGTACCGTACCATGCAGTGGAAAAGCGCCAAGTGGTCACCATTTTAGGACACCATTAGGTCACTTGATGGAGTTTTTGGTTCCTTGCCACTGTTGCCTTTGGCTTGCTCAGTTGGGGATATTTTGGGGATATTTAATTAAATTTTATCAATCAATAAAATTCCTCTTGAAACAAACTTTGTTGTATTATTTTAATTTAATACTGTGAAGCTGCTTTGATACAATCTGTATTGTGAAAAGCGCTATACAAATAAACTTGACTTGACTTGACTTGACTTGGTCAAGCGTATAACTAGAAGCGGCAGGCGCGAATTTGACGCGCTATTCACGTCCGGTGTGAACGCACAGTAAGAGCTGCACAGATCCAATATACTGATACTTAAGCATTTTATTTCTCAACTATTTACGTTTAAGACAACCGCCTATGTGTACAAGGATACTCGCCAAGACAGACAGTTTGAAATAGTTTTGATTAATTTGCAGATTTCATTTTGTCTTAGCAAGTATTTGAGAAAAAATACCTAGAGAAAAACATTGGATTATACAACAGACATTATACAACTCAGTTGCAGTTAATTAATAAACCATAGGTTTGTTACACCTGCCTTTTTCATGCTAACCGATATGCAAAAATTGTACAATACATCAGTGCATCTCTAATATAGATCGGACGATAAATTTGGACACTGAACATTTTATTCTGGAAATGGACTTGGTAGTTTTGGTTTGAAATTTAATTGTTTGCAAATACATTGTACTTTTTAATCATGTAAGTCTTGCTGTGAAAAGGCATTTTCCGCAGTTGACAGAATGCTAAAATCCACTGAGAGTGGGACTCTTCTAGGGGGGTTTGTTTAGGACATCAGATAAGCTAGTACAGCAAGTTAGTTCCTTATGTTTCTCCAATCCCTCCGTCTTCTCCTTTGCTTGCTGCGTGGAATCAATAATGAAGAAAAGTGCAGCTAAATGATGCATCAGTACACAGCTGCTGTTGTAAGCCGAGTACAAATAGCTATAAGAAGCTGTTGGGTTGTTTGTAGTAGGACCGCGGATTGTGCAAGTACCTCTCATTAGAATGCTGCGTGTTTTTTCTACAAAATGACTAATGATTTATTGATAATGTATCCCAGTGAGCTCCAGGCTTCCTGTTGAAGATCTCATCCCATGTGAGACTAGTGGAAATGGGAAAAGATGGAAGGGCAATGTAGGGACTTCTCGCTTAGCATGAGGAACACATGTTGGAGGGTTATTGTTAGCATTCCTAAGTTCAGCTGGAGCAGGATCTCATGAAAATCTAGTTAAACACATGCATGGTTATTAGAAATGTACTCATGTACTTTGTGTTCATGTTGGTTTCATTTGAAATGAAAAACATTCAGAAATGTAAGAAAACTTTCAAATATAATGAATGCAAATGTGGTGTTCACAACCCAGAACTAAACTTGCATTGTCATAAAATGGTCCAATTATCTGTTTTAAATTTGATTGGCTGTTTTTTCCCCCTGCATGTTGGTCGGACTCGGAAGCATTAAAAAGTAAGTTGTCTAATATTATTTTAAATGATTTGAAATATTAAATGGCCATTTTTAAATGATCATTAATGGAATATTTTGTTGTTGTTTGTTTTTGTTGTTGTTTTGCTGACAGATACCATGGTTCTAGCTAGCATCTAGCCACAGGGGCTAATTGGTCCGTGCCAACCAGCCGAACTGACTTTGCTTTTGGTTGGGCCGAGGTAATCATTCTTCCTCCTGCTGATTAGCTCCCCGATTCATGCTCTTCTACTTTTCCTCCACCAGTCCTTTCTCTGCTGTAACTGCTTTGTGCAGGAAGTCCATTGAAGTGTTTATGTTCAAAGGACTCTGATTATTCCCAAATGAGCGCGTACCACATTAACTCTCACAAGGCTGCGATAATGACTGTAGCCCGAAACGGCTCTCCTCTGGAATTCAGACGGTACTTCTCATTTCAGAGAATGAGTGTGTTCGGTATCCGGGAGACAAAATCAGAGCGCGCCTCGTAAACGCGTCCAATTAAATATATTTTCGGAATCTTCCTCCGCGTCTAACGAGCATTAAAAACATAACCTTGAAAATTCCGTCAGGATTATACAGATGTAACACGCTGCCTCTGGAGAGTGACTGTTAAATAAATCCTTTTGATATCCAGAGTACAGACAGCCACAACTCAACTCACAGCTCACTGTGTGTCATGTGCGATATGCATGCGGAATACCTTTGTACCTCGATTTCCATCCACTCTTTTGGCATATAGCATTGATAATTCGCTGTTATTGACGGTGTTGGCACAGTCTGAGACAATTTAAATTACTGCCACCCTGCGACTGCTTTCATATTACCCAGAGACGCCTGTTTATGTCTTCTGAATCTCCTGTGGGTGTCTTCAAAGATGCTACTTCAAGACTCGGTGAAGAAACTCCAGCAGAGGATTCAAACTCATCCCTTTTGTTTGGGGAAATAATTAGTCTAATTTCCGTGATCTTCCGCAGGCAGGCATTTCTGAGTATAAAATTGCACAAGATCAATAGTTCGTGCTGAGGAGAGGCGTAATAAGCTGTAATTGTTCATCTATTCAGTGCTACAAATACCTCATCCCTTTTACAAAGCACCGTTACTGAAGCACACCAGCTAAAGGTCACACGCGAAACAGCTTTTTTTGATGGTTTGCACGGCGGCATAAACGCTGCAGGTATCATGAAAATCTTAATTAGAGGCATTCCGCACTTTAATATTCTATATAGCCATAAACATGGCCGTAATTCATGCTTTAAATGCTTGAGAGTTGAATGTAACCGCTAGCTTCCTATTTTTCCTATTTGCATGGCATTTTGTTTTTTACAGACTTAAAGACTTTATGATTTTGCAATAAAAAGGTTTATAAGTTAATATTAGTCAAGACTTTAATAAATCTCATTCAGTGCCCATAATTTACTACAACCGAGCTGTAAAACTGAAGTATTACCCTTTCCACAGATTTACTGGAAAGCCCCTTACATAATTCAGCACTGCGTGCTTTTGATCATAACCCTGCTGTATGGAGTATGAACGTAACCAAAAATCATGTCTCCAGATCACATTCACTCGTTCAAGTTCATGCGGAATGGCCTTAAGTCTGATTTCTGCTAACGTACTGATCTTTTATCTCGATGTAAAATGGTTGAGGGTCAATTATATATCTTAGTGATCTCCAAGCCAAAAGAGAGAACTTTTTTTCAGGTTCTTTGATCTTATACAACCACATTCGAAAATGAATCATTTGAAGTTAAGAATACCAAAAACCTTAGCGGAGTAGTCAACCAGAAATGAATCTAAAAAGACTTTCTTCCTTGAACATAAAATATGTGCTTGCAAAGTGTCAAAGCTGCTGTAGAATGATTGTAAATGGACAGGAAAGCTCTAAAAAATTCATAAAAGTAATCCATACGACTAATTTGCATTATGCCGTGTCTTCTGAAGCCATACAATAGCTTTTGTATGAGGACCAGACTGAAGTCATTTAAAATCTTAATGTGAAACACCAAATGCCATCCGTTCTTGCAAGTGGTCAGTACCTTGGTTTCACGTTCTGGAGCCAGAGCCATGCAAACTGGGGCCTCTTGTGACCCGGCTGCGTGTTTCCACAGACTTGAGGAATGAATGGCAAAACACCCTCTGTTGAACCTATCTTTCCAGCCCAGAACCCCCTTTCCTGCAGTGGAAATGAAATGGAATGGAACGGTTCGAAAAACGGACAAAGGCCGATGGAAAAGGGGTACTTTCTTCAAAATATCTCCTTTAGAGTCCCACAGAACAAAGAAAGTCATACGAGTTTTGGATGAAGCGAGGGTGAGTAGTTCTTTTTTCCCATCCCTTTAATCTGTCTCTTGATAGAGTACTGAATTTGGTCTGATTGTTTGATGTTGAATGGTCTTCTGCTAAACCATTCCCTTTTAAATGTTTCACTGCAGTTTGAGAACACAGACTAGCCTATTTCCAGACAGAGCCTTCACGAAGCTCGTGTCGTCTTTAAAGCGTGAAGTTCTTCTGAAAAACCCTGTTTGTTCTGATTGTGGAATAGTTTGGAATGAGATGGGCTCAGATCAGATTTTGTACTCAACACTCAAGTGACAGATTCGCACCTGTCTCTACTTTTCCTCTTGGAAATGAGAGACGGGAACAGAAGGAGAGAGAGAGGAAAAAATAAAATTTTTACTTCTTCAGTCCCCCAAGTTCAAACCACAGCAGCACTTCTGTGTTCACTCTATTTGATCAGAAAGATCTCCCAACTTCTTCCTAGCGGAAAAAAAAAACATGGCAGGAGAGATGTTTACCTGCATGCTCTCTTGGGCTCAGAGCAAACAGTTTATTCCACCTGAAATCCTAGCAAAACCAGCTCCTCCTTTCACACAGCGGGATCTGCCAGCCAAGTTCATCGTCTTTCTCTCAGACGACTGTGTATTTGTTAGTCAAACAACTTGGCATTCCATATTCCATGTTGCGACTCTCTCCACACACTCATACCGCCTACGTCTAGCTTATTCCTGTAAATATTAATCACATACTGCAGATAAGCAGTTTGATACCTGGCTCCGGGAGCTGGGCATCGTTCAGAACAGCAGGCGGCCAGTTTCAGACCTCGCTGAAGCTCTACGGGGTGTTGACCGATTTCATAAGATGCTTCTGAATGATTATTTTTACCGCATAGAGCTATTATTGAATTTTGTTTGCTGTTCTTTCATTTTTATATAAAGTGCATAGGGGTGGGTGCTGATTGATCAGTACAGCTTTCCAGTCATGTTATATATTTGACCTATTTACTAAATCACAGCTCCCATAATGGATCGCTATGTTTGTTACATAGCAGCACTTAATGAATTTGCTCAACATAAAATTTTGATAAAAAAAAAAAAAAAGTAATATAAAAAAATCTGGAACTGGTATAATAAGACTTTTATGCTCACCAAGGCTGCATTTATTGACCAAAATTACTGTGAAATATTGTTTTATATTAATTATTAAATATATTTAATATTAATTTAAAATAACTGCTATCTGTTTTAATATATTTTAAAATGTAATATATTTCTGCAACGACAAAGCTGAATTTTAAGCATCATTCCTCTAAAATGAATTTTAAGCATCATTCCCAATAATAATTTCTTATTATTATCAGTGTGCTGCGTAATATTTTTGTAAAAACCACAATACGTTTTTCAGGATTCTTTGATGAATTAAAGTCCAAAAGAATAGCATTTATTTGAAATAGAAATATTCTCTAACATTTTACGTGCCTTTACTGTCCCTTTTGATGAATTGAATGCATCCTTGCTGATTTAAAAAAAAAATTATACTAAATAATATCTGCCACTATGTACAGTACACTAAGTATGAATAGCATAGCATATAGCATAACTAATGCAAAGAAAATATTTTCACTTAGTGTAAATAGCATCTATCACTTTTTAGAGTAAATAGCATTTTGCGCTATTTGCACTTAGTGCAAAGAAAATACTTTTTGTCGCTATTTAGACAAATAGCTGCAGCCTTTATTAAATTAAGACTGAATTCTGCACCTAAAGACATTAGCTTAATGCTATACTTGAATAAAACTAATGTAAACAGTAAACATAAAACATAGAAAACATTTTTTTTTACAGCACCGGTGTGTGTTGAGACCCACACCAGTGGTTTTCCTGTATAAAATTGGACAGCATTCTAGTTATAGAAAATTAATAGCTTATCATGTGAACCACAGAGCACCGGTTATTTCGTAGCAGAACAGAGGAGAGCAAAACTCTCTCATCTCCTTTTAATTTAAAACCTTTCCTCTCAAGCTGTGGACGGAAATACTTCAATCACTCCTGTAGAATATAATGATGTAACACCCGAGCTGCTTACGTGTGCGAAAACTGGATCAGCGCGCGTTTATCGCGCTTTATCAAAATCCACACCGTTCATAAACGTCATTACACAATCTAAACCACCAACAAAAACAGCATCACATATTCTCTTTATAGTGCTGTTGCCGTGCAGTGAATTCCTCTTCGTTTTACATGCAAGAGTGGATTACAATAACTGTTTACCATTTAGAAAACACGTGGCGGTAATTAATCTCTACAACATGCCGATAGTGTGCAATGCAAATGTCTTTCCTTCTCACTCCACTCGATGAACGCCTTTAATGTATTGAAATGAATACGCACTAATTGCTGACCCTAACACTGGAGGGGCCGTGCGGACTCGACCAAAGACTCCTAATTGCCTAAAGACACCGGACGGGCCCATCAGAAACTCAGGGCTAAGCACTATTGTTTGGGACGGTCTATAATTGGGTCCTGGCTAATGGAGATTGTGGGTACTGTATGTTGCAAAAACTCAAGGACTTAAATGAATCAGCACTGTGCATATGTGTGTGTGTATAGAGATCTCCGCAGCTGTCAATATGGCTGAAAACGCCCCCCCCCCCCCCCCTCCTCTTCCCGCGGGACCCCTGTGGTGTGCGTGCGAGCGATCAATCTTCACCCAGCACGTGAGTGACGGAGCCTTTGGTGTGTGTGTGCATGTTTACTCCTTGTGTTTTGAAGCGCCTGATCAATCTTTCTCCGCCTCCGACTGTAACCTGTGAATTCAGATCATTAACTCCCCAGCAAACAATAATACAGTCATGCTTCAGTGATGTGTTTTCTGTCTTGGCATGCTGGGTTTGCTTTTACTGGTTCAGCTTGTGGTGCATTTGTAGTGCTCAAGGATGTTTGGGTCACATTTCAGACCAAAATCCAAAAGGATTTATATTGAGGAATGATATTTTTCGCAAAGAAAACGAAGCCTGTTGTCGATTAATCGCGATTAATCGCATCCAAAATAAAAGTTGTTTGCACATAATATATGTATGTGTACTGTGTATAATTATTTTGTATATATAAATACATGTGTATATAATAAATAAATAAATAATTTGTTATTTATATATATATATATAAAATGATATTTCTATATAATATAAATTATGTATAAATACATACAGTATATACATGGAAATATTTCTTAAATATATGCATACATATGTGTGTATTTATATATAAATAATAATTATACACAGTACACACACACATATTATGTAAACACAAACTTTTATTTTGGATGCGATTAATCGTTGTCCAGCACTAACATTGTAATAATAGAAGTATATATTTAAAATGAAAACAAACTTATTATTATTGTCATTATTACATTTAAAATAAGCAATATATTATTTGTAAATACTGTAAAGTGTTTAAACATCATGATAATATTTGTTGTACTGCATTTAATGCTTATTTAAAAATATTTTATTTATTAAAAAATATATTATAATTTTATAATAATTTGGTGGGGATTGGAGGGTATGTTCATATTCAATGCTGTTTCTTTTTGTAACTGATTATTTAATAATAATAAAAAAATAATTGTTCACAAAAAATGTCATTATAACTTTATAATAATTATTTAACAACAAAAAAAGTTATTTTAAAATGACCTTTACTGGTGTAAGTCATTTTAAATAATATATTTGACTTGAACAAAATCAGTTATTTAAACGTTAAAACATGAGGGGCATTTTTAGACTCTTTTAAAAAAGCATTTTATTCTTACAGTGTAATGAGGATCATAACTGAGAATACTAAGAATGATTTCAATAAAATCAAAAGTATGTCAAACTCTTTATGGTAATGACAATTTAAGTGGAATATTAGCTTAATTGTCCAAGAAAAAAATATTTATGGAACTAAAAACAGACTTCATTTTCTTTTGACAAAATATACAGTAATTTCTTACTTTTTCCTATTGAATTTGTGGTGAAATGTGTTCATGAGATTCATCCATATTCTATATGAATGGTTACATAAGTGAAACAGACCCCTTTCAGTGCTACATATGCTTGAAAAAATAGGCTATTTTATTCATGTCAACCCAATGTAGATACCCAGGAAGGGAGAGGTGTGGGGAAGGGGGTTTCTTGAGTCGTAAAACGAATGTGGGATGGTTTGAGAAAAGACGGATCTGAATGATGGTTCGCCCGCAAAGCTCATTTATTTCCGTCAGGGTGAAGTAATGGCCTGGTGGAGTGTCCTACTTCCTGGCAGAAGATAAGTGTCTGTGGGGTGGCGGAGGGTTCTCACTTATTGGATGACTGGGCTGAGGGTCGAGCCACTGCATTTGGTTCGCCCTGGGGTGGTGTGGCGGGACTCCTGGGAAACGTCTTTTTTAGGGCTTTCTTCTCTTTAGCCTTTTGCTGTCTGGTGGCCCTCAGTGCCTCCTCTTTCAGATAGGTCTCTTCTAACTGATAAAGCATATCCTTCACTGCCTCCACCTGTAAAAGAAAAGTTCAGCCACACATGAGGATTTGCTCACCCTCATGTTGTTCCAAATCTATATGCTTTTCTTTTATGGAGCATTTAGAGACATTTTAAAGAATGTAGCTGTTCTTTTTGAAAGCATATAAGACAAGTAAATATTTCAGTGTTTCTACTTTAAAATCTCACGTTTAATTTAATGTTACTTGCTGTTTCTTCGTAATAATTTTTGAGTTACTGTCAATTTCTAAGCGAAAAATGTTTCTACACCAAATGTTTTCAGTGGTTCATCATGTGCCATCCTTTGAAACCATACAATATAGCTTCTAAAAATGTTATCAAGTTGTTGTTTTTTATTTGCCATCTCAAATCTCATTTGCATTTTGCGTATTAAAAAACCCAAAGTGTCTGTCGTCATTGACGTCAAACTTGAGTCTTGACATGCAAAGTTTGAATATGCGAATGCACAAATTAGATTTGAGAGCTGTGATGGATCTTTTAGCACTTTTATGATGGTTTTTGGTCCTTTTTGAAGCTTGCCAGTCCAGGGACTTTCTGTTTTCTTTCCTTTCAGCACATTCAGTGTTTCTGGCTAAAATCAAAATATTCTTATATAAACTGAATCCTTTCTCATTGCTATAATGTATAATTAAATTTAAAGGAGAACTTGGTAACTTTTTTAACTTAATAAAACTGTCTAGAATTCATTTGGATGGTTAAACAACCTGTTCTGGTGATATTGGTGACTTTCCCCGCTCCCCCCAGCGGTTGTTGGTGTTTTAAGCCCCCCCAGCGTTCCCAGGCGGAAAACCAACCTTGCAACTTGGGGACTACCGTCCCGGCAAGATAGAAATTGGAAGTCTCGTGAGAAGCGAGAACGAGAACGAGCGCGAAACACGAATTGCTTTACGGCAATTCGACATAAACACACACACATGTATGATGTATTACCAGATGACCCACCTCGGTAGACATAGCTCCACACGATACAGTTGGCTTGCTCCGATCAAAACAAACGCACATGAGCAGCGGTAGAGAGGGGGAGGAGGCCGCCGCAAGTGAGTTTTTTACGAGCGTGTTGTGAAATATACGCCCCCCCACAGCACAGCTGTAGGGGGAGCTCGTGGGGAAAACATGCGACAACAAAAGGAAAAATCAGCGAAGAAGTGACTAGAGTTCGCTAGAGTCATAGACATGTATAGAAAGGCTAGATAGCTTACCGGCGCTGAGAGCCAATGGGACCCGACGACGTCACACGGCGGCCATCTTAGGACAGGACCGCTCGTCCAGTTATAACATTAAAGTCTATTGTGCATGTAGTGCTGAAATAACTATATTTTGCTCAATTTTCAACCGATTTTCAAACGGCTTGGTGTGTCATAAACGTCAGGGATGCGGCTATTTAACTGCATACTTGTGAAAAATTATAGCCACAAACGGCATCAGCACAAATCATAGCCACGTTAATAAGGTTTGTAATAAACCAAACCGTTTGTAAATCCGTCAAGAATTCAGCAAGTTACGAGCATTTTAGTTGGCGTATGTCACTCACCTTCCGTCCACAGCAGCAGGGAGCAGCAGCGCAGTCTCCTGACCTAAGATGGCCGCCAAGTGACGACACAGCTGACTCCGCCTTGAGCCATCTAGCCTTTCTATACATGTCTATGGCTAGAGTTGCCGAGTTCTCCTTTAATAAATGTTATGACAATGTTTAAACATTGTAAAATGTGAAATGTTATTAAATCAAATTTATATATATATATATATATATATATATATATATATATATATATATATATATATATATATATTATACAGTAGTTGTACTACATTGATTAATAGTTTAAAAAAAGGAATAAAACCTTTAAAGGAATAATTCACTTAAAAATGTAAATCCTGTCATCATTTACTCACTCTCAAGTTGTTTCAAACCTGAATGTATTTCTCTCTTCTGCTGAACACAAAAAAAGATATGTTGAAGAATGTCGGTATTTCTTTTTCCTACTATGGAAGTCAATGGGGTCCAACTATTAATTATTCCTTTAATGTCCTAATAAAGTTTTATATATTTGAAAATAATAATATATTTGACTTGAATCAAATCTGTTAATTTAGATGTTACCACACACTGTAAATAAACAACAACAAAACAAATCCATAGCAAAAAATTTAATTTTCTGCCAGGATTAAGCTTACAAATATCTCCTTTAACCGTAAATTACAACACAATGCATAATTCAAAATACGGAGAAAACACAGAAGAAAAATCAATACGGAAAATTCCTTCATATTATCACATTACATTGTTCCTTGTTTTCACTTAAATAGCATGAAGCACATTTTGGTTATGTGACAATTTTGTTCACCGTGTAATGAGAATCATTACAAGAATAATGTAAATATAATTTCTCATTTTATGTTCCACCGAAAAAATTGAGTTTAGAACATTGGTGTCCAATCCTACTCCTTGAGGGCAACTGTCCTGCAGAGTTTAGCTCCAACCCCAATTAAACACACCCTGAACCAGCCAATCAAGCTCTTTCCAGGCATACTAGAAACTTCCTGGCAGTTGTGATGAGGCAAATTGGAGCTAAACTCTCCAGGACTGACTTTGAACACCCCTGGTTTAGATTTACACGAGGGAGAATTTTTGGGTGAACCGTTGCTTTAAGACATACACTAACACATACTATCAGAGGACAGGGACATGACATCATTTTATCAAGTTTTAGCATTTGAGAAGGCTGCAGATCAACACAAAAGCACGTTTTTGAAACCTTGCAAAGTAACCCCCCCGCCCCCCTTAGAGACTTAATTACGAAGTGGCTCCCCTTTCGACCTCTCATTTTTGAGTAGATGGCTTGGCGTGGGAATTTATTATGTCTGCTCTCGGAGAACGGGGAAAGAGGGGGAGTGAAATATGAAAGTGAATGCGGGATGTGAGTTAGGATGGAAAAGAAAAACAAGGTTGAGGGAAAGAGAGACCGTGTCAAAGGCTCAGTAGTTCAGAAACACACAGTTATATGTAGGCGGTGAGTCCAGTTCGCTTATGAATTCAGTCCAAGTGCGTTTGTTTGGAAGGTTTTTGCTTTTCCTCCTCTGGGAACCGGCCTGAAAGCTCCATAGTAGAGGGCTGAACAGTCATTCCACGTTCAAAGGTATTCTTTCTCCCCTTTTGCTCACTTTTTTTACTGAAACACCCTTCCATTTTCTCTTTTCTTCTCATTCTCGGTCCGTGTGGCCGCCAACACACTCATAAACGGACAGATTCGGCTCTGCAGCAACAATTAGCTCTCCATTACTGTGCATATCTGTTGGTTTTTGTGTGTGTGCAGGTCTTGGCTTTTTGCTCCTGCTACCACTTAGGCATTCAGCAGCGATACGAGAGCTGTCAAAATGCCTATCAAACCTGTCAGCGCCCATCATTCAGTCCCCAAAACAAAGGGCCTTCTCGGCAGAGAGGAAACAGAGCCCTGATCAAAGAGCCCATCCTCTGCTTCAGAATACAGTAAAGCTCATTATGCAGTCAGACTGTCAGTCCTGCTGGCCTTTACTGGCCTTTTAACCGTTTACGTAGTTAGACACTTATTCACTAGATGAAGTTTGGGGGGTCCGAAAGTCAGTCCCTGAGTGGCCAAAGCCGAAATTGTTTTGTCGCTGTTTGAGTGTGTGAATAGAAAAATAAATGTAACAATTTTTTATTATGCTGTAGTTATGGCAAAGAAAATCAGTGCATGCTTTTTTTCTGTGGCTGTGTACGCGAGAATCAGCAATCAGCTTTTGAGCGTTATACATTATTTGCAGCAATTGTGGTAGGTGTATTTTGTGCCACCTCTGTGCATTAAACAGTCAGCACTAGGGGTCGAAAATCCAGTGAAATCAGATTTTGGCAGTTCAAGCCATTTTGATGGAGCTAGGCTGAATGAAAGTCCCTCACTGTTTATCTGACGTGAGCAAATTAAATCAGACAACTGCTTTACTAAAGTGACTTTCTAATCTATCATCTAATTGTAAAATATATACACACACATATATACACACACATACATATATATATATATATATATATATATATATATACAGTGGGGAGAACAAGTATTTGATACACTGCCGATTTTGCAGGTTTTCCCACTTACAAAGCATGTAGAAGTCTGTAATTTTTATCGTAGGTACTCTTCAACTGTGAGTGACGGAATCTAAAACAAAAATCCAGAAAATCACTTTGTATGATTTTTAAGTAATTAATTAGCATTTTATTGCATGACATAAGTTTTTGATACATCAGAAAAGCAGAACTTAATATTTGGTGCAGAAACCTTTGTTTGCAATTACAAAGATCAAAAGTTTCCTGTAGTTCTTGACCAGGTTTGCACACACTGAAGCAGGGATTTTGGCCCACTCCTCCATACAGACCTCTTTCAGCTCCCTCCAAAGATTTTCTATTGGGTTCAGGTCTGGAGACTGGCTAGACCACTCCAGGACCTTGAGATGCTTCTTACGGAGCCACTCCTTAGTTGCCCTGGCTGTGTGTTTCGGGTCGTTGTCATGCTGGAAGACCCAGCCACGACCCATCTTCAATGCTCTTATTGAGGGAAGGAGGTTGTTGGCCAAGATCTCACGATACATGGCCCCATCCATCCTCCCCTCAATATGGTGCAGTCGTCCTGTCCCCTTTGCAGAAAAGCATCCCCAAAGAATGATGTTTCCACCTCCATGCTTCACGGTTGGGATGGTGTTCTTGGGGTTGTACTCATCCTTCTTCTTCCTCCAAACACGGCAAGTGGAGTTTAGACCAAAAAGCTCTATTTTTGTCTCATCAGACCACATGACCTTCTCCCATTCCTCCTCTGGATCATCCAGATGGTCATTGGCAAACTTCAGATGGGCTTGGACATGCGCTGGCTTGAGCAGGGGGACCTTGCGTGCGCTGCAGGATTTTAATCCATGACGGCGTAGTGTGTTACTAATGGTTTTCTTTGAGACCGTGGTCCCAGCTCTCTTCAGGTCATTGACCAGGTCCTGCCATGTAGTTCTGGGCTGATCCCTCACCTTCCTCATCCCTCACCTTCCTCATGATCATTGATGCCTCACGAGGTGAGATCTTGCATGGTGCCCCAGACCGAGGGAGACTGACCGTCATCTTGAACGTCTTCCATTTTCTAATAATTGCGCCAACAGTTGTTGCCTTCTCACCAAGCTGCTTGCCTATTGTCCTGTAGCCCATCCCAGCCTTGTGCAGGTCTACAATTTTATCCCTGATGTCCTTACACAGCTCTCTGGTCTTGGCCATTGTGGAGAGGTTGGAGTCTGTTTGATTTTGCGTGTGTGGACAGGTGTCTTTTATACAGGTAACAAGTTCAAAGAGGTGCAGTTAATACAGGTAATGAGTGGAGAACAGGAGGGCTTCTTAAAGAAAAACAGGTCTGTGAGAGCGGGAATTCTTACTGGTTGGTAGGTGATCAAATACTTATGTCATGCAATAAAATGCAAATTAATTATTTAAAAATCATACAATGTGATTTTCTGGATTTTCATTTTAGATTCCGTCTCTCACAGTTGAAGTGTACCTATGATAAAAATGACAGACCTCTACATGCTTTGTAAGTTGGAAAACCTGCAAAATCGGCAGTGTATCAAATACTTGTTCTCCCCACAGTATATATATATTTATAATGACAAAGCATTCGTAAAGATTTTCACATTACTAAAGCTGTGAACATAATATACTTTTACATTTTATTTGCTGTTAAAGGCACACTATGTAAGATTTTTGGATCAAAATATCCAAAAACCCAATAGAACAATATTACTGAGAATGTTTAAATCCAGAGAAATAAGCAGTTTTAACCAGGACACGGACCGTGTCCGTGCGTCGCCTATCAATGACATCATACCCGCGTTACCCTCGATTTCCGGTTTTATTTTGAAGAAACCATGGAAACACCAAAGATGCTTTAATATATTATGTGTTTTATTACACAGGTGAGCAACTGTTTGGATACATTCATCGACAGAAAACTAATCATTGTTATACAGCTCAACACAGTTAGTCTTTGTTTAAATCTCGTTTTCTTGATTTACCGCGAGTATCATATTTACCATTTGCAACAAGTGTCTCATATAGTAGCCGCCGAGCGAACGCACAGAGTAGCATTATAACAACTTCCATCACACTCAAATGTATCTAATATGACGAAACAGCGCTGCATTACCCCACATACGCATGACCAGAAGAAGCGGAAGCGGTCAGCGGCATAATAAAAGCTCCACTGCTCTCAAACTGTGTGTCGTGCTCGTCTCTCATTAGCAATCGCTCCAGCGGCCTCGTTCCGCTCCAACGGCTTTCGTAACCTTAATAAATCTTTAATACATTACTGGTCATCCATGAATATGATTTCTGCCCGAGTTCCGTCGTGTTTTCCACCAGCTGTAGAGGTGAAGACAACAACCCCCATGATTCCGCGAAATCAAGGCGTCATCAAGCTACGCCTTTGTTTTGAATAAACGACCTCTAGTGGCGAAAAATTACATAGTGTGCCTTAAATACATCTATTTTGTACATATAGCCATATTTGTGTTCAGTTCATATCTAAATGTGCAAAAAATATATGTGTGAACATTATGTATGAATACCTATTGGAAAAACTAAGGAGATCAGGCGGCCTGAGTTTTTTCGTCTCGGGAGGTCAAAGGTCACACTTCCACGAAGTCAGATTGTTCTCTGCTCTCGAAGTGAATCGACAAGCACCAAAGCGCAGACTTAATGTAGGAACGATTACTCATATCTGTTCTCCCTCCCGCGGGAGGAGTCAGAAATAGATGGGATGGCAGCTGGCAGAGAATGAAACGAGCTGAGAGCATGTAGCTTATGCTCATAAATGTGAAGACGCCCATGTGCACTTATACTATATTGTGTTGGAAAAAAACAGCCTGAAACACAGCATCTAATGACTCTCCAAAAACAAACTGCCAAATCAATACATGTATCAATATATGTGAACTCCAGCGCTCATCAGAATGTGTCGCTTAATGACCCTTTGATTCATGTAGAACAAATTGGGGTTGGAAATGAAACCTGCTACTGGTGTATTTCTGAGAAGGACGTGCTGCCGAGCTTCATAAATTAACTACTCAATAATTTGAAGGAGATGAAGGGCTGAAGCACTTGAGCTGCATATGAAGTTTGATGTCTGCCTTGTTTATTAAGGCTTTTTATGCCTTCATGCGGAGCAGTTCATTTCTTTCACAGCAGTTTTTTTTTTTTTACTTTTTCAAAAATTTGGCATTGGCAAATCAGTCATTCTCATTTATGTCAGGCCACTGTATGGTATTTATGCTATGATGGTATTTTTTATCTTCTAAGGGCAGATGGATTACATCAGGAGATTAACAAAAGGAATCCATGTCCAAGACTATATGTATGTATGCTGAGATATCAGTATTCAGTATTTGATAACAGAAGTTCCCCTTGGGCTCGGATTCTTGTTGAGCGCTGGGTTGGCATGTTTTGGCAACTGTTAATCTTTTGGCTTGGTCTCCCTAGAAAACTCTGGGTGGAGATTTATCCAGTCAATTCGTCTCAAAAACATGGTCCACAATGTTTAGTTTAAGATCAAGTACTTCAAAATTGG
The DNA here is from genome assembly GCF_965113295.1 of Leuciscus leuciscus. Classification (NCBI taxonomy): domain Eukaryota; kingdom Metazoa; phylum Chordata; class Actinopteri; order Cypriniformes; family Leuciscidae; genus Leuciscus; species Leuciscus leuciscus. The sequence continues at coordinate 18,047,053 of NC_138747.1, read as the reverse complement.
GAGAATGAAGCAGAGGACCTCATGCCACACAGAACAGAAAATGCAGCGCCCACAGACCTGTGTTTCTCTCACATGCCTCTGATCTCTGATTCCTGTCTGGGATTCTGATCTGTTCTATAAAGCACAAGAAACCGTGATAGTAAATATTTATAATATATTCAATATTAATTTGTTTTTGAAGACGCTTTGTATTTAGCCATTAACTTATGTCTGAGAATCAAACTCGGAGGAAATTTTAGTACTTGAAGTTGTAATACTAGAGTATTTATTAATATTTTTCATTCTTATTTATAATTAAAAATTTTCAGTTTCATTTTAAAGCTTGATAATCCATGGCTAGGTGTGCATTACATGATTTTAATACATGGCATGAAGGCAAAGAAACCACCCGACTCCACGAAGTGCATTAAAATCGGGCAATGCCCACCTAGGCAAGGCAGTTGGTTACTTGCCAACACTGACAAATAGAACGGTGAACGGAACTAACTGGAACTACATGTGCATTATGCGGTTTGACCTTCCAGCCAATCAGAATAGCGTATTCTGACAGACCACGGTATAGGCTAGGGCTGCCCCCTAATAGTTGAATAAACGTTAGTTGACTAGAAGAGGCTTAAGGCCAGTTCATGGCACAGAGAAACGAAATTGTTGGGATCACTTTCGGGACTGTTTTTTTCCCAGCTGTTGAACGATAAAACACTGACAGCCAATCAGAATCCATTCTAATTTAAGGGCTCGCGCATTTAAAATGAGACAGGGGTAGCTGCAGCTTGGAGTAATGGGCATGTCGAAAGGTAAGGGCGTGTCAAAAGGTAGGGGGCCGTGTCGAAAGGTTTCTCATTGGTGAAAGGAGTTTCCTCCTGGCAACTGCGTTGGCCAATCAGCAGTAACCATACTTCTACGTCATTTCCTTTAGCTAAAAAAACCCCAACTAATTTCCTTTAGACTGAAAGAAGATGGCGGTGGTAATGCATGTATACGATATCATAATTTGTTGTTTCCTTTGCGTTACATCTTTCAGCTTTGGTAATTATTTAATTGTTGTTGGCTGACACGTTACAGTGAGACGAAGCAATGACTGCGTTTGCATTGAAGACTTCAGAGTCGGCGATTTGTATCGATGTCCGTTTTGTGCAACCAGTGTTTTTAGACCATGTGAAATACACAAGATACATAGTCATTTGCAAAGCCACAGACTTCACGCGGTTCATCATGAACGTAAGTATAAGTTCAGTTGTGATATTCATGCCTGTTACCTTACAGATAATTTGTTAAGATTATAGATGATAACGTGAACGATGATGTTATGTATCATAATTGGAAACTTATGTCAAATATAAACACAAAATGTCTCCTCCTCAGTATAGTGACAGCTCCAAAGATGGTCCAGTCAGCGTATTTGGTTGTGTGTACTGCTACTTGAAGGCTCAGGGTAATTTCTAGAAATTTAAAGTAATGTTTAGCACTTTGTAAATCAATCTCTCTCTCTCTCTCTCTCTCTCTCTCTCTCTCTCTCTCTCTCTCTCTCTCTCTCTCTCTCTCTCTCTCTCTCTCATTTTTAAGGTCTCCTACAGATCAGAAAAGATGCTCAGGTTGAAGGCCTGTGTGAAGTCAAATCTGGTATGTTAAACAGTTTAAAATATAAAACATTTGTAAAAATACATTCAAAACATGGCCGGTGAAAATGAGAATGAAAAAAACATGAGGGCTTCAATGACTAACCCATAATGATTGAAAAAGAAAAAAAGAAATCAAATCAGCAGTTTCTTGGAAAATGAAATGTTACTTAGTTCACATGTACAAATGATTATTTTATTTTTTTTACACCTATTTTTCTTTTAATGCACATCTAAAAACTTAGTGGATGTGAAATTTGAAGTTGTAATTTCATAGATATAAACAATACTATTGTCATTTACAATTTTATAAAGATGTATGTATGCTTTGCAATAAAAAAAAAAAATTCCATCCATGGACCCAACAGGAGGCCTTGCTGATGTACGGTTGAATATGAAGTATTTTATTAGAGTTATTTAACATTTTAAAATAGTTTTTCTATATTTTTTTTCCAGCAACCACCAGAGGTGCTCAGTCACATTCCTCTAGATGTTGTTTATGAAGGAGGAGACAAAGCCTTTCAGACTCTGTCACTAGTGTGCAGAAAGTTTAATGAAACCATCAACCATCCAGGTTTTCTAAAAAAAAAGAAATAAAAAAAAAGAAGCTCACTTTGCCTGGCTGGACAGTATGTATATGTACTGTATTACTTTTATGAAATGAACAAGTTAAGCTAATATATTTAATTAAGTTTATTGGATTAATTCAGGGTTTTTTCCCCCCTCTTTTAGGTATCGTTGACTGGAAGTCTGTCAGTCCGGATGTGAGGGAGGAATACAGGTTGGAGTTTGAGCTCACCAGGTGTGATGCCTGTGGATTCATCTACAAAAACACCTCTGGATATTGCAGCAATGGAAAGAAGTGGGTCTTCTCTGCGTTCTATTCAGACAAAGAGTTTGATGGCTTCTGTTCAATGGACTGCTACGACTGAAAGAATGAGTTTTCTTTGTGTTTTGACTTTGAACACAAGCCTTTGATGACAAATTGAATTGACGCTTCAAAAAATGAATTGTTGCGAAATGACAACTGAAAACTGAATAAATGTTTTGTGGATAAAACGTTGTCTGTTTTGCTAAATTAGTTAATTTCACTTAACAGAAGGTTATTAAACAGTTTTTACTCTATTTTATAATTATGTGGTGAGTGTTTTATCAAACATATATATTTGTTTTTATCCATTAAAACTAATTTGTTTTTAGTTTGTATGCACTTTAAATGAAAGAAAAATTAAATCAGTTCAAAACAGTACAAATTACTAATTGTATAATGTATTTTTGATATGTGTAACCAATACAATGGTAATAGACGCTTTTAACAGGTTATTTCCAAATGATGAACAACTAGTGTGTCAGGAGACATTTTTATCTTTAAAATAATAATTGTAATTCGTTTTTTATGATTTATTTGAATGACTGATCCACTATAAGCCCTAAACAAAGTTGCGGTGGTGATGACGTCATGTAACCCGCGCCATGCAGAAGTTCCAAAGGTAATATACTTTTTAGAATGTAATATTCTCAATATCATTATTGTTATTTTTACAGTGAAAGAAAGGTATTTGGTCTTAAAGAATTATTTGTTGGCCAATGGTGATTAAGTTTATGGCTCGCTTTTATGCGGAACAGGAAGCTTTCGCATCCAATTGTAAAGAACTTATTACACACCCCATCCCTTTTGGCATGCCCCATCCCTTTCGTACTTTTTGGCACGCCCATTGCTCCACACACAGGAGCTCTTGAAGCTCCGCCTTCTATGCCGGGAGCAGCAGCTCATTTGCATTTAAAGGGACACACACAAAACTACGTGTTTTTACTGACCCTCAAAAAGGGAAAATTTTAACCTGCTGTAAAAAATTATCTGTTGGGTATTTTGAGCTAAAACTTCACATACACACTCTGGGGACAACAGAGACTTATTTTATTTATTGTAAAATGGGACATTATACCACCACTTTAAAACGTCTCCTTGCTATTATTTACCTTCATAATCATTTATTCTGGCAGTGATTTGCAGCTAGCTTTATGCATGCGCTTACACTTATATATATTTAACGATCATTATGGTTTAGTATTCTCCTCAGTATATGTTTAAGTATTATAATTATGTACAATATGTATGATTTTTGTAATAAAATATCCAAAAATCACTTGCACAGTGTGATATATTTCCTGCAGCTGTATACTTACAATATCCCAAAAGTTCACAAAGATTTTTTAATTTCAGAGAAATTGACATTTTAAATAATGGCTCGTCCCTGGTCATTGTCGCCTGTCAATGATGTAATATCCGCGTTATCCCTGGTTTCCGCTCATACTGCCATAGTAACCATGGCGACAGACGTGGACAACTGCGTAACGTCTAGTGGCACGCTCACACTGTTGTTGTTTCGTTCAAACATTATGGACCATGGCAAGCAGACTTTGGGGGAAAAGGAGACAAGTTCCATGATTCCGCTTATGCGTTATCAATCTACGCCGTTGTTATTGTAAGAGATAGCGACCCCTAGCGGCGAAAAAAATTACATATTGTAGATTTAAGTAATTAAATTAATATAAATGTGCGATAAGTCAACAAATGGCTTAAATGAAGGATTACTAGTTGACTAGAAAAATCTTAGTATAGGCTATATGTGATGCGATCTGGGAAAACCCGTCGGATGTCGCGCTGGGCCGTTTTCAGTAAATTCCAAAATAGTTTGAATGTCAGTTTTTTGTAATTTTTTTTTATTTTTATTAAATTATTATTCTATAACATCTTTTCTCTTATCTCTGAAAATATCTTGGCAAAATTCCCTTGTTTAGTGCAGAAAAACAGCGATAGTGTCAAGCTGAAAATACTCTCTTTCTCTAATGCATTCTATGCGACCATTTTCTGTAAAGCCCGGCAGAGGTAAAAAAAATTTAAAAAAATTGCCGTATATCCCATACACCTGTTCGTCTCTTAACACTACAAAGATAGTTTACCTATAAAATAAACCACATAACATGTACAGTGAATGTGTATTAGTGTGCATTTCGTGCCAATCCTGTTTAAAAAAAAAAGAGTGCCAAGCGTCCCGACGGTGACAGTTATTAAACCTGTTTTTCTCAAAATTCTGTTCCAGAAAATCATAGCGATTGGCCGACTTCAGATAAACATAACTTTTGCTACCAACAAGCTATGATAAAAACAGATTTGGAAAGGGCTTGATACAAGCTTCCATATGATATCAAAACCTGTAATAGGTAAAATTTCACCATGTGGTGGGTTTTCCCAGATCGCATCACATATATATAATTTTTTTTTCTTTTTTTCTTCTTCTGATTTTTATAGCTATTTCTCAGCACTAAAATCCAGTTAATCTGGATTTGAGCCATGAATATTGGTGGGATTACTTTAAGTGTGTGTAAATGTGGTTTGTTGCTTTTACAGACCAGTATCTTTCATCTTAGAAAGAAAACACACAATTGCAACCTTCTTCCAATCCCTCTGTCCCTCCAGAGGTTGTGCCCTTAAGCAATTACACTGTGATGAACTCCATAGCTGTGCCAGAAACGTCTTTCCCCCTGCCCCTGGATTTAGTATTTAAGTATCATCGGCTGCGGGACGGGCCACATCTCTGCCCATTGCCCTCTCTTCCTCCCTCACTCCCTTTGTCCCAAATGCTGGCTGGATGATGTATGAGACAGATCTGGAGTGAAAGGTCACGTCCACCAGAGAGAGTGTGAGCTTTAAAGAAGAGTGTGTTTTAGCAGCGGCGTGTGATGTAATCAGAGCGACTCTGAGGTGCGGGCAGCTGATGGAGTGATTAATAAGGGTCCATCAGTAACCCCAGGGCGACAGGCGCTGCTGTGGTTGAGAGCGAGTGACCCGCTGATGCACTGTCTTTTACTGTGTGAGTGTCATCATTCCTTCCTCAGCGTAATTCATCACGCTACGGCCCAGACAACACATTCCCTTTCTAGACCCAACAATCCCCGACTGAACGGAGCCCTGGAGTTCAACCCATAACCCCACTGGCCTGAAAACAACATCCTCCACTCTCCCACTAAAATGAAACCCCAACATAGTTAATAACCTTTGAAAGAACTGTTAAATGAGGGGCTGTTTACACGACACCGTTTTCAACTAAAAACGTAAAACTTTTTATGCGTTTTTTGGCCGTTAGTTTACATGACAACAGCGTTTTGGGTGTTTTAAAAACAGGTTTCAAAGTGTAGGTTTTTAAAAACAGTCTCCAGGTAAACAACAAATACGCGAATCTCTGAAGACGAAGACGTCATGCACATGCGTATTACGTTTCATCGCCATCTAATGGCCTTGCAGCAGAATACAACGTTTTTAGTCGTTTTGGAGATCATTCTTAACCAACGTACAGTTAGAAAACGGAATAAAACTTGAGCGTTTGAGCAACCGAACACAAATCTCCAATGGCCGTACGCAAGTCGACTTACGCCAAGAGTAACACTTGACAATGTATGACGTAGGTCGTAACATGTAGGAGTAGCGGCGGAGTAGCGGTATGCCCGTCTGCCAGAAGCTAGTTATTTTAGTCAATAAAGTTTTATAAGTTAAATATGGGTATTTTTCTTACATCAACACTTCGCTTCAGAAGGCCTTTATTAACCCCTCGGAGCCGTTTGGGAACTTTTATGATGGATAGATGCACTTGTATGGACTTAAAGGGGTGGTATAATGCCCTTTTCACAAGATGTAAAATATACCTATGATGTCCCCAGAGTGTGTGTGTGAAGTTTTAGCGCAAAATACCCCACAGATATTTTTATATAGCAAGTTAAAGTTGTCACTTTTTGAGGGTTTGCAAAAACGCACCGTTTTGTGCCTGGCCCTTTAAATGCAAATGAGCTGCTGCAGAGGGCGGGGTTTCAAGAGCTCGTGTCTGTTAGCAGCTGCTGTTACCTCTCACAGACACACTAAAATTACAGAAACTGTTCTGCCTTTAATGTTAAACGGAGTCAGATAAGGATGGAGAGACTCAAGAAGAAGTGACAACATGTAGAATGCAACAGGACGTCTCTGAATGGTTAGTTGATGAATTTATGTTGCTGATGTGGAGTTAACTATCTTCAATTAGGATATTCTGTCATGATAAATCTATAAATTGCTCATATATGAACTGTTGTGAGATGCACACAGAGTGACTTTCTATTCCATGTGAAAAGATGGATGCTAAAGTTTGAGCTGACTCACAAATGTACTCTTATACAACAACTTTTCCTCTTCTCAACATGGACTGCGTGTTCCCGGGGGCGGGGTTTATGTAAATTCTAGGGTTAGTGATGTCACTAACCCGAGAGGAATGTCGTGTAGTCCCAACCAGCCGTTTGTTGTAGTCCTTTTCTTTAAAAGCAAATATCTCCCTTTGCTTTGAACTTTGAGCGTTGTAACTTTGCAGATGTTGTTTATGCTCAAACAGCAACATTACACACTAACTAAAGTTAGAAAAGTGAAATCACACTCAACCACCCCTTTAAAAAAAATGGTGCCCATTCACTCCCATTATAAAGCTTGAAAGAACCTGGACATTTTTTATATAACTCAGATTGTATTCGTCTGAAAGAACAATGTTATATACACCAAGGATGGCTTCAGGGTGAGTAAATCATGGGATAATTTTCATTTTTGGATGAACTATCCCTTTAAGGTAGGGTGGGCAATTTTTGTTATGGTTGAAACTCTCTTCACATCCTGATAGCAATCAATAAGAGTAGTGGTCTAAATAAAAAATAATTACATGGATGTTTGTCCAATCGTTACAATCAATCAGATACCTGCCGACACAGCAAAAATCTGATTTAGAGATAATTATTTATTACAAACAGAAGCCCTATAGAGCATGACATCATATTCTACTGCACATATTCTGACATTTTTGCAACTTCGTCCTGGGAACCTGATCTCCAGCGTTCCCTGAGCACCTCCAAAGCACCAACTAAATTCATTATCAAGCTGTAAGCATTCGAATTTCACTCAATAACTACAGATTTCAGTACAAACATAAATCCTTGAGAGGAACTGCATTTTTTTGCAATCTTCTAAATACTGTAGTCTTCAAAGTATACCCAAACTTACATTTAAAAGTCTCTATTCTGGTCAGGCTTCCACAAGAGTAGGAGGTAGATTCAATTCATTCAGACACAAGACGGTAAACAGGCTAGCATACACTGTCAATAGTTTCCATGGTGCTTCAGAACAACATTTCAAAAGGCTCAATGCTCTATGAAATATGAATCATGGGCTTAACTCTGCTCTTGCCAGGGTCCTGGCTTGATTTCCTACCCTCAGTAGCAATTTGAATATCCCGAGCCAGGCTAATTAACAGGGGAAATTCCTTTATAGACGAGAATCAAAGAACTGGCCACATCAAAAGTGCCATTTTGAAGTTCACACGACTTTGTTAACCCTAATAGAGATGACAGTCCTGCCAAGAAGTCTCCGCAGGCCCTGAAGACCACCTCGGAAAATGAATTTTACCCTTCAGATTTGGTATATCAAATGTCTTTTTTGAATTCTGAGGAGTGTGTGTATGGAACAATGTGCAACGGAGTGTGTATGCGCAGGCACTGAGTGGCATTTGTGCCCCATCTACACACGCCGTCATTGTCCTTTTCCTTTTCGCTGTCTATTTACCTTTTGCATTGCATTCCACACACGTTCCTGATCAGACCGCTTGCCTTCAAGGGTGTCCATGATGTCTGCCATTAGAGCCAGCAGCTGCCAGGAGGAGATAAAGATTATCACTGCTCAGTTCACACAAACGCCATAACTTTTCTAAACGCTGCACCTTAAAAGCTAATTAAAAATCATTTGTTGGCAGCTGATTTTTATAAGTCATCCCTCATATAATGAGGACTTCCTTCTTGTTCCCCTTTGGGTGGTGGAGAGGGGGAGAGATGGTCTTGGGTTTTTACAAGGCTGGTGGTTAGAAACTGAAACAATGTAGACAAATTGAGGAACAACACTCGTCCATCACAGGGCACAGCGGATGGTAATGTGCACAAGGCTGCACGCTGAGACCCATTTACCTGAAGATCCAGGATGGAGGAGTAAGAGAGAGAAGGAAGGGGAAGTTAAAGGGACATTAAGAAACAGAGAACGTGATAGATAAATCATGTAAACGGGGTCAATGATGTGGCACTGATTCATCAATTCAAAACTATATTAGTTCATTTTAGTTAGTTAATGTTTGGAAATTTTATGGCAGAGTGAAATATGTTAAGGTACTATAATGCGATTGTAATGAATAAAATCTCCTGAAAAGATTGGAATTCTCAAAAAAAAAAAAAAAACTGATAATTGTAATTGTCCGCAATGTCAAAATCAGTGTGATATAAGCTCTAGGAAGGACAATTATAATACAGGAAATGACATCACAGAGAGGAACCATGTAGACTCAAACAAAAATACCAGATAATAAATCTGACATGGCAATATTTTTTTAGTTTGTCATATATCCTATGGTACAAACTCAAAAAAACTAAATTTAATATTCAATTGAAAAAGTAAAAAAAAACAGGATGGAAAAGTAAGAGCCTGAGAAACACAAAGGAGGAGATAGAAAATAGAAAAAATCTCATTAGAATACTGGAAAGTTATTATTATTATTAGATGATTTCAAAAAGAACAAAAAATTCAATAAATTATTTATTTAAAAATAAATAATGTAAACATAAAAAAAAAAACCGAAGGTTATTAATAACCTGGCACGTGTTTCAAACTAAAATATTTTCATCATCAAGAGAGCAGTGCTAAACGTGTACAAGAAGTGAAAGTGGCTGGTCACCTGCTTTACTAAGTGCTGTTAAAGTATATCGAGTTGATTTTGTAGAGAATCCACTCTCAATATACAGTAAACCACACACTCTCTTCACATAATCGCTCTGTACACTCTCTTTTCTTCTCATGTATATAAGTGCATACCATTTCCAGAAGCAGCATGTGGCTCTGAAGCTCTTTTGAAGCAACAGTTACTCATATACATATAACCTACTTATATACATATATGTGCGTATCTATTGGAGGTTTCTATTTAACTGAAGGTCTTTGCAATTTGTCAGTATGATTCTGGGAGGTGTTGTATTGCGCCCATTCAAACATCATGGTAATTGAACGCCCTGTGGCTCTCCATTCATGGCAGATTTGGTCGCAATCTCACATACATCACGCTCTATTGATCTGGGCTAATCTCACCACTGTGGAGCGCTAATCTAGTAAAGAGGCAATTATGGTGCTTCAGCACTGTATGCCAGAATGAGATTTATGTCATCTCCTCCTTCTATTCTTTCTTTTTTCTCGCTCATTTTCTCTGTTCTGTTCCGTCACTTCTATATGTGCATGCACAATAGCGGTTGTCGTCTTTGTCTGCGTTAGTTTCCCTTTCAATCTCATAAATATTCACAACAGAGCTGTTTTATTGCCGTGCATAATTCCAGACTTTATTAAATCAAGCTGGCCTGGTTCTGCTCTTGTGGTATGATGTTACATGATCGCTCCCTCAAAACACACCGGGAAATAACTTCCTGACTAACTTGATTTTCTGATCTAAAAATTGTATGCCATTGCGAGCATATAAGAATCTTGTATAACTTATAAAAAAAAGTTGAAATTGCTTGAAATTTGGATGAGTTAAAGCATTGTAAAGACATGTTGTCATAACTTATTGATCATTATACTTTTTTACAGTGTAATGATATCAAATGTTTCTTGTAAAAAAAAATTATAATTACTCTACTTTTGAATAGGACTGCGTATTGATACAGATTCCCCGATTTGAATTAAATTCTCATTTACAAGCTCTCAATTTAATCTGAATTGATTTTGATTTGTTTAGGTATATTTGCTGATAAATTATACAAGGCAGTGCCAGACTGATTCTAATTCGCTTTTTTGAACTATTTGTTATAATAATAGACTCATTTAAATGATTCATTTGGGAAACTGAACGCTGTTTGTGCAGCATGTTTTTGATTCACTAAAAAGAACCGACTTATCGAAGTCATTAATTCGGGAATTACACTAAACTGTATGCTTTTAATTCACTAAAAATAGCCACTTTAGAAGAGTCATTCGTTCAGGAATCAGAATACATTTATTCATTTAGCAGGCACTTTTATCCAAAGCAACATGCAAATGAGGAATACAACTAGCATTCTTAAAGTGCTAATAAACACAAGAAGTGTTAGTAATACAATGTTTAATACAGGGAGGGATTAAAGAATTGTGCTTTTTTTCCCCAAAAGATGAGTTTACAACTATTTCTTGAATATTGTCAGGGATTCGGCTGTCCGGATAGATCTGGGAAGATCATTCCACCATTAAGGAACAGTGAACAAAAACGTTCTTGAAAGTGATTTTGTGCCACAATGGTAACATAACACAAGGTGCCGCTTACTTACCGACAGCAGGCTTACGAAGGGGAAGCCTCCACTAAAAAGAACCAGCTTCATTAGAGCCATTTGTCTGTGAATCGGACACTGGGCTCTACCAGCTTGGGTAAAGCCCAATGAGAGCAGTTACCATCTAAAACTGTTCTTAGATCAGTGTTAAGTGTGCCTAGAATGGCCCAGAGCTATCAAGAGATCTGCATAAGTAGCTCAGCCTGTTCACAGCAAGGGGAACACTTAAATAGCGATAAAAAGAAATAAAAGAAAGATCTCTATGTAAATGTGCATTTAGACTAAATTCCCACTTCAGACTGATCTGAATCCGATAGAGGATGTTTATAATCCTTTGATTTGATTTCATTCTTGTATTTTTCAGTGCATGCACACTCCAGGGATCGCCACCGCGTCTCATTCCAGCTGTCTGCTTCCTCCACCTGTACTCGGAGAGCAAGCCTGGCCCTGTGCAGCAGTTTATCTGCATATTATGAATGCCTTTTGGAGGAACATTCGTTTGAAGTTGGAGACGAGGAGAATAGCTTTGTTTTCATGTAACTTTTTTCTTTCTTTCATCGAATGACATTAAAAAGCACAAGAGAAAAGTAAAAATCGGCAAGAATTCGCTACAGGAATTTTTCACCCCGATAAAATAAACAATCCTGCCATGAGAGGATACAAATACATGAAACTCTTATCACTTTCTCTTCCAAGGAAAACAAAAGGAGTTATTTATAGCAGAATGCCCATGCTGCTGTTGTTCATACAATGAAAGTGAATGGTCACCATGGCTTAAATGAGATTTTCAGTTAATAACAGCTTAAATTTAAGTTTCTCTCACAAACTTATTCTATTCTATTGACAGCCTAAGCAACTACCACTTTCAAGCCCCAGAAAGGTTGTAAAGACATCATTAAAGTTATCCATGTGACTCCAGTGGTTTAACCTCAATTTATGAAGAGCTTTGTTTGCGCAAAAAAACTAAAACAATGTTCCTGTCAATGGAGGGACAGAAAGCTCAGATTTCATCAAAAAGATCTTCATTTGTGTTCCGAAGATAAGCAAAAGTCTTAAGGGTTTGACTTTGGAACGACACAAGGGTGAGTAAATGAACTAACCCTTTAAGTACACTTACATGGCCTTTTATTTTTATTAATACTATATTATCTGCAAAAAAAAAAAATATTTTTTAAAGGGGTCATATAATGCCATTTTTGTACAAGCTAATATGATTCTTTAGGGTCTAAATTAAAAGTTTGTAATATACTTTAATTAAAAATTCTCATTAGTATTGTAAGAAAACACTAATTTTACCTGGTCAAAAACAGCTCTGTTTTCAGCACGCCGTTTCAGTGCATGTGTCTTTAAATGATAATGAGCTTTGCTCACCCCGCCCCTCTGTTCTGTGGGTACACCGTATTAGACATTCTCTGACCGTATCTAACACAATAACCACGTGTTATTCGTTATAAACGTGGGATTATGAATTATATTGAGAACGTCTACATAGAAAACATGCCGTAATGTACCCTGAGTGTAAACCTTAGCATTCATCGTGAAGCCTGCAGCAAGGTTTGCAAATTTCGCAAAGATTAATATAAATACTAATATAAAGGTTAATAAAACATTACACTCACATCTTCTGGAGGTTCAGCAGGAACACGTTGGTACCGATCCGTTTTTTCTCGTTTGTGAAGCTGTCTGGTGTGAAATGATTCCGCAAACATGAAAGCACAGACGATCGTGGGGAATCCCCGTGAGGGAATCCCCGCGTCAATCCTTTGGGCATATTGCTTCAAAAACAAAACTCAGCCACTGCTTCTTCAACGGCTCGGATTTAGGAACATCCAAATGACTGCTGTGTTCCTTATTACATCTAAGAACAGAACACCACAATCGCTTAGACGCCATTCTACTCCAGCATATCAACAATGGCGGACTACTATGACGACGGCTGTCACAGCTTGCTGAGGGCGGGTCTTGTGTTGAAACACGGCTGTCAATCACAATAGCGGGAGGGGCGTACGATCTTATGACGTCACAATATCGAACGGCTTGATTTCAGAGATGGTCAAACATATAAGGAGATTAAAACAAAACCACTGGATGGATTTTTATCATGATAGGATGGTTGTGTACAGGCACTGCCAACAGACATTTCAGTGCAATCAACTTGTAAAAGTGCATGTACCATTATATGACCCCTTTAACATTAATAATACATTTTAAAACATTAAATTTCAATTAATTCAATTAATTGTTTAAGCACACTTTTTCCACATGTGCATGTACCACTCTTATGATGCCTTACAAAAAAAGTTTTTTGATATTTTTAGAAATATTATTAACTTTTCATGGTATGGGAAATAGCATCAACATTTTTCAAGATATCTTCCTTTGTGTTCCAGGGAAGAAAAACATTCTTTAAAGTCATCATGAAATCAAAATTGACAGTATTTAATATAAATGATTTATCAGTGCACTTTTTTTTTTTTTTAACGATAACAAGCCAATCCAATCAGTTCCCAATGGACAAAATCAAGTCCCATCCTAGTTTTTCTAGTTTGAGAAGTCATTTCACTCAGATACGCCACACTAAGGAAGAAAAGACGATCTCGACTTCTGTTTCATGACGACTTTTATAGAGTGAGGGGCAGAAATAAAAAGTAACTGACTCACTAGCTCTGCATCAGAAGGACCGATGTCCTGCAGGTAGGGTGCGACCGCCAGCTCAGCCAGTGTGTAGTGTAGTACACATACACATGCTCTCTGAACCTATTCAGCTGTCCCAGGACACTAGCATACTAAAGCCTCTCTATGAGTCCAGATCCTGTGGAAAAGCCCACCTAGACACCAACCAAAACACATGCTCATTTATATGAACGTATATAATAATAATAATAATAATTCATTACATTTATATAGCGCTTTTCTCGGCACTCAAAGCGCTTTACATAGAAGGGGGGAATCTCCTCAACCACCACCAATGTGCAGCATCCACTTGGATGATGCGACGGCAGCCATATTGCGCCAGAACGCCCACCACACACCAGCTTGCTGGTGGAGAGGAGACAGTGATGAAGCCAATCAGTATATGGGGATGATTAGGAGGTCATGATGGACAGAGGCCACTGGGCAAATTTGGCCAGGATGCCGGGGTTACACCCCTACTCTTTCGAAAGACATCCTGGGATATAAAAACCCACTTATAGTTTCTGTGCCACTAATGGCACCAAATGGAATTGCAATCTGCTTGTTTGAACACTGGCTCAACCAATGGCGTGCGTTCGGGGCGGGACTGCTTGCTTTTTGAACAACAATTTGTGCAGGTATCATGTAAATTTGTAAGCCAAAACGCAGAAACGAGTTAGCATTTTAGCACTTCCGGTTCCATCGTCCTGAAGTCAATGGGTTTTTTGAATGGGTTTTTGGTTAAATGGCTGAAATAATGTCTGTGGTGAACCCAAGTGCAAGATACTTTCCTGTTTTATTCTACGACATAAAATACATCAGTATTACTCCACTCGTGATTTTTTTAAGCTGTTACATGTCTTGAAAAAGGTGGTTGCTAACAAGTGGCTAAAGAGGCTGTCGAGGAGATTAAACGCCATCACGCCGAACAGGTAAACTCAGTCCGCTTTTAAAGCCTTGTAATGCTTATAATTGTGCTCTTAGAAACTATTCTAACTCAAGCGTTCAGGGAAAATGTTTTTTTTATATAAAAACAGAGTTGTCGGAAACTTAGTGATGGTGACGTTGAAGTCGTGGGACCATGGTGTAGTTTCGTTTCGGCGACTGCAGTTAGGCTTCAAAATTCATACAAGTTGTGTTAATCTGTGATACTTTTCTTGATGGACAAAACGTGTAAGTATCATAAACTTTTGTTGATCACAGAGCTTGTTTTTTCGCGATAATCTTGGGTTTTTGTCGAGGGAACCAGTGTGATGCTAACTGCCGGTTGGCCTACAAAGTGACGTCAGCCATGCACCACTCTATAGACGGAGGAGAGCTTGACATTTATTTGAAGTCATTTTTGTATTTTAGTTGTGTGCTGTGACTGAGTGGTGCAGACAGTACACACTTCACCTTTAAAGGAATAGTTCAACCAAGAATGAAAATTAGTCCAGTAGGTGGCGTGGCATAAATGCACTTGTTGTGTATAAAATGCAAGAAGATGAACACTTCGAGTGTGAAGAGCTGGATGGCACAAAAGGAGAGCAATGGTGTTTGCCACAATTTCCATATTTGTTCAAATATCAGACATAACAGTGAGTGAGTATACTGACAGAATTTTTTGTTTTTGGCTGAATTATAGGCATACCACAGAAAATATTTAACAAAAAATGTGCTACATTCATTCAATCTAACCAATCCTTGAGAAAGTAGACTCCTTCAAACAGTAGAGAGACAAATCACACAACTCACATTAGGACTTTAACGCATCTCTCAACACAAATGCCATGCATCGCTTGACTTCCACGTGAAAAGCGCTGCAGATAATGTCACAGAAGGGATTTCATGAAGTGTTAATGGTGCCTGAATGTGTTTTTATTGGGTTGTATGTGTACAAGTGCGCTTCTGTCATGTTTCCTTGATGCCCTGACTTGTGCTGTATGTAAATGAAGTCATTATAAATTGAAAAGGGGACGCTGACCTTTTCCACAGAGAATAACAATACAAAGAAGAAGAACAAACACTTTTAAAAAGTGTCAGCATACGGCGCTTTTGTTTGAAACTGACAGCTCCTGGTGCAAAAGCGTCCCTCAGAGCCGTTTCACACACGCCGCTTCAGTGCTACAAAAGCAACTCCATGTTCCCTGATGATTCATTATGTCAGATACCTTTTGGCATCTTGTGTTACACACACATTCTTCTCATGCTGAAACTTGACAAAAGGCGACAAAATGTTGGAAGTCAAGTTGAAAAACTGCTATTCTTCTGCTATTTTGTTATACGCTCAACTCCACCCCCCATCCCAAGGTCGTCTCTTTACCGGTTTCCCCTGCGGAGCGTTTTTGGCCTGTCGAGGTCTCTTGTCTAAATGATGCTCCACTTCATGCCTTTCTAGGCTCCTTTTATTTCATGTGAGCTCTGTTACTCTCCAGTGTCATTCATCCACTTTATGGTCATTTTTATTACCAACACATATCCCCCAGCATGCATCATTTTTCACAACTACTGTCTCAGTTTTTTGGGCTTTTTTTTTTTTTTATCACAGCGCACTGTTTACTTTCCATAAGCCAAGAAGAGGAAACAGTGAGCTGGTTAGAGAGAAAGAAGAAGCAAGCAAGAATATAGTGTTCATTGCTCTTATTTAATATATTTTCAATTAATACAATTTCTGGTCATTTTATTTTATTTTTATTGTTCTTGTTCATCTGGTTAATTATTATATTTTTATTTTTTATTTTTTTTTTTTTTTTTACATTTTTATTATTATTATTAATCATATATTCCAACTGTCGTAGATTTCTTTCAGCCCTATTCCACTCTTTTTTTTTTTATTTTTTTATTTTTTTTTTATATATTTTCTAACAATTCTAATAATCTATAGTACTTATATATTTTTGTGTATATTTTGAAGTATATTCTGTATGTTTGTTTATTTATTCATTATATATAATTTTTATGTATCTTTGTTATCCCACTGATATAGTGCCCTATGTGTATGTATGTGTATTATTATTATTATTATTATGTGTATTTATTATTATTATATATATTTTTTTATATTATCTTAATTATTGATTTATTCATTTTTATTTATTATTATTTGCAGCCTTTTTTTTTTTTTTTTTCATACTGGGGTAACTGCTGATTGTTTGTCTTCGATATGTCATGTTTAAACGATGTTAAAACAATAAAAATTTGATAACAAAAAAAAATTAATACAATTTCTTTTGGATGCTATTAGGTTTTAGATGAAAAATTAAATATTTTATTTATGTAATGTAATATGAATTATATTTGTTATTAAATATATTTTAATCATATATTATTAAAAAGGAGCTAAAAGTATATATTAGGGCATTCAATCATTTTTGAATATGCTGGTCAATAAATCAAATTTATCACTATTATTTGTTCATTTTAATTTAAGCATCAAATGCATTAAATGAATTTTATATATATATATATATATATATATATATATATATATATATATATATATATATATATATATATATATATATATATATACACAAAATTAAATAATTTGATTTTCTATATAATTTCTTCATATGTTGTATTTATAGAAACCTGTATTTTTCTGTGTACATACACTCTTTCTGTTTGGGCATGAATGCAGCGAAGCTGTCATTTCAGAAACTTTGATATATGAAATAAATCCTAAAATGCCCTGGGATAATTTAATATTGATGTACATTACTTTATAATTTATATATTTGTATGATTCTGAGAGTCAGCAAAGGAGCGTGTGTGTGGATCCAGAACTGAGATCGGCTGAACTATACTTGACAGGTTGAGTTCTTCATTCTCAGAATGAATGTGTTGCTACAAATTTCATCACATTGGAGATGAAATCAACTCTGTGTTTTAATCGAGAGCTGATGGCTGTTCTCGGCTGGAGAATAACTGACTAATGTAATTTAGCGTTGTGTCTGGGCCAATCAAACATTTGCCGTTGCTGCTCTAATTCAATCATAGTCCTCTGAAATAAACACCCTGAGAGTTCTGGCTCCAAATAAAATGAAAACTTCATCTTTGGGCATGTTTTTGTCTCCAGTAGACCATTGTGAGGTTGGAGAAAGATTGCAATTATTAGTGATATGCCAGGGATACTGACAGCAAGGGCTTGTTAGTCATTGATGGCCCAGAAGTCTATATAATTGATGGTGTTAGCTAAGGCAAGAATCACTAGCACTATTGCTCATACTTGTATTAGTGATTTGAACAAACTCCTAACCCAATATAATAAGCTTTGACACGCACTTTTTCTGAACCATTTGTGCTAGACATGAATGATTTACCACATCGTGAGGCTTGCCGAACTGAGGTGTGCGATTACTTTTCTAAGTGATCAGACCATTTTTGTCTGGTGGACGATGCACCAAACCGAAAAATCTCATATAGGCCTACTTACATTGATGCGGCTCTTTTAACTTGAGGCAAAAAGTAACCACCTATAAACCGCACAACATG